>NC_058103.1:75984318-76287348 GCF_020171115.1 Neogale vison
GTGTGCATACCTTTAGACAGAAAGATAAAATTGGTGGAAATGATGAAAAGAAATTACTCTTCATTTTAAACCTTCATGAATTATGAAAATATTTCACTCTGTGCATATGTTACCTTTATTTAACCAATTTTTAAAAATACCTGATATGGCACACCTGGCAGGCTTAGTCAATAGAGCATGTGACTCTTGATCTCATGGGGGTCATGAGTTCAAGCTCCACAGTGGGCCTATAGCTTACCTAAAATTTAAAAAAAACCATGAAATCATAATAGTTCATGTTTTATTTGTGAGGCTCTTGTTGTTTTAAAAGGCGATAGAATACTTATTTGATGATTCCTGGTATAGGCAGATTGAGTTGCCCAAAGATTGGGCTGAGTCACCCATGAAAAGGTCTCAGTCATTGCTTTCCTTTGGTAACTGATTTTAGTCTTCTAACAGAGTAACATGGAAGGAATGAGTTCCTATTGAATATAAAAGTTGTTAGAAAAGCCAAAAAATGGTCTCTTGGTTGATAACTCAGAAGAGTCTTATAATAATATTCTCCTTATTTTGTTTCTGCTGTTTTTTTTTTCTTTTTCTTTTCCACCCTGAATGTAGATGCCCAAAGGCACAGATGACACTTGGGCCCAAAAATTGTACAACACACATTTGAACAAATGTGCGCTCTTTGAAAAGCCCCGTCTATCGAACAAAGCTTTCATCATCCAACATTTTGCTGACAAAGTAAGAAAGCTTTATTATCTTTTTTCTTTTTGAATATTTAAGTTCAAAGAGGAAAAAAAAAATCAATGTCTAGAGATATCATTTTTATCTTTGCTGAAACTTGCATTCTTTAGTGTCTTATAGGAAAAGTATTTTTCAGTGTTGCTTGGGTGATTTTCTCTTCCTTTCCATTCCTATAAATGGAATTGTATTATGAAATAAATATGAGCCTACAATCCTGTATAATTCTGAAATCCAAGAAACTCTGAAAACTAAAAAGTCTCTTCATAATTCATTTTATGTCTAGACCTGATCTCTGACTTGAAGTAACATGAGGTTATGTATAGTCTTTATTTATCTCAGTTAGGCTGGATATTTACATACCTCACTGTAGAAATGTTAATGTGTTTGATTATAGGTTGCTGCCTTGGACTGCTGAAAACCTTAGAGGAATCAGAATAGAGACTGTGATTGAGTCAGTGGGTTCCTGCTAACAGGGCATGTGGACCTGCTTCATGAGTTTAGTAGTGTGCTCAAAAAATCAGGAGCGATGAGACTAATTTACATTTAAAGGAGATGTGGGTAGGATTAGGGGGTAAGCTTCCTGGGTCTCCTTCAGGAATTGAGGGTCTTCTAAGTCTTCTTAGTCCTAGCCGGAAACCTAGGAGTGTCTTTAGGTTACCTAAGGGCTTTGTGTTATAACCTAGGGAGCAACTTGAGTAGTAGATGCCTAAAGTCACTGGAGTTTTGGAAGCAGGAACAGTCTGTTCTTGAGTAGTTCCCTTTACCAAATCATACAGTGTTTATCCAGTTGTCTCCCAAGAGAACCACCCCTCCAGGATGGTGATCTCAGTCACAAGAAGGTCCACTAGCTTAGCTGTGAAGCTTTCTTGCACCAGCATGAGTGAGAAGAGTCAACTTCTTATGAGTCTGCCTACCTATGAATTGGGAGGATCTTTTAAACCGTAACTAGTTAGCACTACCACTGTTACCTAGGAAGAGCAATATTTGAGGAGTTTTACTCTGGAATTAACATACTTCTTCCCAAGAATGGTACTGGTTTCTTAGACTAAAACTGATAACCATTTTGCTGAGAACCAGTCATATAGCCTGAACCTAATAAACGTTTTTGTGGTTGATGATTTTAATATCTGTTCAAAAAAAAAATCTGTTAGTTAAGAAGATTTTTACATGTGTTTCCAGGTGGAATACCAGTGTGAAGGCTTTCTGGAAAAGAATAAAGACACTGTTTTTGAAGAACAAATTAAAGTTCTGAAATCCAGCAAGGTAACAATGTATAGGCTTTCTATAATCAGGATATATTCAATAGTGTTAATTACTTAAGCATTAGTTTTTTGTTTTTTAACAATAGTGATTTTTCTAACAAAATCAGCTTTACTCTTAGTTTTTAATTTATCAAATAAATATTAGTGTGTGTCAGGTTTCTCTTCAGATTGTATAAATCTTTTGCCTTTTAAAAACCTTACAAATGTTAACTCATGTAATTTTTATAATGAGGTAATATAATCATTACTCCCATTTTACAGATGAGGGAACTGAAGCACAGAGATTTCATAGCTAATGTGTTTTTTTTTTTTAAAGGTTTTATTTATTTATTTGACAGACAGAGATCTCAAGTAGGCAGAGAGGCAGGCAGAGAGAGGAAGGGAAGCAGGCCCCCTGCTGAGCAGAGAGCCTGATGAGGGGCTCCATCCCAGGACCCTGGGATCAGGGCCCCAGCCGAAGGCAGAGGATTAATCCACTGAGCCACTGAGGTGCCCCATAGCTAATGTGTTTTTTCTTTTTTTAATTTTTTATTTTTTATAAACATATATTTTTATCCCCTGGGGTACAGGTCTGTGAATCGCCAGGTTTACACACTTCACAGCACTCACCAAAGCACATACCCTCCCCAATGTCCATAACCCTACCCCCCTTCTCCCACCCACCCTCCCCCCAGCAACCCTCAGTTTGTTTTGTGAGATTAAGAGTCACTTATGGTTTGTCTCCCTCCCAATCCCATCTTGTTTCATTTATTCTTCTCCTACCCACTTAAGGCCCCATGTTGCATCACCACTTCCTCATATCAGGGAGATTATATGATAGTTGTCTTTCTCCGCTTGACTTATTTCACTAAGCATGATACGCTCTAGTTCCATCCATGTTGTCGCAAATGGCAAGATTTCATTTCTTTTGATGGCTGCATAGTATTCCATTGTGTATATATACCACATCTTCTTTATCCATCATCTGTTGAAGGACATCTAGGTTCTTTCCATAGTTTGGCTATTGTGGACATTGCTGCTATAAACACTCGGGTGCACGTGCCCCTTCGGATCACTACGTTTGTATCTTTAGGGTAAATACCCAGTAGTGCAATTGCTGGGTCATAGGGCAGTTCTATTTTCAACATTTTGAGGAATCTCCATGCTGTTTTCCAGAGTGGTTGCACCAGCTTGCATTCCCACCAACAGTGTAGGAGGGTTCCCCTTTCTCCGCATCCTCTCCAGCATCTGTCATTTCCTGACTTGTTGATTTTAGCCATTCTGACTGGTGTGAGGTGATATCTCATTGTGGTTTTGATTTGTATTTCCCTGATGCCGAGTGATATGGAGCACTTTTTCATGTGTCTGTTGGCCATCTGGATGTCTTCTTTGCAGAAATGTCTGTTCACGTCCTCTGCCCATTTCTTGATTGGATTATTTGTTCTTTGGGTGTTGAGTTTGCTAAGTTCTTTATAGATTTTGGACACTAGTCCTTTATCTGATATGTTGTTTGCAAATATCTTCTCCCATTCTGTCAGTTGTCTTTTGATTTTGTTAACTGTTTCCTTTGCTGTGCAAAAGCTTTTGATCTTGATGAAATCCCAGTAGTTCATAGTTCATTTTTGCCCTTGCTTCCCTTGCCTTTGGCGATGTTCCTAGGAAGATGTTGCTGCGGCTGAGGTCGAAGAGGTTGCTGCCTGTGTTCTCCTCAAGGATTTTGATGGAGTCCTTTCTCACATTGAGGTCCTTCATCCATTTTGAGTCTATTTTTGTGTGTGGTGTAAGGAAATGGTCCAATTTCATTTTTCTGCACGTGGTTGTCCAATTTTCCCAACACCATTTATTGAAGAGGCTGTCTTTTTTCCATTGGACATTCTTTCCTGCTTTGTTGAAGATTAGTTGACCATAGAGTTGAGGGTCTATTTCTGGGCTCTCTATTCTGTTCCATTGATCTATATGTCTGTTTTTGTGCCAGTACCATGTTGTCTTGATGATGACAGCTTTGTAATAGAGCTTGAAGTCTGGAATTGTGATACCACCAACTTTGGCTTTCTTTTTCAATATCCCTTTGGCTATTCGAGGTCTTTTCTGGTTCCATATAAATTTTAGAATTATTTGTTCCATTTCTTTGAAAAAGATGGATGGTACTTTGATAGGAATTGCATTAAATATGTAGATTGCTTTAGGTAGCATAGACATTTTCACAATATTTATTCTTCCAATCCAGGAGCATAGAACATTTTTCCATTTCTTTGTGTCTTCCTCAGTTTCTTTCATGAGTACTTTATAGTTTTCTGAGTATAGATTCTTAGCCTCTTTGGTTAGGTTTATTCCTAAGTATCTTATGGTTTGGGTTGCAATTGTAAATGGGATGGACTCCTTAATTTCTCTTTCTTCTGTCTTGTTGTTGGTGTAGAGAAATGCAACTGATTTCTGTGCATTGATTTTATATCCTGACACTTTACTGAATTCCTGTACAAGTTCTAGCAGTTTTGGAGTGGAGTCTTTTGGGTTTTCCAAATATAGTATCATTACATCTGCGCAGAGTGATAATTTGACTTCTTCTTTGCCTATTTGGATGCCTTTAATTTCCTTTTGTTGTCTGATTGCTGAGGCTAGGACTTCTAGTACTATGTTGAATAGCAGTGGTGATAATGGACATTCCTGCCATGTTCCTGACCTTAGCGGAAAAGCTTTCAGTTTTTCTCCATTGAGAATGATATTTGCGGTGGAGTTTTTCATAGATGGCTTTGATGATATTGAGTTATGTGCCCTCTATCCCTACACTTTGAAGGGTTTTGATCAGGAAGGGATGCTGTACTTTGTCAAATGCTTTTTCAGCATCTATTGAGAGTATCATATGGTTCTTGTTCTTTCTTTTATTGATGTGTTGTATCACATTGACTGATTTGCGGATGTTGAACCAACCTTGCAGCCCTGGAATAAATCCCACTTGGTCATGGTGAATAATCCTTTTAATGTACGGTTGAATCCTATTGGCTAGTATTTTGGTGAGAATTTTCGCATCTGTGTTCATCAAGGATATTGGTCTCTAGTTCTCTTTTTTGATGGGATCCTTGTCTGGTTTTGGGATCAAGGTGATGTTGGCCTCATAAAAAGAGTTTGGAAGTTTTCCTTCCATTTCTATTTGTTGGAACAGTTTCGGGAGAATAGGAATTAGTTCTTCTTTAAATGTTTGGTAGAATTCCCCTGGGAAGCCATCTGGCCCTGGGCTTTTGTTTGTTTGGAGATTTTTAATGACTGTTTCAATCTCCTTACTGGTTATGGGTCTGTTCAGGCTTTCTATTTCTTCCTGGTTCAGTTGTGATAGTTTATATGTTTCTAGGAATGCCTCCATTTCTTCCAGATTGTCAAATTTGTTGGCGTAGAGTTGCTCATAGTATGTTCTTATAATAGTTTGTATTTCTTTGGTGTTGGTTGTGATCTCTCCTCTTTCATTCATGATTTTATTTATTTGGGTCCTTTCTCTTTTCTTTTTGATAAGTCTAGCCAGGGGTTTATCAATTTTATTAATTCTTTCAAAGAACCAGCTCCTAGTTTCTTTGATTTGTTCTATTGTTTTTTTGGTTTCTATTTCATTGATTTCTGCTCTGATCTTTATGATTTCTCTTCTCCTGCTGGGCTTAGGGTTTCTTTCTTGTTCTTTCTCCAGCTCCTTTAGGTGTAGGGTTAGGTTGTGTACCTGAGACCTTTCTTGTTTCTTGAGAAAAGCTTGTACCGCTATATATTTTCCTCTCAGGACTGCCTTTGTTGTGTCCCACAGATTTTGAACCGTTGTATTTTCATTATCATTTGTTTCCATGATTTTTTTCAATTCTTCTTTAATTTCCCGGTTGACCCATTCATTCTTTAGAAGGATGCTGTTTAGTCTCCATGTATTTGGGTTCTTTCCAAACTTCCTCTTGTGGTTGAGTTCTCGCTTCAGAGCATTGTGGTCTGAAAATATGCAGGGAATGATCCCAATCTTTTGATACCGGTTGAGTCCTGATTTAGGACCGAGGATGTGATCTATTCTGGAGAATGTTTCATGTGCACTAGAGAAGAATGTGTATTCTGTTGCTTTGGGATGAAATGTTCTGAATATATCTGTGATGTCCATCTGGTCCAGTGTGTCATTTAAGGCCTTTATTTCCATGTTGATCTTTTGTTTGGATGATCTGTCCATTTCAGTGAGGGGAGTGTTAAAGTCCCCTACTATTATTTTATTATTGTTGATATGTTTCTTTGATTTTGTTATTAATTGGTTTATATAGTTGGCTGCTCCCACATTGGGGGCATAGACATTTAAAATTGTTAGATCTTCTTGTTGGACAGACCCTTTGAGTATATAGTATATAGTATAGTGTATATAGTATATAGTATATAGTATATAGTGTCCTTCCTCAAATCTTATTATAGTCTTTGGCTTAATGATCTGATATAAGGATTGCCACTCCTGCTTTCTTCTGATGTCCATTAGCATGGTAAATTCTTTTCCACCCCCTCACTTTAAATCTGGAGGTATCTTCGGGCTTAAAATGAGTTTCTTGTAGGCAACATATAGATGGGTTTTGTTTTTTAATCCATTCTGATACCCTGTGTCTTTTGATTGGGGCATTTAGCCCGTTAACATTCAGGGTAACTATTGAGACATATGAATTTAGTGCCATTGTATCGCCTGTAAGGTGACTGTTACTGTATATTGTCTCTGTTCCTTTCTGATCTACCACTTGTAGGCTCTCTCTTTGCTTAGAGGACCCTTTCAATATTTCCTGTAGAGCTGGTTTGGTGTTTGCAAATTCTTTCAGTTTTTGTTTGTCCTGGAAGCTTTTAATCTCTCCTTCTATTTTCAGTGATAGCCTAGCTGGATATAGTATTCTTGGCTGCATGTTTTTCTCATTTAGTGCTCTGAAAATATCATGCCAGCTCTTTCTGGCCTGCCTGGTCTCTGTGGATAAGTCAGCTGCCAATCTAATATTTTTACCATTGTATGTTACAGACTTCTTTTCCCGGGCTGCTTTCAGGGTTTTCTCTTTGTCACTAAGACTTGTAAATTTTACTATTAGGTGACGGGGTGTGGGCCTATTCTTATTGATTTTGAGGGGTGTTCTCTGAACCTCCTAAATTTTGATGCTCATTCCCTTTGCCATATTGGGGAAATTCTCCCCAATTATTCTCTCCAGTATAACTTCTGCTCCCCTCTCTCTTTCTTCTTCTTCTGGAATCCCAGTTATTCTAATGTTGTTTCGTCTTATGGTGTCACTTATCTCTCGAATTCTCCCCTCGTGGTCCAGTAGCTGTTTGTCCCTCTTTTGCTCAGCTTCTTTATTCTCTGTCATTTGGTCTTCTATATCGCTAATTCTTTCTTCTGCCTCATTTATCCTAGAAGTGAGAGCCTCCATTTTTGATTGCACCTCATTAATAGCTTTTTTGATTTCAACTTGGTTAGATTTTAGTTCTTTTATTTCTCCAGAAAGGGCTTTTATATCTCCCGAGAGGGTTTCTCTAATATCTTCCATGCCTTTTTTGAGCCTGGCTAGAACCTTGAGAATTGTCATTCTGAACTCTAGATCTGACATATTACCAATGTCTGTATTGATCAGGTCCCTAGCCTTCGGTACAGCCTCTTGTTCTTTTTTTTGTGCTGAATTTTTCCGCCTTGTCATTTTATCCAGATAAGAGTATATGAAGGAGCAAGTAAAATACTAAAAGGGTGGCAACAACCCCAGGAAAAATATGCTTTAACCAAATCAGAAGAGATCCCAAATCCTGAGGGGGGAGAAAGGGGATAAAAAGAGGTTCAAAAAGAAAGAAAGAAAAAAAAAGAAAAGAATTTATAAAAGAAACGAATAAAGAAAAGTATAAAAAAGAAAATATATATATATTAAACTAGTTAAAAACGTTAAAAAAGAAAAGGGTAAAAAGTTAAAAAAATTTTAGGAGAAGAAGAGAAAAAAAAAAAGAAAAAGAAAAAAATTAAATTAACTGCAAGACTAAAGAATCATAGGGAGAAAGCCATGAGTTCCGTGCTTTGCTTTCTCCTCCTCTGGAATTCTGCTGCTCTCCTTGGTATTGAAACCGCACTCCTTGGTAGGTGAACTTGGTCTTGGCTGGATTTCTTGTTGATCTTCTGGGGGAGGGGCCTGTTGTAGCGATTCTCAAGTGTCTTTGCCCCAGGCGGAATTGCACCGCCCTTACCAGGGGCCGGGCTGATTAATCCGCTAGGCTTTGCTTTCAGGAGCTTTTGTTCCCTGAGCGCTTTCTGTAGAGTTCTGGAGGACGGGAATACAAATGGCGGCCTCCTGGTCTTGGGCTGGAGGAGCTGAAAGCCCGGGGCCCCACTCCTCAGTGCGCCCTCAGAGAACAGCGCCCAGTAATTCCCGTCTGCCTGACCTCCAGCCGCGCTCCAGCTCACCGAGCCTGCGACTGGTCAAGGTACCCCCGAGCTGCGAGCTTACTGTCGGCTCTGTCTCTGCAGCCGGCTTTCCCGTTCCAACACCCGCAAGCTCTGCAATACTCAGACACCCCCGATCCTTCTGTGACCCTGCGGGACCTGAGGCCACGCTGACCCCGCGTAGTCTTCGCCCCGGTTTAGCCTCTGGAGCGATGTCCCTCAGCGGAACAGACTTTTAAAAGTCCTGATTTTGTGCTCCGTTGCTCCGCCGCTTGCCGGGAGCCGGCCCCTCCCCCCGGGGTCTATCTTCCCGTAGCTTTGGATTCACTTCTCCGCCAGTCCTACCTTTCAGAAAGTGGTTGTTTTTCTGTTTCTAGAATTGCTGTTCCTCCTCTCTTCGATCTGCCGATGGATTTGCAGGTGTTTGCACTCTTTAGATAAGCTATCTAGCTGATCTCCTGCTAGCTGAAGTAGTCTCAGCCTGCTACTTCTCTGCCATCTTGACTCCTCCCCCAGCTAATGTGTTTTTAAGCAAAATTAAAACAAAGGCTGTCTGGCTGAGAGTCTGCTCTTAACCACTGTGCAGTGTTGTCATTCAGGTTTTGTTTTTTATTGTTGTTGTTGTTGTTGTTTAGATTTTGTTTATTTGACTGAGAGAGACTCAGTGAGAAAGGGAACACAGGTAGGGGGAGTGGGAAAGGGAGAACCAGGCTCCCCGTGGAACAGGGACCTTGACTTGGGGCTCGATCCCAGGACCCTGAGATCATGACCTGAGCCCAAGGCAGATGCTTAACGACTGAGCCACCCAGGCTCCCCTGTTGTCTTTCAGTTTTATGTGAAATTATTGTCTGCACAGTGGTTCTAGACTCTATTGTACCTTTGTGAGAGATTATGAAAGAAAATAGGTTTTTACTACATCATTTTATTATGTATGTATGTATGTATTTTTAAGGAATCATTTATTTATTTTAGAAAGAAAGCACTAGTGAGTTTGGGGGCAGAGAGAGACAAGCAGATTCCCTGATGAGTGGGGAGCATGACTCAGGGCTCCATCCCAGAACCCTTAAATCATGACTGGAGCTGAAATCAAGAGTCAGATAGTCAACCTACTGAGCCAACAGGCACCCTGCTGTATTATTTTAAAGGGATGCACTGGAAACATGGTCTTATGCACTTAAAATAATTGAAAGTAAACTTAGTTTAGCAAAATGAATATTCAAATATTCGTTAAAAAATAAATTATTCATGTAAATCTTTTAGACTACTGACCAGCACTTTTGTTTCCCTCGTTTATTCTAAGAGAGTCTTTTTAAATTCTGAGGGAATATTCTATAAACATTTTAAAATTTAAATTCAGTTAATTAACATATAATGTATTATGGATTTCAATGGTACAGGCCAGTGATTCATCAATCTTATATAGCACCTAGTGCTCATTATATCACATGCTCTACTTTATGTCCATCGCCCAGCCACCCCTTCCCTCCATCCCACTGCCCTCCAGCAACCTTCATTTTGTTTCCTATGTTTAAGAGTCTCTTACAGTTTGTCTCTGTCTCTGGTTTCATCTTGTTTTATTTTTTTCTCTCTTTCTCAATGATCTTCTGTCTGCTTCTGAAATTCCACATATCAGTGAGATTGTATGATAATTGTCTTTCTCTGATTGACTTATTTCACTTAGCATAATACCCTCTAGTTCCATCCATGTTATTGCAAATGGTGTGATTTTATTTTTTGATGACTGAGTAATATTCCATTGTGTATGTATAGATATATATGTGTGTATACACACACACACATATCTTTTTTATCCAGTCATCTGTCGATGGACATCTGGGCTCTTTCCATAGTTTGGCCATCATGGCCATTGCTGCTATAAACATTGGGGTGCATGTGCCCACTACATTTGTATCTTTGGGGCAGATATCCAGTTGTGTAATTGCAGGGTCGTAAGGTAGCCTATTTTCTTTTAATTTTTTTTTTAAGATTTTATTTATTTACTTGACAGACAGAGATCACAGGTAGACAGAGAGGCAGGCAGAGAGAGAGGAAGGAAAGCAGGCTTCCTGCCAATGCAGGGCTCGATCCCAGGACCCTGAGATCATGACCTGAGCTGAAGGCAGAGGTTTAACCCACTGATCCACCCAGGCACCCCAAGGTAGCCTATTTTCAACTTTTTGAGGAACTTCATACTGTTTTCCAGAGTGGCTGCACCAGCTTGCATTCCCACCAACAGTGTAGGAAGATTCCTCTTTATTCACATCCTTCCCAACTCCTGTCATTTCCAGACTTGTTAATTTTAGCCATTCTGACTGGTGTGAGGTGGTATCTCACTGTGGTTTTGATTTGTATTTCCCTGATGCCGAGTGATATTGAGCTTTTTTTCATGTGTCTGTTAGCCAAGACTGAGTTCTAGTTTTAACTCTCGGAAAAATAATGACTCTATATGTCTATAAAGAAGTCAGTTTTTCACTTATACTCCTAAGCACTGGACATTAATGCTTTATAGCTTAGAGGACTGATGTATAAGAGAAAATTCTCTCATAGTGGCAATCCCTGAGTACTATTAAGTTGCATTTAAAATCATTTCTATTTATGAATGGTTATGAAAACCATAAAATTCTAATGTCATTACTCTGCCTAGGTAGTTTAGATTAAATGGAACATTCACAGGTTCTTATTGCCCAGGTACCCGTAATCATTTGTGTCTTTCTTCTAACTTTTCTGATTGGCTGGTGGGTCCTTAATTATCAGAAGGTAGCGATGGGTTGAGGAGTCATTGGGAGTAATTGCAGTGTATGCAGCTTTGTTGGAGCTGGAGCTGGAGGATGGTGCATGATACACATACCTTGGGTTTTCAAATCAAATCTATTAGAGACTCTTAATTTTCCTGTTTGGAATGCAGCTTTAACATTGTAATACGAGATAGTGGTGCAACATGTTTTCCTCTTTATAGCCAACCCTTTAAAAGGGATGAAGAGATTCATTTGTGTAGCAAGCAACCATTATTGGTATGTTTTGTGTAACAATTTGTTTTATACATTGTGAGTTATTTCCTAAATTACCCTTATGATTAAATACACATTAAGAGCAAATGAAATTCTCTGATTTTGTTTTTTAATGGAAGAACTCTCCTAAGAAAATTATTTCTTCTGGAGATAGTCTGAAATTATTAGACAAATAATTGGTAGCTGCTATTATAATTTGAAGGGTTTATTTAATGTGGAATGTGTGACTATTATAAAGATATATGCATATGTCATGGTATTCCTGTAGGCTAGTTTGAAATCTCTTTCCTGCCATAAAATGTCTCCCTGCCATACTAACTAATACCATCTATCCACTTGTTAAATGCCAGATCTTATAATCTTTCATAGTGCAAACCTGGTACAACACAAAATTGATTGCAAATATAAAAGGTTACAGGACAAGGGCAGGGTTTTTAATTTTTTCCTTATAACTCTGTGTTGTTTTCCATAACATTAACTCTGTTAATGTTTTCCTTAGAATTCTGTGTTGTTGATCGTATTGGAGAACTAGTTTGTCATAACCTTCTTGCCGAGATTTTCAGTGAGTTTGTTTAGCTGGTGCTCACCATTTGAGTTAGACAAATGAAGGGTGATAGAACATTTTGTGGAACTGAAGTAATTAGATAGGACTTGCAATTAGTATTTTGCTCATAAAGTAATTATAGTTCAAAGCCAGCAATCTGTTAATAGTGGCCATTTTCTGTAGATTAGGATTTCAAGAGTTAAGGGAGTAGTTTTGACTTTGTTTCCCCCAAACATGGTCATAGAATCACTGCATTTTTTCCTCATATTTTTTTTAACTTTTTAGTTCATGCTTTTAATTTTTAAATACACATAAGTATCTATAAGTAAGTATTTCTTTGTTTTTTATGCACAATGCTTTATTATACTGTAGCTTGCATTTTTCATTCAACACTATGAGATCTTTCCATGTTGAAATACACAGAAATGATTTATTTTAATTTTGTGTCATATCTCATTTTCTAAATATGTCATTTAATCAATTAAAACCACATTGAGATATCACCTCCTATATTTTTGTTGCATTGGTATCACCTTCCTCTCCTGTCTTTGCTTCCTAATGCAGATATTGATTGTTTTTGGAATGAGACTTTGAAAGGGGTTACTGTAAGAAGGGAAGTCCTATGGATTCCAAGTCTTCTGTGAAGGTTTACACTTGAGTTTATTTATTTATTTATTTTTAAGGATTTTAATGATTTGACAGAGAGAAACAGCGTGAGAGAGAGAATACCAGGAGGGGAAGCAGGAGAAGGAGAGGCATGCTCCCCACCGAGCAGCGAGTAGAGAGCCGTATGTGGGGCTTGATCCCAGGACCTGAGGATCATGACCTGAACCAAAGGCAGATGCTTAACGACTGAGCCACACAGGCACCCCTACACTTGAGTTTATTTAAAGTATAATTATCTTTTATTATTTCTGGCTCAGTTTAAGATGCTACCAGAATTATTTCAAGATGATGAGAAGGCCATCAGTCCAACGTCAGCCACCTCATCAGGACGCACACCCCTCACCCGCACTCCAGCAAAGCCCACCAAAGGCAGACCCGGCCAGACAGCCAAAGAGCACAAGAAAACAGTGGGACACCAGGTGAGTTCAGGGAACTGCCATTGCAGGGCTCCTTCCCCTCAAGCTCAGTTGAAGCCCCAGGTTTTCCTCTGTCAGCCCCCCAGGTGGGGTCCTCAGGTGGGGAGAGGCTAGAGCTCTCACTATAAGAATATGTAACACCATTCCCCACTGTTCTCTGCCCCCAGCGTTAGACCCATGACTCTGCTTAAGCCTTTCCCAAAATAATTTCCTCTAGGTATTGATTCTTGGAGTACATATCCTCCCTGGCAGACCACTGCTGCCCTTGGTTTTCCTCTGGTTGTTTCCTCTCTGGATTTGTACAGAGCAACAGCTCCCTCAGTGCTGGAGTAGAACCCTCTCCTTTCTTTGAAGTCCTCGGCTCTGTGGGCTTTGGGGAAAACTGCACTCACACATAGTGCCTGTATAAGGCTGGGGGCTCAGGACAAGAAGCCAGTCAGAGGGGAAACCTTGTGCCCAGCTGAAATAGGAAGCAGGGCCTGACACAGGTGCAGAGCCTCTAGGCTCTGTGTCCCTGATGGCAGCCATGCTGACTGTCCTCTCCCATCGTCCCGCTCATTACCTGTGCTCTTGGAAGTCACCTACTTTTTTGGTCTCTTGTGGCAGAATTCCCAGTGTGCGTGATAAGTGGACTTAATATTCTTCAAGTAAGGTTATATTTTTAGTCAAAATTTTGAGTTCACAACAGGAAGCTACAGGAGCCTATGTTAAAGGAGGGGAGTGAGCTCTGATGTAAATGATGGACTTTGAGGGACTGTGATTTGTCAGAGCAGGTTCACCAGTTTTAACAAATGTGCCACTGTTGAGGGTACTCATAATGGGGGAGTTGGTGCCTACAAGGGGGCAGGGGCTTATGGAAAAATCTTTCTTCAGTTAATGTTGCTGTGAACCTAAAACAGCTCTAAGAAGATAAGTCTGTGGAAAGGGGTGGTTGGGGAAAATGGTGGGAGGAAAACAAATGTATATTTAGTAGAATAAGCATATAAATGGCAGAATTTAAGCAGATTTTAACCTAAAGCCCCACTTCTGAGGCTGGGTCAAGTTCATAGGAGGCAAAATCATCGCCAAAGCTCCAGTAGTGTCATTGGAAAAATATTTTAAATTGTTTTTACAATATCGATTTTGATAAAACCTTGATGACCCTTTCTTTGTTTTGTTTTTTGTATAGTTCCGAAACTCCCTTCACCTACTGATGGAGACCCTCAATGCTACTACTCCTCACTATGTGCGCTGCATTAAGCCCAATGACTTCAAGTTTCCATTCACGTAAGTGTTTCTCAACTTGAATTAGAAAGCATCCAGTTCTTATAAGGATTCCCATACTAACAGAAGGAAAAAAATAATTTGGGTAAATCTTCATGTTTTGTAGAGGGAAATTACTAGTTAATAGATTTGTTGTTGTTGTTGTTGTTTTAGTTTTCATTGCCTTTGGAGAATATGATAATAAAATAGCAGCTGGCCTTTTGAAGATTTTTAAAAGTTGAAGTCAAGCAGGCATTCCTAGTTTGACTTTCTGTTTAGAATCTACTTTAATTCAAGATCTTTCTGGGCTTTTGCTTATTTGGACATTAGTTAAAACCAGAGCCCTGTGTAATAAGGCTGCCTTGGTGAAGGTTCACAGTTCGCTCTGCTACTTTCCAGCTGTTTAAACCCTCAGAGTCTGTCTACTATTACCAACTGTCTTGCCCTACATCAAATATCATATATGAGAGGGAAGTTTTTTTTTCTTCTCAAAATGGACATTTTCCTCTAATTTTAAAAGTAATACATATGCATTGTAAAAACAGTTTTTAAAAAATATAAAATAGCATAAAAAATTGAAAAACATTCATGATACACTGAGATGACAGGTATTACCTCATATACATCCTTCTCGACCACCAACCAACATCCCTTCCTTCCCTGCTATGGTATGTGGGTATGTGTGTGTGTGTGTGTGTGTGAGAGAGAGAGACACTAATCAGAGGGGATTGTGCTGTAATTGTGGATTTGTGTCTGCTTTTAACTCAATAAATTGTGGATGCTTTACAAGTTAGTAAATAAAAATCCACATCATCATTTTAATGACTACATAGTTCTCATTGTATAAATATGCCATCATTTATTTATTTAAATTATTCCCTAAATGATGACTATTAAGGTTATTCCCACTATGATATGATAAATATATTTTGCCAAACATTCTTGTATATTTGCCCAATTATCATCTTAGGATAATCTATTTCTAGAAGGGGAATTTATAGGTCAGATTAAGCACATTTACCAAAGGTTATAACTCCCACTCCCACTGCATAGGGAATGAGGGCTCATTTTCCTACACCCTGCCAACCCTGCCCTCTGAGATTCTGCCTTAGATGCAGGGGCAGTTATGAAAGACTTATATATCCTCCTGATTGCCAAGAAGCCCTTTCTGGAGGCAATGGGAGGCAGAAAAAGCTGCCACCGCCTGGGCCACTCTCCTGGACAACCTTAGGGGCCATTACCTTCCATCAGCCAACCCCATCTCCTACGGCCAACAGAACACTTGAGAGGACAGCACAGCACAATGCTAGGATAGGGTGCTTAGGGCTTAACTGGGGGAGTACAAGGAGTGATCATTCAGCAAGGGCAGGCCTTGCTACTTCCTCTCTTAGTGTCAGTGTAATGTTCAGATGCCATTTGTCTAGAGTAAAATAAACAAAGTATTTAAGATATAGTACAAAATAAAAATAATTGTTATCGGTAGACACTATAAATCCTTTGTATGTACCCACAAAGTTGAATAGAACTTTTAGAACAGCAATATTAAAAAAAAATAATCGGATGAGGTATATTTAATTTGTTCTTAGAGAAATCTCCAGAGTTGGCCAGTCTTTATTCTAAGGAAGCTATATATGGTGAGCTAAAGAAACAAGAGAACATCTGACCACAGCAAGCCATTTAATAAATAAGAGCAAAGTACTGAGGAGTTTTAGGGTTCTTAAAATATGCCCAGTGGTATTTGTTACAGGTGTGTGGTGTGAACTACAGATCCTATTTATGGCTCTGCTTTTTATTTTACTGCTAATTGTCTCCTCCCCCCAGGGTTTGCCGTTGTGATCCCCGCTCCAACTTTTGAATGCTTTCTTTTTTAATTTCTCCATTTGACTCCTTACAAAAGAGTTTGCTCTCTGGACTGAGGAGGGTAATTTGTGGCTGCAGCCAAGCTTCTTTGTATGTCACTGATGTTCCTTTTTACACGTAGGTTTGATGAGAAGAGGGCGGTGCAGCAGCTGAGAGCATGTGGTGTCCTGGAAACCATCCGCATCAGTGCAGCGGGCTTCCCCTCACGGTGAGCGTGGCCAGTTTCATATGGAAGGGACCCTTTGGGAGAGAGTCTTACCTCTTCCGGTAAGCTGATGGGAGTTGTTTTCATACAGGTGGACCTACCAAGAATTTTTTAGCCGCTACCGTGTCCTAATGAAGCAAAAGGATGTGCTGAGTGACAGAAAGCAAACATGCAAGAATGTGTTAGAGAAACTGATACTGGTAAGAAGGATTTTCATTTATCTTCATCTGAACAGATACTGGCCAAAGGCCTTGTGATTGTAAGGTTTGACAGCCCTGGTAAATCCAAATACCACTAATCCAGATTATTTGGAGTTGGGAGGGTGGGGGCACACTGTCTCAGAGGTCAAGGCTCACTGTGTCTAAGATGCTAGACCTAGTGAGGGGGATGGTATATTGTCAGGAAACAGAATGGTGACGTCTGGAGAGGTCTGGACCCAGACTTGAGACACACACCTTTTAGAGTTTGATCATTATCAATAAAAGTTCATCTCATACTTATTTATGGAAGATATCAGGCCAGATACTGTGTGATTAAGAAAAAGCAAGTCTTGTCCTAATATAACATAGTCTGTCTTGGAAATTCATGCATTTTAGAGATAAGTATAGTAAGCCTTAGTGTCTGTTGAATGCTAAAGAAGTCACAGGAAGGCAAAGCCACATGTACTGTGGGAAGGAGGAACAATTTCATGGAAGAGGCATTTTTTGAGTTAGGCCCTGAAGAATTGGTAAGATTGTATAAAAGCAGAAGGGTATCCTAATAAGGGAGCAAGGTGTGAAGAAGTAAGAAAGCATAGAATTTGCTCATAAAACAGTATAGCGCTTTTTTGTTGTTGCTTTGTTTTGTTTTGTTTTTTTCAGTATAAGATTGATACATGGAACAGTAGGGATTTGGTTAAGAAATACAGGTTGGTGTTTGAAAAGTCTTGTATGCCAAACTAGGGAGTTCTCAAACTTTAGAATGCATCAGAGTCACCTGGACGGCTTGTTAAACTACAGATTGCTGAGATAGCCTGCAGAATTTTTTATTCAGTAGGTCTGGGATGGGCCCAATAATATGCATTTCTGACAAGTTCCCACATGATGCTCATGCTGTTCTAAGGACTCCATTTTGAGAACAGGTACTCTAGTTCATGAAGAACTTAAGATTTATGAAAGGTTTTTTAAAGAATTTATTTATTTATTTATTTAACGGGGCGGGGAGGACACAAGTAGTGGGAGTGCGAGAGGGAGCAGCAGGCTCCCCACCAAGCAAGGAACCCAATGCGGGACTCGGTCCCAGGACCTGGGGATCATGACTCCAGCTGAAGGCCGTTGCTTAATGATTGAGCCACCCAGGCTCCCCATAAAAGGTTTTTTTAAAAATATTTTCATTTGTTTTACACTAGTTTGAATGGATTACCTCACTTTGAGGTAATTAGTCCTAATTACTATTAATTAAATGTAATTATCTCTTCTTTGGTAATAATAACTTTTGTTTTCCTTTGGAAGAACTAAAGCCACTTTCTTAATAATATGTAAAAGGAATCATGTTTTTGGGTTTGGACCAACCCCTTTCTAACCTAGGTTCAGATCGGAATGGAGAGCAGAAAGTAGGAACAATCCTACACCCAGACCATGATGTCCCCAGACCATACCAGGTCTGGCTCAGGGCTGTGCAGGGCAGTGTGCAGGGCGGTGTGCAGAGGAGGCTGCCGGTAGAGGGGAGCAGGGGTGGAGTGGGGAAGCTGAGATGGGACAGGGAGAAGGAGAGGGGAACCACCTTTTAGCCCTGCTTCTGTCTCCAGCTATGCTTCCTATGTAAGCTTTATGCATTTAAATTAAAATAATTTTAGATGTTTTAGGTATATATGGGGATTTCTGATTTTCTGGGTTTACATACAAGATAGGTTGTTTACACTGTTTACACTGAAAAGTGATTCTCTTTGTTTTGCCTTATCAGATCATGGTAGTGATTACTATAAATAAATTCCGTTCTTTTGACATGAGCATGGTTAATAAGCTGCATCCTTCTAGATAAGATGGATAAGAACGTGGTAGACAAAAAATAGCATGTGTCTGTGTTTACTGCTCCGCTCTGCTTGTAATCCAGAATCGATGAGCTGTACAAGTGATTATGTTCTTATAAAAGGAGTTTTAAAATTTGTACAAGGATTTTAGATACATTTATAGGATTGTGTTTATTTTCAGATACTGTTGATTAAAGACAACAGATAACTGTTGCAAATTTAACTCTTGATATGAGTATGCCAAGTTTTTGTGGTTTAATTCTTATTTTGCATACATTGCTTCCTGCCTTATTCTTCATGCTGGTATTTTTGTCCCTTCAGCTTTCTCATGGAACATACAGCCTGATGTAATGCTTACAGCCCGAGTCAGTCAGAGCAAGTGTCAGCGTCTCCATTTCCTTGAGATATTTAAAATGCAAACACTCAAATTGCCTATAACCCACAACCAAGTGTTTGGCCAGAGATAATAATTCCAGGTAGAATGATTCTGGAAAATAATTCTTAAACTACAGTTTTCCTTAAAATCCCTTTTATTTGCTTGACTTGCATAGGATAAAAAAATCTGGCTCCATTAGTTAATGGCGATATAGCCCAAGTTTTAGCTACTAGATTCTTCCTTTTACTGATTCTGCTTTTAGACATATCTTTTTCTCTTTTAGAAGTTCATTTATATGGTCATCATTTCTACTTCTGAGTATACAATTTCTTCCACAAAACAGGACAAGGACAAATACCAGTTTGGTAAGACAAAGATCTTTTTCCGTGCTGGTCAAGTGGCCTACCTAGAAAAACTGAGAGCAGACAAGCTGCGGGCGGCCTGCATCCGGATCCAGAAGACTATCCGAGGCTGGCTGCTGCGAAAGAAGTACCTGCGCATGCGCAAGGCGGCCATCACTGTGCAGAGACACGTGCGAGGCTACCAGGCCCGATGGTAGGTCTCTGGGTCGCCCCTCCAGCCTGACTCACAGCCCCTGACCTCGGACAGCCCACCTGGTTCCTTGTCCAACCGAGGACAGTTTTCAGGGGTCTTCGTGTTTGAAAGGCAGCGCCCTGCCTCTTCCTGTTTCAGAAAGGGACAGATTTACTCACAGGACAGTTAAATACCCTTATAAGTGATTTAGATTCATCAACAAAAAATACTGCCTACTCCCGTCCTCCGATTTTTTTTTTTTTTTTTTTTTTTACTTTTATGTGGGCTTGAAAAAATCCTCTGTAAATTAACACAGTCATGAATATGTGCTGGTTAACAATGATTCCACTGAAGAGTTTTCAGCAGCAATTAACAGGAGATCTGGAGGAGAATGAGACTTGAGTGTGATTTATCTATGGGGTAATTTTAATTTAGAACTATCAGTGGAGATGAATTAAGGCAAAGAACTTAGGCCCAAACAGGTAGATGAGGGAGAAACATCACACATTAGCAATGGCTAGATGTAAGAAAGCTGGTGGTGATCAGTTTGGGATTACCGTGGACAGCCAGTCAGCTGTGTAAAGGGGATCTATCCTGGGGTAATGAACACTGTCCTAGAAAGTGAGAAGCTTTCTGAGCTTCACTTTCTTTACTGTAATATTGGGGAGTGTGGGACATCCTACTTTGCTAGGTTAGGGAAGACTCAAATCAGAAAATGAATGCAAAACTATTTGGAGGAACTATAAATTGCCCTACAAATAAATGACTTAACATGTATAATAGTAGAATAATAACAA
This sequence comes from Neogale vison, assembly GCF_020171115.1. Classification (NCBI taxonomy): domain Eukaryota; kingdom Metazoa; phylum Chordata; class Mammalia; order Carnivora; family Mustelidae; genus Neogale; species Neogale vison. Next base: position 76,004,336 of record NC_058103.1, read on the forward strand.
TGGAGGTACTACTTATTCTGCTGAAGTTATTGGTCCTTTACGTCTGTACAGAATGTAGTCTGCGTTTGTCTGATTACTGACTCTGCACCTCTCTTTTCTTTGGCCAGCTATGCTAAGTTCCTGCGCAGAACCAAGGCAGCAACCATTATTCAAAAGTACTGGCGCATGTATATAGTCCGCAGGAGATACAAGATAAGACGATCAGCCACTATTGTTCTTCAGTCTTATTTGCGAGGCTACTTGGCCAGAAATAGATATCGTAAGGTGAGGCATTATTTCTAACTTTGTTTATTCATTCCATTAACATTAATCAAATTCCATATCTGTACCAAATACCACAGGGTTTCCTGTGGACATAGAAACTGAATAGAGATAACTGACAATTGAAATATATTTTTAAATATTAAATAAGTACATATATTTATTTATTTTTAAATTTTAGAAGTAACATATAATGTATTATTGGTTTCAGAGAAACAGGCCTGTGATTCTTCAGTCTTACTTAACACCCATTGTTCATTACAATACATACCCTCCCCTGTGTCCATCACCCAGTTACACCATCCCTCACTACCCTCTCCCCTCCAGCAAACCTCAGTTTGTTTTCTGAGATTCAGAGTCTCTTATGGTTTGCCTCCCTATCTGGTTTTGTCCTGTTTCAAAGTATATGTATTTGTTAACAGGGTAGTGGAAAAAATACCTTCCTTTTGCCCCTTTATCTGAGTAATTTGAAAAAAGAAGTAACCAAACTGGTTTCCTGTGGCTGCTGTGATAAGTTACCAACAGCCTGGTGGCTTAAAACAACAGAAATGTGTTCTCTGAGTCCTGAGACTGGAAGTCTAAAATCAGTATCACTGGGCCAAAATCAAGCCGTCAGCAGAGCTGTACTTCCTCCAGAGGCTCTAGCAGAGACTCTGTCTCTTGCCTCTTCCAGTTTCTGCCAGGTCACTGCCACTATCCCTTGTGTTTGTGGCCACATCACTCCGACTTCTGCCTCCATCCTCACATCATTTTCTCCTCTGTGTGTCTAACTTTGCTTCTCTTGTCTGTTTCCTCTGAGAATGCTCATGATGGATTCGAGGCCCACCAAATAATTCACGATAATGCCCCCATCTCAAGACCCTTAATTTTTTAAAAAAAGATTTATTTGAGAGAGATGGAGTGCGAGAGAGAGCACAGGAGCAGGGGGAGGGAGAGGGACAAGCAGGCTCCATGCTCAGCATGGAGCCCAAAAGCAGGTCTTGATCCCACAGCCCTGATCTCACAACCCTGAGATCACGACCTGAGCTGAAATCAAGAGTTGGAAGCCCAACTGGCTGAGCCACCTGGGTGCCCCAAGACCCTTAATTTAGTCACATCTGCAAAGACCATTTTCCCCAAACAAGGTAATCTTTACAGGTTCCAGGGATGAGGACCTGATGTCCCTGGGGGCCTTTATTCAGCCAACTATGATGAGCTTTGAATAGGTAGAATATCTGACAGAGGGGTAGAAGATTGTACCAAGAATGAAACAGCCTTAGAAGAATTTAACATGGTGAAAAGGAAATAAATTACATTAATGTGGTTAAAAGTTATATTGACTAGAATATGATGCTTCAGCAATTTTTGACAAATAATCATTATATCTCACAATAATCAACCTGACTAGATAACGGATCACCAGATTAATCTTAGTCCTTACCTCTGACAATATATGATCTAATTGATGGAAGGTTTTTATCTCTCTCATTTTGACAAGGTTTTGAGCTTGGCTTTAGGGTATATTCTCAATAAGCTGGAAATACAGTCTGGATCTTAGAGCTTGGTGGCATTCACCATTAGAAGGAAAATCAGTAGAATGATTGGAGTGACATGTCTCTGGTCACAAGTAGTGCATGGGTTTGTCCAGGTCCTTTTTATGTGTTTATCTTACTTTCTTATTGTGAAATAATTTTATGCAGCAAAGAAAATCGGAAGTTAATGAGGCTTGAATGAGCAAAACACGTATAGCTGTGTTTTTGTTTTTTTGTTTAAAGATTTTTATTTATTTATTTATCTGACAGACAGAGATCACAAGCAGGCAGCGAGGCAGGCAGAGGGAGAGAGGGAAGCAGGCTCCCCGCTGAGCAGAGAGCCCGATGCGGGGCTCGATCCCAGGACCCTGGGATCATGACCTGAGCCAAAGGCAGAGGCTCAACCCACTGAGCCACCCAGGCACCCCATATAGCTGTGTTTTGAAGAAAATTTGAAAGCATCTACTCCGGGTCTTTCTGCCCACGCCTTCTGGAGCTCTTTCTCTATAGGCATGAGCTTTCAGGGAGAGGTAAAGCCTTATTAAACTTGACGTTTTAGATACAACAAACTGGTTGCCCTCCTGAGATGTTACCCCTACCTGAGATGTTTTCCTCAGGGACATCTGAACTGGGTTGTGAGGCCTTCAGTGTAGCAGAGGCAGGCTCTGCCCAACTCAGCTTTCAGTGTGACTAGACACGGTGTGGGTAGCACATTAGAGGCTAGCTCATATACAGGCCGGTAGCACCCCATCAGTGCTCCTTCTAGCTCTGTCCAGTCCGAGCTTCCCCTTCATGGGATTTGGGCATCCAAAAGGGAGAGCAGGTGCCATTTAATTTCTCTGACTCACTGATGGACATGAGATTGAGAGTGGAAGCTCTAATTATATACTGTTTCCATTTGACTGAAATTTCAGAAATGGACCGACGTCCGAAGTAACATGGAGAGAAGGAAATGGCATAGGAAAATTGGCATTAATAGTTTTGCCACTGTGTGCTGAGTTTTAAAGTCTGAGAGTGTCTGAAAACCTTCAGTTTCCATCATGGAGTCTTATCCATTTCGTCACTAGTCATCCAGATAAGGCAAGGGGCTCCCTCGGGATTGTTATGCTCAGTGAGAGCTCGGCCTGCCAGCCTCACTGCACCTTGATACACACTGACTGGCTGGCTGAGCAGAGACTGAAGCCTGCCTTGGCATTAGGAGAGCAGCTGAAAAGGGCAGACTTTAACTGCCAAAGGGACTGTTAAGGTCTCCAATAGACCTATGATTTTTTTGTATTTAAAACTTAGCCACTTATTTCTTAAAGGTATTCTCTAGAATGTTACATTATTTCTCTGTTAATCTAAAAACAGGAGCTATGCTTCTATTCTTTTATTAAACTACTGTCTATTGAATAGTTTTAGAGAGTTTTACATATAAAAAGTTTTGTAAGAGATACATTATTACATACATTTAAATATCAGTTCTATCACACAGGTTATTGCATAAAATTATAGACTTAGAAATACCTCAAGGTTTTGCTAATTTAACCTTTCTTTTTTTTTTTTTTTAAAGATTTTATTTATTTATTTGACAGAGAGAAATCACAAGTAGATGGAGAGGCAGGCAGAGAGAGAGAGAGAGAAGCAGGCTCCCTGCTGAGCAGAGAGCCCGATGCGGGACTCGATCCCAGGACCCTGAGATCATGACCTGAGCCGAAGGCAGTGGCTTAACCCGCTGAGCCACCCAGGCGCCCCTAATTTAACCTTTCTTAAAGTTCAAGAATTTTTTTTTAAATTCAAGAATTATTTATCATTTCTGGAAATTCTTTATACAATCCCTTTTTGATGGTCTTTACTGACAAATTCATCTCATAAGGCAACCTTGTTGTTATAAGCTGTTTGTAAGTTTAGGGGAATATCTTTTTTTTTTTTAGAAAATACAATAGAAAATCAAAATTAAGATTAGTTCACTTCATCTTTTATTTTCCTTTTAAAGCTCCATCTCTACCACCTTTGAATTTCATAAGTGGATTCCTGCTACATTTGAAATAGCAACGGGAAATTCTCACTAAAATGGCTTTCCTCAAATGTGGCAAACAAGAGTGTCATTTTGTTTGTTTGTTTCTGGGGGGAAAGGTGAATAAATCAGTAATAAACTTTGTAGTACCCCTTGTGTCAGCTTCTGAAGTGAGATTACTGGTCATACCTCGTGTATAAGCATAGGTTTGTGATATGTAAAATCCAGACAGTACAATACAATGTTTGTATCCTTTCCTTTGGGCGGCATCTGGCTTCTCAGCCTGATGTAGCTGGTTTGATGACGTTGAACCTCTAGTCTGGTCCAGGGTCGGACTTTACCTGGATTTCCCTTTCTCCACAGATGCTCCATGAACACAAAGCAGTTATCATTCAGAAGTGGGTGCGGGGCTGGCTGGCTCGCACGCACTACAGGAGGAGCATGCAAGCCATCATCTACCTCCAGTGCTGCTTCCGGCGGATGATGGCCAAGCGTGAGCTGAAGAAGCTCAAGATCGAGGCCCGCTCTGTGGAGCGCTACAAGAAGCTGCACATCGGCATGGAGAACAAGATCATGCAGCTGCAACGCAAAGTGGATGAGCAGGTGTGTCCTCCTCGGGACCCCGGGGCAGGGGGCTGCCTAAAGGGGGGGCCGTGGAATGTGGTCAGCAGTGTCTCCCCTTGGCTTCACTTTTCAGTTGAAGCAAAAACGGTAAAATAATAAAGACAGTAATGTCGTTATGGAAAGAGTGACAAACTCATAGGTAAGACTACACCTACAAGGACGAAGGGAGGAAATTATTCTGAGAATACAGCCAGATATACAACATTCCAAACCTTTATGACCAAGAGTCATATTGTACTTTGTACTTTATAAATCTCTTCCATCATTATCGTTCATCTGCATAAATTTTAAGGTTCCTTTTACAGATGAGTTGTTTAGCATTGAGATACGGTGCAAGAGGCAGAAGGATGTCCATTCTCCTGAGTAATGTACAGTCTGTTTACAGGAATAAAATTTTATTTCCTAGAGATAGTTACCAAGTAATATTTTAGCACATACAAATGATACAGTAGTAATTAATAATACATAAATACCGAGGAGGGCAAAAAAATCCCAAAACCAAAACCAAATCCAAACAAAACCCAGCAAACAGAATAAAGTGAGATTCATCAGGGAGAAGGAGGAATTCACCTGAGTGGGAAGTGTTTTGAGGTAATAAAGAGATTCGTAAATAACTTATGATTTTGAGCCCATTTTATCATTTTTCTGAATCACCTGCCTAGCGTATGGCTTTCAGTAGAACACTGATTTATATTCAAAAGCAAGTATAGATTTTTCTATTTCTGGTTTAAGAATCAGGAAATTAAGAATTTACTGTGGTAATTCACCTTGTGATCGTGAGAAAATCACATCTACGTTGCTTATGATGTAAAACAGAATTAATTCTGCCTGTTCTCTCTTTGTTTCACTTCAAGAGGTATTGATTATAAAGGTTGTGGTTAGTATTTTGGTTAGGTATGTTATCAGTGCTAGGGTGATATAGCATGAATATGATGAATAAATACGGTTTTCTTAAAATACACTTGATGATATATATTCTTATTGTTACTTATACGTGTGTGTCTAAAAAGAACAAAGATTACAAATGCCTCATGGAGAAACTGACCAACCTGGAGGGAATATACACCTCTGAGACTGAGAAACTACGAAGTGACTTAGAGCGTCTCCAGCTAAGTGAGGAGGAAGCCAAGATTGCTACCGGACGGGTCCTCAGTCTGCAGGAGGAAATTGCCAAGCTCCGGAAAGACCTGGAACAAACTCAGTCAGAGAAAAAGTCCATTGAGGAGCGTGCAGATAGATACAAACAGGAAACCGAGCAGGTGGGAACTAGTTTTCATATCCCCATCTATTCTTTTCACAAAGTAAATGTGCTGTCGTCATGACCTGGCCATGTGGCCCAAGGTTGATTTCAGTTGAAGTTGAAGTAAAAATGTCAGTTTGTTTACTGTTCATGATTAGTGTTCTCCAAGCATGTCTCCCACTCAGTGGATGAGTAGTTGTAGGTCTTTTAGTAGAACCTTTTGACTCTAGTAAGAACAGAGGCAAAGCAGTGTTCTAAGAAGAGAATTAATGGCCAAGAACGTACTCCACACTCTTCTTTTTTAAATACAAAGGTCTGGGTGAAGTGTAGGCTCCTTTTTCTCTAAAAGGATTAACATGATTAAGAAGCCAATCAAGCAGTGAAATGTTGCTAGCTGATAATAGAGATCTTTCTGGAAACCTGTAAGGCTGTGTGAGAAGTCCGAGTGGGAGAAGTACAAATGTCTGCACACTGACTGTAGCCAGGAGCCGTGATGCGGATAGAACAGCAACAACAGTGCTTGTGGACTGGTGTTTTTACTTACAAGTGTATATCAATGTTTATATCAAAGCTTCATTAAATACAGAAAATATTACAGTTCTCAAGAAGCACTGCAATGTATTGTTTAAGCAAAATCAAAGTACCTCAACATAAAGCTTACTTGAAAAAAGTGATAGATTTTCATAAATTCCACTAGAATTACCATCTTTAAATTAAAACAGAGTTGACTGTTGGCTATAACTATTGGCAAGAGTCTCAATTTCCTGTGCTTTTTCTGTACTGACTTCTGAATAGATTTTTTTTTAAGATTTTAGTTGTTTGAGAGAGTGCATGCATGGGATGGGGTAAGGGGCAGAGGGAGAGAGAGAGAGAAACAGACTCCCCGCTGAGCATGAAACCTGACTCAAGGCTCAATCTCATAACCCTGAGATCACAACCTGAGACCAAACTGAAAGTCCGACTCTGCACCTACTACACCACCCAGGTGCCCCATACTGCCTTCTGAATTTTAATAGGGCTGTCTTTCTCTGTCTCTGACCTCCTGAAAACTTTCTTTTTATAATTAAAGCTATTGCTTTAACATGTGACTCTTGATCTCAGGGTCACAGTTTGAACCCCACATTGGGCATAGAGTTTACTTTAAAAAGAGAGGAAGGAAGGAAGGGAGAGAGGAAAGGACAGAGGGAGGGAAAAAAGCAAGCTATTACTTAAAGAGTTCCTTGAATTTATGCTTAGAGAAAGGAATTCAAATTTTACTCCACACAAGCACACATTTATGTCAAAGGTGAACTAAGTAAACTATAAACTTTGCAAAGTTTACCTTTGGTTTTAATTTTTGCTTCCTGGGAATCCTCATCCAACTGAGAACTAGAAAGTGAAAAAGGTCAATGTGTTTTATGTGTAGGGTATGTGTGTGTGTGTTTGTGCACGCGTGCACTGGGGGCAAAATATACATACATGTAACATAAAATTTACCACTTTTACCATTTTTAAGTGTACAGTTTTGTGACATTTAAGTATTTTCACACTGTTGTAAGGTCAATGCTTAAACATGGAATAAAAGGACTAGTTTGCAACCCTGTAAAACTCTTAAGAGGAGATGAAAGGGAAATTCTCTTCCACAAGACAGACAGCAGGGAGCTTCAGAAGGAATCCAGTGAATTCCAGAACCAAAATGCCCTCTTCATATCTTTCTTAAGCTCCTTAATCTCTCTTAATACCTGAATCATCAGTACACCGAAACTTTTGTTAGGCTTTTGAGGTGAGAAGGCATTATAATTCTTTCAACAGCAAATGCTTACTAGGTGCCAGACAGTTGCTAAATGCTCAAGGTACAAAGCAAAACAACAGCAATTTTCTCCATTCTCTAGGAATTGCTGGTCTATTAGGGAAGTAAAAGTCAATCATTTCTAAGGGCTATAAAGAGGCACATCCAAGGCATGTCAGGGTCCTGTAGGAGAGACACCTAATTGCAAGGAGTTTCCAGGAAGGCTCTCTGGAGGGGTTAATGCTTGAGCCAGGTTAAAAAAAATGACTAGATGGACCTAGGCAAAGAAATGAGGTGCAGAGATGTGGCGGTAAAGAGGGCCTGTGGTGTGGTCTTTATGTTCAGTATGGGGCGTCCTCTGTCTACTGCAGCCATCTGAGTTGATTGTTTTATTTTATAGCTGGTATCAAGTCTGAAGGAAGAAAATACTTTGCTGAAGCAGGAAAAAGAGACCCTCAATCATCTTATCGTGGAGCAGGCTAAGGAGATGACAGGTAAGACTCATGTGGGTGTAACTTGCCTTACTCCAGCCAAGTTCGGACCAAAGTTTTATATGTTACAACTGCAGTGTTTTAAAAAGTTGAGATTGTCAGGGTGCCTGGGTGGCTCAGTGGGCTAAGCCTCTGTCTTTAGCTCAAGTCATGATCTCAGGGTCCTGGGATTGAGCCCCACATCGGGCTCTCTGCTCAGTGGGGAGCCTGCTTTCCCTCCAATCCCCGCCTCTCTGCCTGTTTGTGATCTTTGCCTGTCAAATAAATAAATAAAATCTTTTAAAAAAAAGAAGTAATTAAAAAAAAAAAGTTGAGATTGTCATCAGTAAATTTAAGAAGTTCTAAGAGGCGAGCACTGTAAATATTTTGGTTGATTTAGTTGGTGAACTTGTAAATCTAGTCTTTCTATGCACAAATGTGAATTCATATGTGGTCAGTATCCTATGTAATTTTTTAAAAAAAATTTTGTTCTGCATGTATGATTTATTAGTTATGACTTATAAGATTCTATTGAATTAGGAAGAAATCGTGAGCTAACGTGTATGTGTCTATATGTATTTATTTATTTTTTGCTAAACCAATGGATATTCTTCTCCCAAGATCAATTACTCTTTTCCACCTAGAATAAAAAGGCAAGTCTAATTTTTTGAGTAGAGAACTAACTAGATGTGAACAATTTATTCTATTAGCTATTTGTGAGATAGGTAAGAATGATGGTAATTTATAAGGAGTATACACGTATATAAATGTGGGCTAAGAAGATATGGGTTGAAGCTATAGAAATTGGTGGGGGAGACAAAGTGAAAGAGATGGATTGGAGTGAGGATGTAGTAAATGAAGAGAATCACCAGAATGTTATCCTTTTTGATATGGTATTCAAAAAAGGAATAACAATTTTCTAAAGTATTGAGATGATGTATTATGACAATAATGGTGTATTACTACTGTTGAGGAAACTGAGGGAGAAAAGTACCTATTTTTGAGTAAAATTAATGAGATCAGTTGTTAGAGTGTTAAATTTTAGATGTCAGCTAAGATGTGCTGAAAACAAATTGAGATTAAAGATTAGAGACAGGGTGCTCGCTTCGGCAGCACATATACTAAAAAAAAAAAAAGATTAGAGACAGGAAGAAATAGGCCTTAAGGTATCCATTAAAGCTATGATGATAAGAGAACCCCTTGTGCTTTTCCCTCCACTATGTCTTCCCTCCCAGTTAAAGGGCATATTGTAAAGGAAAGAGAAGAAATCTGGAATTAAGCCTTATAGGGTGACCACAAGTAAAGGATAAGGTGAAGAAAAGAAACTAGAAAAAAAAAGTTGATAGGGGATATTAAAAACAGTCACTAAAGATATGGAAAGAAGGCTGCTAGGATGCAGAATGTGATGGAAAGATCCAGAATGACAAGAATACTTGAAACTGGATGAGAGGAACAAAGAACTAACATGAGATTTGCCTAGGGAAGATTTTTTGGTAGCCTTAGGCAGCTTCTGCAAATTGGTAAGACCAATTCTTCAAATTGGTAAGAATAAAAGGAAATTTATGGAATGTGATAGGGAGGAGAAATTCTTTCATTCCTTCACTCACACATTATGAAAGCCCTACACTAGGGAAGCACTGTGGTGGGCACCAGGGAATTAGTTGTGACAGGACACTTGGAGCCCTCACCCTTACGGAGCTACAAGAGAAAGAGATGGTGAAGCAGTTGAAGCAGGCAAGGAAGGCTAAGATTTAGCCATGAAACATGAGAATAAAATGAGCAATGTAAATGTTAGGAAGCTTAATATTTATAAATGTGACTGGTTGGCTTATTTAGGTAAAACATACAGCTGAGATCTGAGGCTGTTTACTTTGCTTTATCTGCAGTCAGGAGCTCATCTCCTATCTCCAGATGACGTCCCAGGCAAATGTGAGCCACTAGCAACAGAGACAGCAGAGCGGGGTGGTAAATGGAAAGGTTGAGGTACCCCTGGCAACACACAAGAGATGTGACACAGATGGCCAGGCATGGGGGTCTTAATCTGGTTAGAAATGGGGGAGTGATAGGACTGTGGAGGGTCAACATGCTGGAAATATTGTAAGATCTCAGCCTAGAGAGTGAGGTGAGCAGAGCGTTGACATAGGACATGGACAGCTGGGTTCGCTGAGAAGTCACTACTTCCTCAGAGATCTGAGGAGTATCTCTGACTTTTTGACAGAGTACACTAATTTGGACAAAAGAATTTCATGATAGCCTGAAACAGAATATGGGAATAAAGAATACTTTAGTTACTAAACAATGCCTGATGAAAGTTTATCAAGGATGTGCTATAACCAGTGAATGATCTAGTGGCACTGAATCCTTAGTACATGGAAGAACTCAGTAGATGATTGTTGTTATTCACAAACTTTTTTTTTTTTTTGGTCATATTTGCTCTTTCCCTACATTCACTAAGATACTCTTCATAGTTCGTGGCGCTAGAAGTAAAACACTTTGCAGAGAAACTGGAACATGTTTGTCCTCTTGAATTCTGGAGAGCCATCTTTGTTATGCTTTCCCCTCTTCTTTCTTTCAGAGACTATGGAGAAGAAGTTAGTAGAAGAAACAAAACAACTGGAACTCGATCTTAATGATGAGAGGCTGAGATACCAGAACCTTCTGAATGAGTTCAGTCGCTTAGAAGAACGATATGATGACCTCAAGGAAGAGATGACTCTGATGGTGGTGAGTCAAACACTTGCTTCTTTGAAAATGAAAATATTTAAGCACATACAAAAGCAGAACAGTGGAATGAATCCCATGTACTCCACGTACTCATGATCCAATTCCAAAACGGCCAACACATTTCTACCCCTACTCTACCCTCCTTTGCACATTGTCCAATGGTTTGAGTTGTTGTAAAGCAAATCCTGCAAATCATCTAACTTTATTTGTGAATACTTTGTAGAGTCAAACACTTTTAAAGACTGGGCCATACACTTTGTCATACATACTGGGTGACTTCATGTAAAATTTTCATATAAAACAAATATTTATATAATTGAGTATTTACTGGTTGTTGTTGTGATTGCAAAGATAGATTCCTACAAAAAGAAAATTCAGTCTCTATTTTTACAAATTATCTTATCTATTTCAAGAACTCTTCTCCATCTACCAACATACCTCTTGTACTTTTAATAGTTCTACACAGTCTCTCTGTTCTACTATCCTACTGTCAGGAGACAGTGTTCTCTAGCTCTCTTTTTCCCTGTAAGTATCAGCCTTGAGGGTAACCTCATGGTACAAATGGCTAGAAATGCTTTGAAATATCTCTTATAAAAACAAGATAATTTGAGATCTGTGGCATAGAATATTTGGTTCAAATTTTGCTTCTATCTGGATCCTTTGACAATGTTTTTAAAAATGTAACATTTAAAAAGTCAAAATGAAGGAGATTATGTAACACAAATGAAATCAATTTGTCACTTGGAAGAGAGAAAACCTGGTCTCAAAGAGGTTAAAAAGCTAATTTAAATGCCACAGTTGGACTGTTATTTCAAACCTTGCTACTCTATCGGTAGCAATGATTTTTATGTGACATAGCGAAATTAGAAAAAAGAGTAGGTCACCGTTACTCTTACTGACAAACCAGAAGGACAAATCAGTAGGTCTTGTCTTTCTTGATGTCTTTGCTGCACTTGGCCTTGTTGAAATCTTTCCTCCTTCACATTCTCCCATTTTTAGCTTTCTTTGTTGGAGTCCTTTTCTTCTGTATTGGAATATCATGCTCCCCAGAGTTCCATTCTTGGATGTATTTTAATTCCATTTACTGAATAACTATGCCAACATTTGTGGTGAATCTATGCTTTGATTATAGTTAGAGCTAAGTTTCGCGTCCTACAAGGTGTTTTGAGAGCCACTAGTTACTTGGGATATTAAGAAGTGGCATTGGGGGCGCCTGGGTGGCTCAGTGGTTTAAGCCGCTGCCTTCGGCTCAGGTCATGATCGCAGGGTCCTGGGATCGAGTCCCACATCAGGCTCTCTGCTCAGCGGGGAGCCTGCTTCCTCCTCTCTCTCTCTGCCTACTTGTGATCTCTCTCTCTGTCAAATAAATAAACAAAAAATCTTAAAAAAAAGTGGCATTGGGAAAAGAAATGATCAGGATCATATAAATGTAGGAATCACTAGTTGAAAAAAAGAGATTGTTTTTCCTACAGAATTTCCTGGATTCTTTAATACTGCATGCCTGGTTAAAAAAAAAAAAAAAAATACTGCATTCCTTGGGAACCTCAGAAAATAAAATGAGAGAAGCATGTGCCATGTAGTCATCACTTTCTGAGCACATTCCGGGAAATATCTGTGAGGTTAATGGGTCTCTTTCTTAGAGAGGTAGCTGTGTCTAGAAAAGACCCTCCAGCAGTAATGGCCATCCTCCAGCAACTTAGCAGGGCTGTTCTTTCCCACTGGGTAAGTCTCTGCCTGCTAGCCATTCTGTCCCCAGCAATGTTATGGAAAAAAGATGTAATCAAGTTCCAGGTGCAGCTCAGCAGCTTGATTTCTGATTTCTCAGCCTATAATCCTCTCCCCAGTGTGCCTGTGACTCATTGTCATTCCCCTTGGTTGACAAAATGGGCAGAGGGAGGGAAAAGGAAAATAGCAGAGGAAGGAAGACCAGAGTCTGCTTGTTTCCTACTGCTTGAGACCAACTCGTCAGTAAGTCTCCTTTCCCAGCTCCAGACACAGCCAAGATTGCAGTCTTTAAGATGTTTGCCAAGAATTGCAGAGAATTAAAAAATGGACTTTATAATTTAGGATTAATTAAATAATAGCAATATCTTATTTTAATGTGTAGGTAGAAGCTTCACAACTGACAGATGGGTACTTGGCTCATATTTCATTGACGCTGTTCTGCAGATGGAGCGCTCACGGCCACAGTGATTAGGAAGCCTTAGTGGTAAATAGATGGCAGGAGACTTTGGGGAGGGGAACTGATAGACTGCTGCAGGACCTCTGGGGATCTGTGTATTAACACAGGGGCCAAAGTTCATACCTCTGATTACCAGGGTCAGATTTGTTGGCCCTGATACCAGGAAGTGCTATGGATTTTCCTCCAGGGACATTCAGTTGTGGAGTAGAGGCAAGGAAGAAGACACTAAATCCAGGGCCAAGGAGATTCAAGCAGACACTGAAACAGCAATGAGGCAATGGAACGCAGGCTTGTAAAGCGTTGCATGATTCATCCGCAATAAGGAGGGAGTCCAGCGTGTCAACAATGGGGTCATTAACCTTGACAGACAGAGTAAAACAGATTCAAGAAAAGAAGGAATTGTTGGAGACATGACAGATTAAAAGAGGACGAATGAGATCCAGATCTTGAAGGAGCACTTGATGACCAAGTAGGATGTTTGTCCTTGTAATTGAACAGCATATGGGTTAAAAACGTGGGGAACAAGGCCAGGCATAGGGGACTTGTCACCTTACTGTCACCTTACTGCAGGGTCCTAACAGTGATGGAGTATCTGTTCACATTAGTTGAATCCTTGTTATATGCCAAGTAATATGCTAACTCTTTACTTGCACTATCCTATTTAATCTTCACATAAACCCGATTAGGCAGATAATACTATTATTCACCTTTTCCTGATGATGAAAATGAGGCCTGGAGAAGCTGGAGAAAGGGCACATAAATGGCAGACCTGGAATTTTTACCCAGCTCCCTCTTACTTCAGACCCAGAGCATTTAACCACTGCCTTGTATCCAGAAGTTACATTAAATAGCAAATATGCAGTGTTGCCTCTATTCAAACCTTAAGGTATTTGTTGTTTAGTGACACACACCTGAGGGAAAATAGAGGTCTCACTCATCTTTAATAAGTTTATCAAAAAGCTTTGTCCAGGTATTTCTGAGGACCTATCTATTTCTCTTAATGATACAACTAATTTATTAATATTCACCTTCTCATACAACTGTTGGCTAGGAAATTTGTGTGAGGTTGTTTGTGCACGTACACAGTAAATCCAAGTGCCCTTGACTTTATGTGGGGTGACTGTTCCTTTTAGTGTGTACCCTAGCTTCTAGGTAGTTTCAGAAGTTCTGGGGTTCTTGGGTCTTCCTTATGCACTGGAGTACAGGTTGGGGTGGCAGGCTTTCACCTGGCCCTGGATGCTGGCTTTTTTTTGGTCATATGGCTTGCTCTGCTCTGTAAGCTGGACATGGGAGAGAAAGAGGCAGAGAAGCTCTTTGGGACTCTGGCTCTTCCTGTGGCTGGGGGGAAGAGTAAAGGAAATTGGGCAGGTCAGAAAAGCTTCCACAGGTCCTTCTGAAGCTCCCAGAGCCAGTAACCCTGTGAGATGCAGGTCACTGAAACTTTCCACCTCTTCTGCAGAGGGTACCCTAGGAGTGAGGGGCACAAAATCCAGCTTTTTTATTGCTTCTCTCTTCAAGTCATTCTCTAACCCCCTCTCCTACAGAGAGGGCAGACTGCAATTGTTTAATTTCTCTGTTTTCCATAAGCATTCTGAATGCTAATCTCATAGTTACCACATGTCATAGAAATGTTACCTGAACTCCTGAATTAATAACCCTAGGATGTCAGAGGGTTCCTCTCCTGCATGGCTCATCCTTTCCACTGCTGAATCCTGAGATTCAACTTCATACACAAAAGTGACAGAAATTATAGTCACCTGTGTAGAACCCCTCTCCTTTTTTCCATTTGTGCTCAAATACAATGGAGTAAAAATGATGATGCTATCATTAAACATATTTCTGGAAATTTTTACTAAGTTTTATTTAATTGCAACACTGAAGTCAATGTTTGATTGCTAAGGCATTATACCTACACTTCACCCAGTGTGACTGGCCACTCACAACTTAAGAAATCCAAAGCAGGGGCTCCTGGGTGGCTCATTGGGTTAAGCATCTGACTTTGGTTCCGGTCATGATCTCAGGGTCCTGGGATCAAGCCCTGTGTCAGGCTCTCTGCTCAGCAAGGAGTCTGCTTACCCCTCTCCCTTTGCCCCTAATCCTGCTCATGTGACTCTTCTCTCTCTCTCTCTCTCTCAAATAAATAGATAAATGAAATTTAAAAACAAAACAAACAACTCAAAGGGGACTCTGCTAATAATCATAGATAATTTTTGTTTGAGCATTTGGTTTTGTGACTTTTCTTGTTGTGCCCTACTGGTGCATCTTTCTCTCTGAGGAGCTCAGAAAGTGACCCTTCTGTGAGGGTTTGTTAAGGACAACACGGAACACACTGGGCATGAGAATAGCAAGTCAGTGAGTGGGGATTAGAACCAAGTTGAGGTGAGTGCTGTTTTACTATAATTGGTTTAATTATATTATGTTAACTACATGTGCTTTATCTTCCTTGCAGAATGTGCCCAAGCCTGGACACAAGAGAACAGACTCCACCCATAGCAGCAATGAGTCCGAATACACCTTTAGCTCTGAAATTGCAGAAACCGAAGATATGCCTTTGAGGACAGAGGTACATTTTAGATACCTGTCACTACAAGTATAATGTGACCCTGCTGTTCAGAGAGAACATTTCTACTGCAGAACAGAGCTCATCTGCCTATAAATGTAACAGTTGTTTCAAACCCTTTATATTTTGTAAGTGATTAATGGGTGCTTAATTAGCTTATTAATTATTACTTATATTTTCTTATATGTACATATATACTTATTATAGATGTTTTTTGATCAATAGACATTTTAATTTTTAATGTAATTCTGAGAACCAGATTTTCACTTTTGTAGTTTTAACATACCCCATTACAAAAAAACACAGCGTGTTATGAATTTCAGACTGGGGCAGATTAATAATAAGTCTTTTGTCCTTGAATATTATAAATAACCAATGCCCAAGAGTTTAGCAAGACTGCTGTCTCCGTTTGATGACATTTTACCAATGTAATTTTTGTCCACAAAAATGTAAGAAAATAGCTCATAAATCTGCCTTAGTGTTTGTGTTATGTGGTATGAAACCAAAATAGCACATACTGTAACTCCAAGAGTACAGTGACTTTTAGTTAGATTGTTCCCAAACCAATTCTCAGATCTTCTTTTCAAACATGGTATTAGTTTCACTAACGCATAATTCAGGCACTACTCTTCTATTTTTATATCATATTCTGAGAAAATGGCCAAGTCAGAAATAGACTGCTTCTGGCAGAGCAGCCGAAGAAAACTGAATGATTCTTTCCTTTCTTGTCTTAGTTTTACTCAGGAATGAAGAGTTTCTGCCATCTCGTTCTGTTCATTTTTAGGAAAAGTATCATGTAGTTGGAATCATACATACAAGAACCCTAAGTTAACTTATTCAAGGTCACAGCGTGTAAGTAGCTGAGCCAGTATTCTAACCAAGGCTGTTTGAAACCTCATGCTCTGTCTGCTTCCTTGCATCCGGTCATTTTACACTGTGGTTCTCCAGTCCGTTTCTCTCTGTAGATAACCTTAGTTTGCAGACCACTGATGAAGCAGGATGGCCACTGTACAGTGGGATAGAGGTGCCAGTCATTCACTGCTGTGTAACAAACCATCCCAAACTTCAGTGGTTTCAAACCACAGCAATTTATTCATGTTCACACTCTGAATTCTGACTGGGAGGTTCTCCTGCTGCACATGGGATGCACCTCCCTGCATCTCAGCCCAAGGAAGAGGACCTTGGGCCTCTGCAAGCAACTTCTCTGTTCAGTGGCATGGTGAATGCACTCAGACAGTGTAAGAGCAAAATATGCCAGGTCTTGTGGGGCCAGGCCCAGAACCAGCTCTGTGTCAGTTCTGCCACATTCTAGGTCATAGCAAATTACCAGGCCAGCCCAGACTCTGTGGAAAGGGGGTAGATCTCATTTCTTGATAGGTGAAAAGACATTTGCATTGAGAGCCATCCCTGGTGACCATCTTTGGAGACCATCACAAAGTTAGACTTTGAAGGTTTCAGAATTACAACCTCTAGTGAATTTAGGGCCTCCAGTGGATCTGACAGTTTTAGGATTGCATCCAGTGGGTCTTCATGGGATACTCACTCCCAGCAGTCCGAGGGAAGCATGTCTACGCACTGTTGGTGCCCGTGTAACACAGCTTGAGCAGCTCCTGCTAGGGCCCGGAAAGCTGTGGCAGAACGGCTATGTCCGCTGCAGGTTATTTTGTATTAAAATCAGGACAAAGAGACTTATTCATAGGTTTGATTGAGGACATTACGTTTTCAACATCAAAAACTCTTCTGTGCTTTACCTAATTTTTACTAGTAAGTAATTTTGTCAGTGTCTCTACTCTTTTCAAGTTTGTCCAAATTCTTAGATTTGAGGGGAGAGTTAGCCTTCTTGTTTCTAATTCTCACCTGTATTTCTGCTGACTTTTCTCAAATTAAGAGTTAGTTTAGGGGCACCTGGGTGACTTAGTTGGTTAAGCATCCAGCACTTGATCTCTGCTCAGGTATGATCTCAAGATTGTGGTTCAAGCCCCTTGGTGGGCCCCACTCTGGGCGTAGAAACTACTTAAAAAAAAGAGAGAGAGCGCTTAGAGTGGGATGCAGGGAGAGTCTCCCTGCAGCGGACATAGCCGTTCTGCCACAGCTTTCCGGGCCCTAGCAGGAGCTGCTCAAGCTGTGTTACACGGGCACCGACAGTGCGTAGATATGCTTCCCTCGGACTGCTGGGAGTGAGTATCCCATGAAGACCCACTGGATGGATATTACTCATCTGTTTTGAATAATGAAGAATGAACTGTGCGAGGGCGCAGGCAGGTCTGGAGTGTTGTGTATTGTCCTTCACATGCACTAACCATCAGCAGTGGGTCATACACCTGGAAGTCTCTCAGGAATGGGAAAGGCTTTTCACTTAAACCAGTCCTTTTCCTCCTTGTGACTAAGTGCATGTGTCTGAAATGTGGCCAGCTCTGGTTAGAAGGGTTGTCTTGGCCACTGGACAGCCTATAATAACTCTCGTCCTTGGAACTGAGTCCATAGCCAGAGCCTCATTCGCTCTGTGCCTCAGTTTCCTCGTCTGTGAAGTGAGAGGCTGTGATTACTATCTGACTTTAGAGTGGTGTTTTGAAGATCGAGCTAATTCCTATAAAGTACATATAACAGTGTTTGATACATAGTAAGTGTCCAATAAATCCATGTTTTTTTTTCTAATAAACAGGTTTCCAGAGATTGTCCTATAATTTTGATTGGGTGTGGTTAGGACCAGAAAGATAAAAATCTGTAAAACTGGTAATAGAAAAAGAGAAATTGATGATCAGAAGGGAAGTTGGGTGGGAGAGGAGTATCAGACTAAGACAATGGCTTTGAACTTGCAGTTCTGATTCCTTCTGACTTTCAGGTTTGTGTTTCTGCCTGCAAGTGCTTCTGCAACAGCCAGGTTTACAGATTGCCCCTAACGAAGTAAAGGAGCACCTCTTACTTTATGTAGTATTCCCAAGTAGCTCCTTCAGAATCTGGTGCCAGGAAAATAATGGGCTTCCTCTTGGTTATGAGTTGATTTTTTTTTTAATTTAAAATAAGAGTTTTTCAGACTGTTTTGGAACACTGAATTCCAACCTCAGACATGTAATAATAGCAAAATTGGATAGAAAAAAGAACTGATGTCTTTCTAGCTTTGCCAAACCTGTGATTTGCTGTTCACAAGTCACACTGGCACCTGCATGGCTGTTTCCATCTGGAGAAGTCACCTGCCAGCTCCACCTGCTGTGCGGCCCTCCCATGCCCACAGCACCTCAGGCTCCAAGCATTCTTTTGGAAGCTTTGCTTCTCTCTGCTCTGTCATGCATCTTTCTTAGTAGCCATCAGCTCATTATCGCAGCTCTGCTTCTGCCCCTGAGCTTCCTCACATCCATGAAAGCCAGGGAAAGGGTCACCACAACCTCCTCAGCTGTTGTTAACAGTAATTCCAGAAAGACTGCAGACCTATGCTGGTAATTTTGTGAATACATTCTCTTGTCTTCTGGCTTTTCCTCAGATGAGAGACCAGGATTTTTTAGGTCAGTTTCAAAGCTTCACTCTCTTAGAAAAGGACTGGATGATAAAGTCCCTTCTTCTTTTTTTTTTTTTTAAAGACTTAATTAATTTGACAGAGAGATCACAAGTAGGCAGAGAGGCAGACAGTGTGGGGCAGGTTAGGGGGGAAATCAAGCTCCCTGCTGAGCAGAGAGCCCAATGTGGGGCTTGATCCCAGAACCCTGAGATCATGACCTGGGCTAAAGGCAGAGGCTTAACCCACTGATCCACCCAGGTGCCCCAATAAAGTCCCTTCTAAGAAAGGAAAGGAAAGTAAAACCCCAGAAACTTCTTTGAGCCAGATGGCCCTATCTTCCTTCTTGCTCATGTGGCACAGAGAAGACCAATGCTATCTCTCTGACTAGATACATCATTACAGATAAGAATGGACACCATGCAGAACACTCTTAAATTGTTATCAGTCCTTATGCCTAAGCAATTTTGCAGTTGTCAGATAATATTTTTTTTAATTCTTCCATCTCTGTAGAATTTTGTTTTTATCTAGTAGTCAACTAATTCTTTATGCAGTATTTGCTAATATCTAAAAAGTTGCCCCATCCCATTTTTAAATTTAAGAAAAAATTTTTTTTCTTTTTTAGAGAGAAACTGAGTGAACACCAGTCTGGGCAGGGTGGGGGGAAGAGGGAGAGAGAGAAAGAACCATAATCAGGCTCCACAGCCAACATGGAGCCCAACACCACAGCTCAATCTCACAACCCTGAGATCTCATGATCTAAGCCAAAATCAAGAGTTGGACATTTAAACCACCAAGCCATGCAGGCGCCCCACCCTGATCCATTTAAATGAGAAGATTCCTTTTAAATAAAAATGCCCATTCAAGATTGATAGGGATGATTCCCAAATGATGATATCTTAAGTACAATGAAGGAAGTGAGGAGGTGAAGTCTTATATTACAGTGTAAAGAAAGGTAAAGTGATTAAAATTTTCAGGGACGTATTCATCATTAATGGATGAACAAACATTAAAAACACATGAATGGAATGTTTACATTGTAAATAAGCTAAAATATAAGTATTTGTGGGATGTATAGAAATGAGTTTTTTTTTTTTTTAAAAGATTTTATTTATTTATTTGACAGAGAGAGATCACAAGTAGGCAGAGCGGTAGGCAGAGAGAGAGAGGAGGAAGCAGGCTCCCTGCCGAGCAGAGAGCCTGATGCGGGACTCGATCCCAGGACCCTGAGATCATGACCTGAGCCGAAGGCAGCGGCTTAACCCACTGAGCCACCCAGGCGCCCCGGAATGAGTTTTTATAGAAATGAAAATCTATAGTAATTTCACGTTCAGGCAGGGTATTATGTCTGTTCTGTCAGTCAGGACAGACTTTTTTCTTTTTTTTTTTAAATGTCATATTAGTTACCACACAGTAGTCAGGACAGACTCTATGTAGAAGGTCATTTATTTAAACTTTTTCTTATTCTTGAACATTATAGGACTGGATAGTTAGAAAAAGTCAAGGTCTAACTAGTCTGTGGGTAAATGATATCCTACAGATAAATGCCCCACTTCTTAGTTTAACTGATTCTTCTTCAATGTTTTCTTAAAACTAGAATAACATTTAATTCGGCACTCCTAAGAATTCACAAAAGATAGCTAGGCTCCTGGGTGGCTCAGTCATTAAGGTTCTGCCTTCAGCTCAGGTAATGATCCCAGAGTTCTGGGATTGAGCCCTGCATCCCGCTCAATGCTCAGCAGCAGGAAGCCTGCTTCACCCTTTCCCACTCCCCCTGCTTGTGTTCCCTCTCCCGCTCTCTCTCTGTCAAATAAATAAATAAAAATCTTTTTAAAAAAAACCCTAAAGATAGCTAATAAATATAAAAAAAAAAGAATTCAACCTCAGTAAAAGGCAAAGAAATGTAAATTAAAACTATAATTAAATATACTTTTGGTCTATCAAGCCATTTAAAAACATAACAGTCATTGTTGTAGGCAAGGTGGCGGTTGCTTGATGGAAGTATAAACTAATTTAGCAGACTTAAAAACATTAATATTTAGGTATTTGTTACTAGGATATTTATTTTAGTGTATTTCAATAGCAAAAAATAAGAAACAACTTCAGTGTCCATCAGTAAGATAGGTAATAGTTAAGCAAATGATGGTGCGCATGTTACTATAGCTATTAAAAATTATGGTTTCAGGGACGCCTGGGTGGCTCCCTTGGTTAAGCAGCTGCCTTCGGCTCAGGTCATGATCCCAACGTCCTGGGATCAAGTCCCACATCAGGCTCCTTGCTCAGCAGGTAGCCTGCTTCTCCCTCTGCCTCTGCCTGCCATTCTGTCTACCTATGCTCGCTCGCTCTCTGATAAATAAATAAAATCTTTAAAAAAAAATTATGGTTTCAAATACATCATAAATTTGGAAAACATTGGTGGTACAATGCCAAATTTAAAAGACAGTACAAAATTATAATGAAAATATTCCAATTACTTAAATCTATAGAAAAAAGACTTGACAAAAATTATAGGTTTTCTGGAGAAGTGATTATGGCTTTATTTTTCTTCTTTGTACTTATTTCCTAAACTTTCTATAAAAGTTTATTTTGGGGGCTGCCTGGGTGGCTCAGTCGGTTAAGTGTCCAACTCTTGATTTCAGCTCAGGTCATGATATCAAAGTTGTGAGATCGGGCCCCACATTGGGCTCCACATTGGATATGGAGCCTGCTTAAGATTCCCTCTCTTCCTCCCCCTCTGCCGTTCCTCCTCCCCTCTCTTAAAAAGAAAAAAAAAAAAGTTTATTTTGCTTTTGTATCTGAAAAAAGTCTTTTAAAAAATTGACAATTTGACATATAAGACACACTAATCAGTTAAGAATTATACTTTGACTGGGACACCTAGGTGGTTCAGTTGGTTAAGTGTCTGCCTTCCACCTAGGTCATGATCCCAGGGTCCTGGGATTGAGTCCTGCATCCAGCTCCTTGCTCAATGGTGAAGCTGCTTCTCCCTCTGCCTGCGGGTCCTCCTGCTCGTACTCTTGTTCTCTTTCTCTTTTTTTCTGAAAAATAAGTAACATGTTAAAAATATATATATACTTTGTCCATCTAATTAAGTTATTGTTAGTTCTCTCTCTTTCTAACAAAAACAAAGAGACTCTTTATCATCTCCATTAAATCTAATGACACAATTCTTTCTCTTCTTACCTCAT
The DNA here is from genome assembly GCF_020171115.1 of Neogale vison. Taxonomy (NCBI): domain Eukaryota; kingdom Metazoa; phylum Chordata; class Mammalia; order Carnivora; family Mustelidae; genus Neogale; species Neogale vison. The sequence continues at coordinate 76,026,350 of NC_058103.1, forward strand.
AAAAGTTCAAATCCGAAGTCAACAAGGTAGAACACTTTTGGCAGTCTCAGAACTTCCATGATGGTGGTTACTCTTTCCATTTGTTCAGCTTTAATTAGTCTATCTTTATTTACACTAGTAGCTCTCACTGTGATTCTGTTCTAGAAGCAACTGATATACTTTTCAGATGCTCCTAGGTTATCTTTCACTTTATTAACATTTATTAATGTTTTAGTTTTCCAGTTTCTTCTCTGTGATCTCAGTATATTTATGCTGGCACTTCACCATTTCAAAAATCATTTTTCTTGAATAGAAAAGTAGTCCATGCTCATTGTAAACAATTCAAATATAGAATGTATAAAGGAGAAAATGAAACTTTCCCATAGTACCTCCCATTCCCCAAGATAACCACCGATGGCCTCTAGATTTCTGTATGCCATGTTCTAGGTATATTTAACTGTCATGTGTAGGGACATTTGGGTGGCTCAGTTGGTTAAGTCACTGCCTTTGGCTCAGGTCATGATCCCAGGGTGCTGGGATCGAGCCCCGGGTTGGGCTCCCTGCTCAGTGGGAAGTCTGCTTCTGCGTCTTCCTCTGCCTGCTGCTCCCCTGCTTGTGCTCTCTCTCTGTCAAATAATAAATAAGGTCTTTAAAAAAAATTTTTAAGAAGTCACGTGCATTTGATTTTTTAACAAAAATAATATCATAATATAAATAGTGGCTAGCAACTTGTGTATTCCACTTAATAATTTTATCTAGGACATATTTATCCACTCATATATATCTACTTCCATTTTTAACAGCTATAAAAAATTTTATTTTGATTATAATATAGTTTAAGCACTCTTCTATTGACTGACGTGGGTTTTTTTCAGTTTTTTACAATTATAAAAAATGCTGCAGTGAACATCTTTTTCCATACATTCTTGTGTACTTATGTAAGAATTTTTGTAGGATAGTTCTTAAATGTGTATTGTTAGGTCAAAGGGTATACACTTCTAAATTTTAATAAATACAGCTAACTTGCCCTTTTAAAAGGCCTACTTATAACTTCATTATCTAAGACACTGTTACTTACACATGGCACTATTGATCTTTGCCAATCTGACAGGGAAAAAGTAGCACCTCACTGTTTAATTTGCATACCTCTACTCATTAGCTGTGCGTGTGGATCATTCTTTGGCCATGTATATTTCTTCCGTAAGCTAGCCTGACTTTCTATTGCACTGGTCATTATTTCCGCATTGGCTTGAACATCTTCTGATTTCTGGGGTTTAGGAGCCAAGTGAGAAGAAGGTGCCTCTGGACATGTCACTGTTCCTCAAGCTTCAGAAGAGGGTCACAGAGCTGGAGCAGGAGAAGCAGGTGATGCAGGATGAGCTGGACCGCAAGGAGGAGCAGGTGCTGCGCAGCAAAGCCAAGGTGAGCGAAGCCCCACCCCACGGCCACCTGCAGACTCAGCTCTGGGCGTGGCTTTTCCTGCAGCTCAGCCTTTATCCACGCAGCATTTGATTCGTGTTGCCAGGGCTAAATTCTCCTCACTGTTTTCTGCAGAGCAAAGAAATATTCTGAGTGGAAATGCGACAGTTAGGGGCACCTGGGTGGCTCAGTAGGTTAAGCCTCTGCCTTCAGCTCATGTCATGATCTCAGGGTCCTGGGATCGAGCCCTGCATTGGGATCCCAGCTCAGCGGGGATCCTGCTTACCCCTCTCCCTCTGCCTGCCTCTCTGCCTACTTGTGATCGATCTCTCTCTCTCTCTCTCTCTCTCTCTGTTAAATAAATAAATAAATAAGTAAAATCTTTTTTAAAAAAGTGACTATTGAAGTATAACTACTTACTTATAAAGTTTTTAACTCTACGCTTTCCCTAGGAAGAAGAAAGACCACAAATTAGAGGTGCAGAACTGGAATATGAGTCACTCAAGGTAATGGAAGTTTCTGCCCAAGGCTTCAAATATCTTGTTTTAGCAAGCAACCTGCTCAGAGTTTCTCTTTTTCACAGAGAACATCCTTAAGGGCACTCAGGGTTCTAGCTTCACCCTTATTCAGGCATTACTTCTAGGCTTGTGTTGTTTCTTTTTGTAGAATCTCTTCCATATAAGCATGAGTTCAGTCTAAGCAGAAACAGAAGCAGTAGCCACCATTTGAGGCTATAGAACGTAGTAAAGGATGTTGCTTCTAGTGACAGACTGCCTGGGTTCAGATGCTAGATCTGCCATTATATGGCTGTAAGCAAGTTATGTATCTTTTCTGTGCCCCAGTTTTCTCATCTATGAAATGGGGATAATGATACTGTTTATAAGACTGTCATGAGGATTATATAAAGTATTTCATATAAACTGCTTAGAATAATGCCCAGAATGTAGTAGGTACCCAGCAAATGTTGGCTGTGATCATTATGCTCATCATTTTTAAATGCCTTTACTATACATATCAGCTCTAATTCTTTTTTTTAAATTACTATATAATGTATTATTAGCCCCAGGGATACAGGTCTGTGAATTGTCAGGCTTACACACGCACTCACCATAGCACATACTATCCTCAATGTTCATAACCCAACCACCCTCTCCCTACATCCCTCCTCCCAGCAACCTAGCTCTAATTCTTACAGTAATCCTGCAAGTCAGTATTTTAGTTCTCATTTTACAGATAAGGAAATTGAGGTTAAGAGATAAAAGTAACTTCCCTAAGATCACCCCACTAGAAACTGACAGGAGCAGGATATGAACATACATATCTTTGGCACGTATGTTTAGAGCATACTCTAACCACCAAACCCCACTGAAACTATGTAGTTATAGAGAAAGATAGCTAGGTGTTAGTTTGCTAGGTATTAGAGTGAGATGTATTCTAACTTATTTTTTTAGCAACTTTTGAGAGGAGAAAGATGAAAGTAGAGAATTGTCTCCTTAATGGTTGAAGGCAAAGGCTGTCTAGGCGGTACTGTGTGTCCCAGAGCAGCTGAACATGGGAAAGACTCTGATTAGGAAGGAACAGGAGTTCCTGGAATACAAAGCATCTTGAGTAACCCAAGAGTTGAGGTATCAAACAAACAAGAGCCCATTCCTGGGTACAGAATAGGTTGTGGGAGCCTGGCAGGCTCAGTTGGTAAGGCGTGTGACTCTTGATCTTAGGGTGGTAAGTTCAAGCCTCACAGTGGGCGTAGAGTTTACTTTAAAATATAAATAAATAAAATACATAAAAATAAAATCAGGATAGATTGTTCTTCACTAGGCTTCTTCCTTTGCTCTCCAGAATTAGAACATTTTGAGCTCTGTGAAGTTTGAGCTATCAGGTTATCAGCTAGCAAGACACCTCCAGCTTTAAAAGTTTTCTAGGTTGTTAATTAAATTATTAGTTTTAAATTTATCTTTTTCAGACATCTTCTGCTTGTGTTTATTTTTTACTGTTTTCTCCTTTTGCAAACTATAGTCTAGAACAGCTAGAAAACTATAGTGAGGTTTATGATTATAACCAAACCTAAGAGTTAGAAAAGCCACAAAATAGTGTAAGGAAACTCATTATTTTAAAGCACTTATGTGTATTTAAGAATTCCTATGGTCCCGCTGAACTGTCGTGAGGATGTTTGTTTTTTTTTTTTTTTTTCAGTAATATTACTTCAAGTCTAATCCTGATACATTGTTTCCTAATAGTGTGACATGGAACATAATTTACATTAATAGGACCCTGTCGTCTGTGGATTTGCCCCTTCCCATGGTCTGGAACTGCTGATTATTGCTTCCTTTTGAGGCCGAGTGGCATTGGTATAGAGAATGCCTGTTCTCCATGCTCTACAAACTACAGTTCCTTTATCAACCCCTTCCCTTGAAGATAGTTAGAACTCTTCATTTAATAAATTTAGTAAACACTTGACTAATAATACATCATATTTACTTTACAGTTTGAAAAGTTTTTCCTACACCTTATCTTATTTAGTCATTGTCACAACTTGTGAGATAAGTATTTCCTTTTTAAAGAGTATTAAACTGAGGCTTAGAACAGTTAAGAGATTTACTATCAACTTGTAGAGTCTGGTCTTGAATCTAGGTCTCCAGACAGAAGGAAACTTTCTAAACACCCTAAGTTCCTATCGTCATTTGTTTGAAAATCAATTTTTACCCCCCAAATACTATTTTTAAATACCCTGATGAGCCCTTCACCCTCTCTAAATTATAACATGAATAAGTTTGTTGTTCTTTCAATAAAAGCTTAGGTAGTGATTATGCTTGCAGAGGAAGAAAAGAGTAGCAGCAAAGGGTCATCTCTTGTATTCTCTCTGTTGCCTTTTGTACCCTTTGTCTAGAGGAGCGGCTCATGCTGTGGGTCATACAAGACAAGGATCAGATGGAATGGAATGGCACAGGCCAACAGAATGGGAGTAGTATTGTTATCTCCAGCACTTTTCCATCTGCCTGTCTCACACAAAAATGGACAAATAAAGACATTCTTTGTAGTATGTTAAAAATTGAAGCCCAGATTGGGGGTGGGGGACAAGTCAGAGCTCCCAGGTATTAGCTCAGTATTTCTCAGAATGTGGTCCCTGGGCCAGCAGCATCAATATCTCCTGGTAACTTATTGGAAATGCACATTTTTGGGCCTCATACCAGACTTCTTGAATCAGAAACTCGGGGGGTTGGGCCACGCAGTCTGCCCTCCAGGGGACTCTGCTGCACTTTAAAGTTGGGGGAACCCTACATAGGAGTTCAGTGTCCAAGTAAAGACGTTCATGTTTTCTGTTGCAGAAGTGAGTGATACAAATCGGATTACTAGTTGGTGGGAGACTGGCAAAAGGAAGGATCCTTTATTTTCATATAAGAATAGATTACTTCATGAAAGAAAGGATTATATATTCTTACACTAGAAAAAGAAACTACAGATAGAACTGTTGAGAATTCTGGTATGGTGCTTTAAACCCAAGGTGGCTTCTCTGTTAAGAAACAATAAAATATTTTATCTTTTATATGTAGAAGTACTTCTACTACCACAAGGCCTTGTGGAATGTGCTGAACGAGGCAGCACGGAGCTTGCAAATACCTGCCTGCTCCAGCCTTCCCCAGCCAGTACCCTGAGGTATTTGCATTTTGGGGTCAGAACTCTATTCTGGGTTCCCGTTGCCGCTGTTTGAGCAGAGTGTATGGAGGGTAGTGCGAACCGGTGACAGGAGGATGGCTGGTAGAATGTGAAAGTATGGAGGGGAAGGATAAGTATGGCCATCTGGATGACACAGGAGCCCATCCTTTCCTCCCCCCTCCCAAGATGACTTCTGCCAGCAGCTTCACAAGCCTTTCATGCACATGTCAGAGTGGTTTGAAAAATACACTGGTTGTCATCAAAACACTAAATGGAATGGTATTAGTTTAATGATATGGTAATTTTTAAATTCAAAGTTACAAGTCCAAGATTTCAGTGGTCTTTCCATTCTGTTTTACAAAGGAAATAAAAGGATGCTACTCAAGATTTCAGGGTTCTGCTCATTTGAGCCATTCAGCAGAAACCACCTGACCAGCTGAACTCTCATACTTGCCCTTATATTTACCTGCAAACAAAACCTGGGCTTCTGAGGACTGGGCTGAACTGCCCCCTGGGGACTCAGCAATCCCTCCAGGCCTGTGACCACACCCAAGGCAAGCCTGAAATAAATGTGACTCTGGGGGACGCCTGGGTGGCTCAGTTGGTTAAGCAGCTGCCTTCGGCTCAGGTCATGATCCCAGTGTCCTGGGATCGAGTCCCACATCGGGCTCCTTGCTCGGCAGGGAGCCTGCTTCTCCCTCTGCCTTTGCTTCTGCCTGCCACTCTGTCTGCCTGTGCTCGCTCTCTCCCTCTCTCTCTCTGATAAATAAATAAAATCTTAAAAAAAAAAAAAATGTGACTCTGGAATTTGGGTTGATGAGCAAACTGCCATTCACCTTGCTCAATGGCACCTGATGTCAGCTTTCTTAATTTGCAGAACAGAGTTCCCATTACAGCCTGGGAAGCCGTTCACCACGGTACCTCGGACAGTCTTTTCCAGCACAGCTCTACCATCTTGAGGGCACATGAGTATTCCAATGTAAAGCTGAGGATAACAGCAGTGAACTATTCTTTGTCTCTTCATACAGCGTCAAGAGCTGGAATCAGAAAATAAAAAACTGAAAAATGAGCTAAATGAGCTACGCAAGGCCCTTAGTGAGAAAAGTGCCCCAGAGGTGACTGCTCCAGGCGCACCAGCTTACCGTGTCCTCATGGAGCAGCTGACCTCCGTAAGTGAGGAGCTTGATGTCCGCAAGGAGGAAGTCCTCATCTTGAGGTCTCAGCTGGTGAGCCAGAAGGAGGCCATCCAACCCAAGGTAAGCACGAGCAAGTGACCAAAGTGAGTGTCTGGGGACTGGCCTCTTTCTTTTTATCCTTTCCCTCCAATTTATAATGAAGCAAACCGAGCATTTTTAGTCTAATTAGCGTTTAGTCTAAAGGATATTGCCATTAAAAAAAAAATCTCAATGTTGCTTTAAAACTGTTGCAAATGCCAATTACAGTGAGCAAAAAATAAATGAAATTCCAGATGATCTTCCAAGTGTTACATCTCACTCATGAGCAAAGGGCTTTTAAAATTGATCTTAAAGTAGTACTCCGGCCATGATAAATTTTCATCAGAAATAAAATTCGGGGGGCGCCTGGGTGACTCAGTCGTTAAGCGTCTGCCTTTGGCTCAGGTCATGGTCCCAGGGTCCTGGGATTGAGCCCTGAATCGGGCTCTCTGCTAGGCAGGAAGCCTGCTTCTCCCTCTTCCACTTCCTCTACTTCTGTTCCTTCTCTTAACTGTGTCTCTCTCTCTCTTTGTTTGTCCCTAAACAAACAAACAAATAAATAAATAAATCTTTTTTTTAAGAAAGTAAAATTCGGGGTTACTGGCCGGCTCAGTCAGCAGAGCATGTGATTCTTGATCTTGGGTTCATGAGCTCAAGCCCCACGTTAGGTGTGGAGATTACTTAAATGAATAAATCAAATACATAAACTTTTTTAAAAAAGCAAAATACTGTTAAGTACAAATATCCATAAATTGTCTTGCTGTGGGAAGGCATTAAATATAACTTTAAAATTACTTGTTGAAAATAGTCCATTTAACTGGAAAGATAACATATAAAATGGTTAGAAGTGAGATCAATGAGTAGAAGTTTCATGGAGATGATTTCTGCTGACTTTAGGGAGTTCTGCCTAAAATGGGGATCTAACCCAATTGGGGAGGGGCTGTGTGTAGTGATTCAACAGAAAGGAACCCATGCTAAAAGGTAGAGATGTCCCTCCAAAGTCCTTCCTGCACTCAGGTATGAGACCCAGCACTGTCATGTATTAGTAAAAAATGGGCCTTTTTGTCCTTTGCCATCAGAGGGACTCTGGGTAATCATCTTAAAGCCTGGCCTGTGTCCCTGCCCATGTTCATGTAGCAAACAAAGCGTTCCCAAGAATTAGACAATCAAGTATCCCAACTGCATGACATACCATATAAAAAATGACTATGATACCTAATGAACTAGAAGATCTGAGAGTACTTCTCTTAGAAATGGTAGTTCTGCCTGTGGTTAAAATGCTGAAGCTGCATGCAACATTTGGATTTGAGAACAGCAGCTCATATCTGAGATCAACACTGATCCAGAAAATATCAAATTCTGAAAACAAGATATTTGTGACTAAGCTTGGAAGGGAAAAAACATCCCAGGAATTAGTGGAGTTACATAAAGGAATGGACTTTTTTATTTTAAAACAAATCTCAAACCCATTCAGTCTGAAATGAGAAGATTCTGAAAGGGGAATTTCTCCTTGGCCTGGCCCTGTATGTGTCTCCTTCCCCAAGACTGTCTCAGTTTGGTTCCCATGACTACCACCGTGGTTGGGCCTTGAGATCAAAGACTCTGTCTGCATACCAGCTGGAGCAGAGTCCCAAACTCACCATTCCTTTCTCTGGTTCCCTTGTGACAAAGTAGTATTCTCACAAGAAACTTGAGTTAAAGTTGAGGGAAAGGAAAAGAAAAATGAACCAAGGGGCATAAAAACAATCCAGCTAACAGAGCACATAGCTCTGGTATCACATGTTCTCACTCACCCAGCTCACAACTGGCTGGTCTCTAGTCCCTAAAATGGACTGGTCCTGTCTCACCAACACCCCTGCTCTCCAACTTGTTCTTTGCTAAGAAAAAGGCCCATGACACAGATGGAGACCTTTCAAACCCAAGGCTGTCTGTCCTACTCAGCTTCCAGTCCAAGACACTCATCCTTGCAGGGCAGTAGTGAGTGACGCCCAGTGAGGTAGGTGTTAATCCAGCCCAGCCAGTCTAGTTCATCTACCCTGCCTCTCTGAGTATTCTGGAAGGCTTCACTTGGACAAATGACCTCCTATCAGAGCTTAATTGTAACTCTCACACACCTAGCATAAGAATTTTACCCATATACATTAGCAGGAGGGTCATTTTCTCACATACTCACAAATTGGAAAAACCAAAACAACTCAAAAAGAATTTCAAGCACTTGTTCTTGAAAATTAAGAATTATCACATAAATATTTATATTAATGTCTACCGTATGCCGGTTCCATGAATGCTAATTTTGGGGTTCTTATAGTTTGCTTTTCTCTCTCATTGATGGTTTATTTATGGAACTAAAGGTTTATTATTTTCTCCATTTGTTTTTTTGTGCTTGCTGACTTGTGATTTTCAGGATGACAAGGTAATTATAAAATTTTCAAAAAAATTTAGTAAATACTTCTTTGTAATCCTAAACTTTAGTTTATAAGTATTCACCCAAAATAATGCGATTGATGCTTCTGGCCACCAAGTCTATTTTGATATTTACAAGTTGATTTCCTATTTGAGCCCTCTCTGTGGCAGTGGAAAAATAATGGGTGAAGTAGGTTTCAGTTTGGATCACAGGGAGATCTCCATGATTTCTAATTCATAGTCTGTTCTCTGACCCACTCTAACAGTAATGGTAGGCCATCCACAAACATGGGGGCCCAGGATAAGAGTCCCTTAACTTGGAGCACACCCAAAAGCATAGCTGTCCCACACTTTGTAGAGCAGCTGTGAATTTGTTGGCCAAGGGTGAGAAGGAGCCTCAGGAGTAGAGAACACCCTCCCTGGAAGGGTTAGGATTTTCCTACATGGTGCAACCGTTTCTAAACTTCTGGTCACTGGCTTGGGGGAGACAGATTTTCAGCTGTGAGTTAGGAATGTCCTAGTGCTGGTGGTCCATGTCTGATCCCATGCCCCAACCACCAGTTCTTAGGTAGGGTAGGCAAAAAGGGGAAATAGCTGGCTGCTTACCATCAGGAAAACAGCATATCAAGAAGCTCATCTTTCCTTTAGATTAGTTAATATAGGATCAAGTTACCTAATTTATTGAAAGTTCAAAAGTACATCATGTAGGTCTTCAGATATCAGAAAATACATACAGCATTATTTAATATAGGGACTGGGTCTTTGAGAGTTGCAAATAGCAAATGATAAATATAGCAAATAGATGTTAAAAATCTGAGTTTGGTCCTTTGTAGAATAGAAAAATTCTCTTTCATAGAAAGAAAAATATTTTCTATGAAAGACATACTAAAATATATATAAATTGTAGCTAAAGAAATGCTTCGTGTGGTTTCTAGGGAAAGATTTTTAAAATTCAGTAAAATATAAGCTCTTGTCAATAGCTTTTATCAGATTATATTTGGTCCTCTCTGAGGATGCATTTATAAGCTCACAAAAAGACACTGTAAGGAGAAAAGTGGGATTTTTTTTTTAAGTATATTCTTATCAAGAACTGGTCTTGAACTTACCTCAGAACTGGTCTGTAAGATCATGTTTTTTGAAGTATATTCTATATTAAGTTCATTGTGAGATCTGCCTTTGGAGCAAACATTGACTACCAGATCAGACATATATTATTTAGACAAATAGAATGGACTCTTGGGTTCTAACATGTATTATTCTCTAGAGGCTATCGAGCAGTAGTGCTTAGTCTGTTCTTGCCCTGGTTTGGGAAATACAGAGAATAGCTGAGTGGAAGCAAGATTTGGAAATTATGTTGGTTGTCAGATTAGACTAAAAAGGAAAAATAAAAAAGGAAGTAAAGATGTTAGCAGAAAAGTGCTTTTTATATAAAATCATTGGTAATGCTGACCTGCCAGAAATGTATTTCAAAAACTTATATGCCATGCTATAATGTAACAGAGAAGAAAGAGTTGAATAACGGCAGATGGTAGATATTTACAAGGAGCTAAATCCTTCCCGTTCATATATATCTAAATATGTGAGAAAAAACTTCTAATTTTGCTAAAGCATATCATTTACCTTTTTGTACTGAGTTTTTAATTGAATAACGAGCTTTATGTCAAACTTTACAGTGTTTTACTGGGGCATTTTTTTTTTATAACTAGATGGGAAGTAGTGGAAAGAAGAGCTTCTGTTCTTTGTTCATTCAATAGTTGCTTGGTTTAGCCAGTTACTGTTCTAATGCTTTGTGTATACTTGGAAATATATCTATATTTTTATATATAAAGTATATATACATATATTGTGTGTATATAGATACACACACGCACACACATTGAAGTATATATAATAGCATAGACCAATTATCAGACAAGGACATCAAGGGACTACTTAATGGAATATATACATATTTGAAATAGATATATATTTCACATAATGTAAAACACACACTGCCCATCAGTGATTTTATTTACAGGACAGTAGTACTCTAGAATCTCACCACCTTTATAGCAGAGCTGGAGGGATTTTCAAGGGAGAAACTGAAGGTGCCTTTTTCTCTTAACTGCCTGTGCCCGACCACCCCATGGAGTTGCACGGGGCTAGGCCGGTGCTCTGGTGGGACAGAGATGTGGAGGAATGCAAAAACCCCCTATTCTGGAGGAAAAAAATTGTTATCTATGGTCCAGATTTTGAGCTGACTGTGTTAATGTGGAAATGTGTTATTTTCCTCTTCAGAACACAATGACAGATTCCACAATACTTTTGGAAGACGTACAAAAAATGAAAGATAAGGGTGAAATAGCCCAAGCATACATTGGTTTGAAAGAAACGAACAGGTAAGTCCATTCTCTTTTTATTCATTTTAGTTTAATCATAATCATGTATATCTTTAGGCTTTAAGCCAGCCTCTTGCATAGTAAGTCAAAGTGTTTATGTATTGCTTTATTAGAGATCCGTTGACCTTGAGAGGGAATTCAAGGTTTCCAACATGTTCCCAATTAAAATTTCATTTTAAATATAAGGTAGCATTATTGATGAGAGTTGTCAGGGGGTATGTTGTTTACATCAAGGGATTATATTTCTGTATATTTAGAGTCTCCGTCTTGAGAAGAAAACCAGTTGCTCATTGTCGAACTATCTTGGGTAGTCACTTCCACTTTTTGTTCAGGATGGTTGGTTTTTTTGTGAATCCCAGTTGGTAGGGACAACTTTAGCTTTCAGTAATGAAATCTGGTGAGGAAAGAAGTAATGAAGTATCTGAAATCAACTCACTGTTGGCCATATCATTCTACAAGTGTATGACTTCTAGGATGGGACCTGACATTTAAGATCAGGTATTTGTCACATTTCCCAAGGTGTTCTGAAAAAAATCCTAACCCTAGTTTTAACCTATTTACTGTAAACACGAGTGAAGTTACAGACGGCACTTAGCTCAGTCACTGTACACCTAAGAGCTTCGGTAGGCTGACTGAGGGTGCAGGATTTGCACCTAAATGATGAAACTTTATCGAAGACTTTCTCTATAGCTGAGATGATCACCAAGTGGTGGCTCATCTCTGGAATTCCTTCAGTCTTCCTATCAAACCACTTCCCAACCGAGCCTCCGTGCTTTTGGACTCTGAACTTACAGGCTACATGCTTAAGAAAACATGGCCAATGATGAGCACAGACAAGGACAGTTAGGGATTTGTGTAGTTAGTGTGTGGTCTGAGTCTCCTGATGTGTAGTATCAGGACTGGTGTACAGAAATACATGTTGCTTGTGTAAGGTACTTATTATCTTGTTTTATGGGTGAGAATGGAGAATGCTTAAAAAGTATTTGATTAACCTTAAATTTTAATTTATGATATAAATTATAAGCATATCTTCTATCTAAGAGTGTGTTAGTATAGGAAGAGCTCTATTACCCTGTCTATCCATGCACTCTACTCTTTAGTCACCAGATAATAGATCGCATACCCGTTTCATGCTCAGCCCTATGTCATACACTGGGAATATAGCAGTAAGGAAGGTAAATGCAAACTCTGTAAACTCTACAGAGTTTGTAGACTGTTGGGGAGGCAACCAAGACAATTTGGACTTCACTCCAGTGACAAAGTTGTTGAAATGTTTTAAGTAGGAGAATGATATGATATTGGAATTTTAGAAAGCTGGCTCTGGTTTTTATGTTAGAGAATAGATTATAGTAGAACACGGTTGAAGGCATAAAGACCAGTTAGGAACCTCTTACTGTAATTGAATGACTAATTACAGTGACTTGACTTGGTTGGTGGCTGTTGAGATTGAGAGAAATGGGACACTTTGAAAGATACATAAGATACCTAAGATGAGATCAGTAAGCCTTGTGGCTTGGATTTGTGAGTGAGGGATAGAGAATCCTAGAGGGTCTATGGTGAATACTTGGTTGGATGTGGTAATACCATTTCATGATCCTGGGTCTGCAGTGTGGGGAGGCACAGGGTGGAGATGATCAGTAGATTTATAAATAATGAACTCAAGGAGCTAGGAAGACATCTAAGGAGAGAAACCCATTAGGCAGTTGAACATCTAGATCTGGAATTGGAGAGCTATGTGGGTTGAGATATAAATTTTGAAGTCATCAGTGTATAATAATACATTTGAGACCATAAAAATAGATCAACTCTCCAGGAGGAGATGGTAAATAGAACATTCTCTGGAATGTGCTTTCTGTACACATCATATTAACAAAAGTCTAGTAGGAAGAGTAAAAGCCTGGGCTCTGGAGTCAGATAGGCCTGGTCTCTCCTACTTACCAGTGTGTAGCCTCTAAGGTATCTTATTTCTAAGCCTCAGTGTCTTCCTCTGCAGTGTGGCAAATAATACACAATGGGTTACTAGGAAAACTAAATGAAGTAATACATGTGGAAGGGTGTGGAATGTGTCTGATGATAGATACTTAAAAATATTTTTATACGCCAGGTATAAAAAAACCTGTAATCAACTTTGTCATTATTATTTATTATATATACATACTTTTAAAAGAGAGAGTATGCACAAGAGAGTGAGAGTGAGTAGGGTAAGGGTAGGGGACAGAAGGAGAGATGCCCAGTGCAGGACGTGGAGTCTGACACCATGCTTGATCTCATGATCTTGAGATCATGACCTGAGCTGAAATCGAGAGTCAGGTGCTTAGCCAACTGAGCCACCCAGGGGCTGCTATACATGCTTTTAATAAAATGTGTCACATGTTTCATATTAAAGCAGAGGCACCTGGGTGGCTCAGTTGGTTAAGTGTCTGCCTTCAGCTCAGGTCATGTTTCCAGGGTCCTGGGACTGGGTCCTATTTCAGGCTCCCTGCTCAGTGGGAAGTCTATTTCTCCCTCTCCTTCCACCCCTCTCCTCACTTGTGCTCTCTTTCTTTCTAGCATACTATCTCTCTCTCTCAAATAAATAATCTTAAAAAAATAATAGTGTAAAAGCAGTTTCCCCAGATTTTAACATTAATTTTTGATGTGAAAAAATCTTTTTAACAGTTGTGTCAAAAAGCTGAGAACTTCTTAATTATAAGTTACTCCTTTTAAGAATTTCTTAAGACAGTTTTAAAAGCAAGAAAGCAGATTTTATTAAGCAAAAACAAGTTCCTACTTAGAATACTTAGAACTTAATTTTGACATGGATTGTGAAGAGTATCCCATGAGGACAATCGCTGAAGTTTTCATTCTGTATGTGTATGACTGTCATGGTTGATCTCGGTCTCTAATAAGATAATATGTAATGTATAAGATCACTTTGCTAGCTGAATAAAATGCTGAAAATGGAACCTCTTTCTCACCTTTTCAGTCATTTCTTATTCTGTAGGAAAGGTAGCTCTGGCTCCATGATTATTGTTTTACTTTCTATCCATTGACATGTGATGTTACATGTTACCCATTTTTTTAAAAATTAACCAGAAGTAATTTTTGTAATAATGTCTTACACCCATGTGTAATTAATAAACCAGTCTTGCTGACTCAGTTGGTATACCATGTGCTGCTCCTGACCATCATCATGTCATGACCATCCTGTACCCTTGTGTTTTGCATTGTTGTTCCCTTTGCGTGGAAGACTCCCTGCTATGGACTGCCATGAGTTGAATGAGGATGGAGAGCTGTGGCTGGTTTATGAAGGCTTAAAACAAGCCAACAGGTTATATTTGTCTCCTCAAAATGGAATGTTATTAACTTGTTGTTTTTCTTACTAACAGTGGCCTTTTGACTTTAACTCCTGTTTCTTCTGCTTTAATTGTCTTCCTGGGGGAATTTCAGTCAGCCCAATACCTTCTTAAAAACTCTCTCCACTAAGGGATGCAATTAGAGCTAAAATGGATGGATAGTGAATATAAGAATTGCTGCCCATGAGTGAAGGGTCTTCCCTTCACATGCAGAAATTTCTGCATATCTCACTAGGAGTTGGAAAACAAAACAAAACCAAACCTTTCAAGGAGAGCCCTAACTGCAGTGGGAGAGATTAACACCGATTACTTAGTGGTTTCCTGTTTGGAATAATGACCAATCTCAAGGACATGAGCACCCGTGGCAGTGAGCCTGTGCCCTTACGCACAGCACCGCGCTGCCCAGCAGCAGTGTTGCACGCCTAATTTGGCATTCTCTGTGATTACTGTGAAACTCAGACATTTGAAACCACAAATCAGGAGGGTCTCCTGCATTGCTGAAGTTGAAAATAATTACCTGAACTCAACATGTTAAATGTGTTTAGGGGAAAGCAAATAAAATTGGAACAGCAACAGCTTTCTAACACAGACACTCTCTGCTCTCAGGATATTTGTATCTTTCAGATCTCATTAAAATACCATGTTAGTGATTAAATTTTAAAAATACTTAACTCTTTGTTCAAGGGACTCCTCATTCTGCTTTGTTTGTTCTAATCACAAGCCATTGTCATTAACTCAGTGGATTTCAGTTCACGTGCGCTTGGAATTTTATAATCTCTGAAATATTTTTAGTCTGCTGTTAACCGTTTACTTGCCATGGCATCAGTAGCTTTGCCCAGCAGTTGATAACAAAGGAGATAAGGATAAAAGAACGTCTTTCTTTTCTTCATGTTAGTTAATTCCTAACAATAACTTTGCTTTGTGTTTGGAAAGGGGGTGAATACAGAAGTGGGGTGCACAGTGAAGGCAGGATGCTGTTTCTCCCTGGTATTCTCGCGGCCTACGCTCCGGTTTGCTTCCAGGCACGGCTGACTTGTGTGCTTGCTGAGAGAAGCCATAACCACTTTGTTTGTCCTATGAACATCTGTGTTTTAAACCGCATCGTGTTAGGATTCTGTTATTGATATGGAAGCTTATGGGGGAGAGAGAAAATGACAAATTTAAAATATATGTATGTGAAATTTCAGAATGATCTGTCTGGATTTGGGTAAATCTGTATATATTTCAGAGTCCCACTCCAGCCTTTCTGTCCTCCAGAGATAAGAGTGGAAAGTAGAAATGGGACCCTGGTCATACCCTCTGCCTGAAATAAGTAACACTGAAATTCTTAAAGACATATTTAATCAGATCGGGACTTTGTAATCTTGCTTGTCCTCTACGGTGCAGAGTTATTCTGTGGCACATGTACTGTCTTTGCCATCTTAAATGCTAGTTTGTCATCATTCCTTATCAACTTTTCAAAAGAACCTAAACCTGACTGTCTCTTAGGGCCTTTGAGAATTGTTATATTTGTAGCATGGTCCACAATTCAGAAAGATACAGGAGGGTAATTCACTTCTTTCCATTGCTGGCCCTTGTTTGAGCTTCTTGACTTTAACGAAGTCAGAAGTTGCACAAACACTAAAAATTCCCCGCTTTTCCCGCCCGTGAGAATGAGCCTAACGCCTCACACCCAGCCAGCAGAGCCTCACATGTCATCTCCCTTTCCTACCTGTGTGGCTTCTCCTCAGGCTCCTGGAATCCCAGCTGCAGTCCCAGAAGAGGAGCCACGAGAACGAGGCAGAAGCCCTTCGCGGGGAGATCCAGAGCCTGAAGGAGGAGAACAACCGGCAGCAGCAGCTGCTGGCCCAGAACCTGCAGCTGCCCCCGGAGGCCCGCATCGAGGCCAGCCTGCAGCACGAGATCACCAGGCTGACCAACGAGAACTTGGTAAGCAGAGGTGCTGGGGTCACACGTCCCACCGCTGGTGGTGCCTGGCCCTGCGCGACCGTCCCAGTTTCCTTTTGGTCAAACACATCTGTTTGGGCTGGGAAAAACTTGCTGCCCAACACTTGATACCCTTCTTCTCCAGCAGAGACAGAGTAAGGAAGATGTGATTACGTGGGTAGAAACGAAAAAAGCACAGGTTGTGCACAGGTCATGTTTCTGACAGAAGGCTCTGGCACGTCTGGGAGGGCTCCGGAGATCTCCCTGCACTGTGTGCTGGGCTCTGTCATCCTCGAGAACTCAGGTGACCTGCTTCCTCCATGTCAGCGGCAGATTCTCTGCCATTGCAAGGAGGTTTGCTCTGTGATGGTCACAGTAGAGACCGGGGACAAACTTTGTGGACCTTTGGTTTCCAGGCAGCCAGCGAGGCCCTTCCTGCTCCATCTCCAGCGGGCGGGCAGGGGTTGCAGTTACGGTCAGGGAAGGGAGGTGGCAGAACCATGCAGGGCTTTTGCTTGACGTTAGCCAGAGCTCCCAGGGCAGGGTGGAGGGACATTAGGATTTAAGTTTATACATTTTTTATTCTAACAGAAGCGCAGTGAATGAGACTTTTTTTCCCCCTTGCCAGATTCTGAATGCTGGCCCAGAGTCCAAGTTATTTCTTCTTCCCTTTCTTTCTTTCTTTCTTTTACAGGAAGTATTTTCTAAAATAACTTTTATTACAGATTTGTAAATCTACTTAAGTTTGATAGATACATTTGTTACATTAAAAGTCATTGAAAAGTTATAATTCCACATTCCTATATAAAATCTATATTGTAGTGTTAGCCTGGTTTTGAGAAAAGCTATTTAGAAGTGGTATTGAGTGGTTTTGTTTTGTTTTTTTAATTCAGGGTTTTAATGAACTTTAATAAAGCAGTTTGGATTTTCTCTGAAGATTTAACAGTCTGAGTTACTATAATTAACTCCATTAGTGATCATTTACTAGTGTCATCTCTTCAACCACCTTTTGTATTAATTAGATGCAAAGCCCCAAAGTTTTCTTTTTCACCGTCTGTCCCTCTGAAGGCAGCTTGCTATGTGGGGGTTCAATGTGGAAATGGGAGAAGCACGTGAGGACAAGTGTTAGATTCTTTCCAAAGTGACTGAAATACCACTAATTTGTGGGGGAAAATGTTTTGAATCATGGAATATTTTTGAAATGTCATTTTATTACTCTCAAGTATATTGTTGCTTAAGTTAAACTAACAGTGCTTTACTGCCTAAGAATTGATAAATATACTGAATGATAATAATTGATCAGTGTATAAATTCTGTGCTTATAAATGACTGTTCT
Source organism: Neogale vison (assembly GCF_020171115.1). Classification (NCBI taxonomy): domain Eukaryota; kingdom Metazoa; phylum Chordata; class Mammalia; order Carnivora; family Mustelidae; genus Neogale; species Neogale vison. The sequence continues at coordinate 76,043,994 of NC_058103.1, forward strand.
AAAATAGAAGGCGAAACTGTGAAATCGAGATGCTTCTGGATGGCAAATTCCCAATTGTTTCGCTAAGTCAATTAATCATTTCTTTTGCAACCTTGTCTGCAGTATTAATTTTCTTGGCAGTTTTTCATAGCTAATACGACAGTAAATTAAGCTCTTAGATTCTGTGGAGTAGAGTGTCGTTCATAAGTTTCTCTGAGTTTTAGAAAACCCTCTGCAGGTTAGCTGCTTCCCATACCTCCCCAACTACTAATTCTGGAGAGTGGTTTCAAAGTTAAGTATAAGGAATAATCCAATTTTCAAAACCATTATATAGTTTCTCGGTCTTAATTGTGCATCTCTTTAGGAAACTCTTGAGCAGAATAGTAAAGCCCAATGGACCCACGCTTAGTATTTTTGGAAACTCTATCCTGCATAACCCACATACCCACCTACTTCCTGACATAAACATGAAGATGGCCTTTCTTCCTCCACATGTGAACATGCTCCACAGGCCTCCCCCATGCTGCCTTGAGGGAAGGAAGACACACAGCTTCTCACCAGCCTTGCCAACTTCAGGCAAGAGTGCCAACATTGCCCTGATTCTCACTAACATTTTATTTGCCTTTCTCACCCTTGTCACTGCTGCTAGCTGCAGAAAAAAAAGTACAGCAACTTGTGAGCAGATCCAAGGAGTGAAATAACCAGCTTTCTTGGAGGAATATGGGCCGTTGCTCTGTTTAACTGGCTAACTGATGGCGCCTGAGCCACAGCCTCAGAGCACATGAAAATATATGTGTATGTGTGTATCCATATAGAATTCAAATCCTCTGTCCTGGAAAGATCAGAAGGCAGCGGCCAATGACAAATCAGCCTTTTGAGTACATCTACTGTCATTATTTGTGTTGTAAAATATTTTTAAATTCATTTTGCTGAGAGGTCACATCCCCTCAGAGACACAGAGAAAAACAAATATCCGTTGTGCCTGTTTTTTCAGTATTTTGAGGAATTATATGCAGATGACCCTAAGAAGTATCAGTCGTATCGGATTGCACTTTACAAACGGATGATTGTATGTAAACTCAGAGTCCATTTCTGTTGTCTCCCTCGCTACCTATAGCCTCTCTTACTGAAGAGCACATTGCTGCCCGCCCCTCCTCAGGAATCTCTTCAAACACTTTCACAAGACCTGTTTCTCCCCACAGCAGTCTTGTAGCCGGTGGTGTCACCTCTGTCAGTGTCCTGCGTCCACTGTCGCGTCGGGTTTGTTATTAACACGAGGCTTACAGTGTGATGGAAGCAAAATGGGATTTGAAAAACAAAGTCAAATCCCAGAAGCTCTACTGAACCCTCTGAAATGTTAGCAGCTCTTCTCTTTGGATCCGTGGTCCAGTATCTAATTCTGTGCTGTCTGGACTGGAAAGTGAATGATTATTTGTGTTTGCAGATGCTCTCCTTCACCACAGCGCGGATAATGACCACATACGGGCAGCACTGACTGACTTCTCTCCTGAGCTTGGAGTCTGCTGTTACCCACCCTCTTCTTATTTATTGATCTCTTAACATTGCCTGTGATTTGAGAATTCTTGATTAAATAGCCAGTCATTACAGACTTTTTTTAAACCCTCTCCCCCTTGAATGTACTGGGTTCTTTCTTTCTTTCTTTTTTTTTTTTGCATATATAGCATTTGGAATTGCTCTCTTTTTCCTCTGTAAGAAAAATTTTGTCGCCTGTGAATTTTTATGGGTGTGTTATGCTACCTGCCACTTGGATGTAGGTCAGCAGATCGCTCTTTATCCTTTCTTGGTGGTTATTTTTTCAAGTTACCTTTTAATTCTCCAAGACTCTTAAGTTATAGGACTCATGTCAGCCTCTCCAAAGGGTGGGTCTCCCACACGGGTGTCAGTCAAAACGCCCAACCTAAGTTCAGCCATCCTTAAAACTTCCCATGGAACTTTTTGAGCATCTATCAAAATTTATTTTGCCTCCTCCCCCTTGAGAGAAAGCATTTTACTAAAGATCAGTACATTTTATGAGCATTTAATTGTTTTACCCACATAGGAAAAGACTCCCCAGCGAGACCGCTATCCATCACACTGTAAAAGAATTACTGTAGTGTGTATTTTAACATTTGGCTTTTATTGTAGCTGCTTTTCCATGCCTGCCAATTTTAGCCAGGTGGTGGCTCCACCAGTGAGCATTTCTGGAGCTTTTATGTAAAACTAACAGCGTTGTGCTTGTGATTTTGTGTCTGCTTTCCCTCTGTGCATTTTAGAAGGCCCATTTTGATCTTTCTGTTTTATTTCTCATTTTAATCTTTAGGATCTAATGGAACAACTTGAAAAACAAGATAAGACTGTTCGGAAACTGAAAAAACAACTGAAAGTATTTGCCAAAAAAATTGGTGAACTAGAAGGTATTTCAACATGTTTTTGTAACAATTGCCAAATCTTGATTTTGTTGTCTATACCAGTGGTCTGACAGGTTTGCATGCAAATATTATGATGATAACGGCAAACCTGACCTCTGTGGAGTGGAAATTTCCATTGTTAAGGAGGGAAAAATGTTCTTTGTGAAGAGAGAGAATTTACTCAACAAGATTCTAATGATGATCTTCTATGTGCTAGATGCTGTGCTTGGCAGTATAACACAGAGTTTAAGCACATGGATTCTCGAACCAAGGTTCTTGGCTTCAACTCCCAGCTCTTCTATTAGTCATCTGGTATTGGTCAAGTTACTGAACCAATGCTCTATGCTTCCATTTCTCTACTTGTTAAATGGGAATGATCAATGTTAAATGACGTTTACCTGACAGTTTGTAAGGAGGAAATGAATGAATGAGTGTAAAGTGTTTAGTGTATTTCCTGACACATAGTAAATACTATATACAACTTAACTATTATTATAATTAAAGTTAGTATTAAGGATGCTATCGTGAGCAAGACAAAGTCTGTGTCTTCAAAAAATCTAATGGAGAAAAAAGAGAAACAAGAAAAAATGAATTATGATTATAAAGAAATAAGATTTTTTTAACATTTCATGATTTCTATATGATGATGGGAAAACACTTTGAAAAAAATGATCAAATATCAATTGTTATTGTATACAAATGAATCTTGTCTTTTAGATTAGTGTGTTCCTTCACTATATACCTAGATGCTAGGGGTATAGCAGTGAATGGAGATAAAGCCAGCTTTTAAGCTTAGTCCAACAATATTCTTTGTTCAAGAGCCTTAGAGACCCTCTTTGGAATTGCCTTCAACCTGTGCAGCTTTGATCAAAAGGGACACTGTGTGGTCCTACTACCCCCCTGTTCTCTCAATGTCACTCAGAGTAGTCTGGAATGTTTAGAAGGGTCTCCCATGTTAACTCTATGTGGTTTTCATTCTTCCAGCATGCCAGGTCTCTCATAACTGTCCTTGCTGTTTGGTCTTTCTGCTTCTCTTTGGTCCTTTGGGACCAAAGCCATATGTCACATTCTCAAGAGCAGCCTCTCCTGATCACCCAGACAGGCTTGATGGCTCTGGCCTCTGTGTACCACAATGGCTCACTTTTTTTGTGGTTTTCACTGTCACACTTTCAGTAATTTTTCTGTTTGAATCACTGGCTTTCTCTATGGACATGAGCTTCCTGAGCATAGGGGACTGCCTTTTATTTTCCCTTATTTTCATAGCACCTAGGAGCACCTAGTATAGTGTCTGATCTATCATAATCATTCATTAAATGTTTGTTGAATGAATAAGTAAGTTCCCAAAATATTTAGAATGGCAACATAGATGTTTACTTTGAAGAGGATAATACCCTTTTGGTTGTACAAATGCTGAAATATTTGTTTAGAAGTCAGACAGGCTACTTTGCAGTCATAATTTATTTATAAAGCTTTAATATTACATGACTCATACATTACACTAAAATTTTGAACCTCCAAATCACTCACACATGGACTATAATGTCTATGAACAAAACTTTAAAAAAAATTTTATTTGGAAAACATTTCTGCTCTTAACCCTGCTTTAATTATGTCATGAGAGGATAATTAGACAACAGATAATTAGCCTGAATGAACTGATTTTAAGGATATTAATTAGTAGATTATTTTTTTAAACTTCTAATGATTTTTTTCTAATATATTAGTAAAATTTGGCTAATAGCAAAGCCACTTATTATTTTAAGTTTTTATTCAGCTTTCTTTAATATGTATGTTTTAATTGAGGTAGGTTACAATATTTCAAAATGTCAGCAATTTTAAGCCATTTTCCATCAGAAATCTATCTCATTAGTTCAACTACCCTGCCAGCTGTGTTCTCAAACCAATATAGCATTTGAGAAGGCCCTTCATAGGTTAAATAAAAAGACACCATATTCTTAAGAAAAGTTATATTTCAAGTTAAATTATATGTATCTAAAGAATAAAATGAAATAGATGTATATGATTTGGGCTCATGCTGAGTCCTCCTCCTCCAAATTAGAGACTAAAGGTAACAAGTTCGGGGCGCCTGGGTGGCACAGTCTGTTTGGCGTCTGCCTTTGTTGGATCATGATCCCGAAGTCCAGGGATGGAGCCCAGCACCAGGCTCCTTGCTCAGGGGGAGCCTGCTTGTGCTCTCTCTGTCAAATAATAAAATATTTAAATAAAATGAAATAAATAAAATAAAAACAAGCTCTTCTAATATTTTCTCTTACTACTTCTAATCCTCCACTATACAGAAAAAACAGGGAACTTTCCACAACAAAAGTACCTTTTAAGAACTAGAAGTTTTCTTGTATCTTTCTCTAAATATAACATACTTTTTACATTCTTCTGGTTTAAAACGGCAAGATTCTTGCCTCCTCCTATGGGCTACCCCTACTTAAGGAGACTTTTTAAAAAAAGAAACCAATGAAGCCTGTTTTTAAAACGCCAACATACATCATTTTTAGCAGAAGTTATAAAGTGAAATGGAGAGTGTTTCAAAATTTGATCTGCTTTGTGCTATATTTTAACCCAGGAGTGGGTGTTGCATCTCAACTTTCAAAGAGTCAGGGAATTTAGACCTAAAAGAATTCTAGAAATCAGTTAATTATTTCGTGGGAGTAAAAAACAGAGGCCCAGAAACCATCAGTGACTGCCAAAGTCTCAGTTCTTAAGTAGCCAAACTGGAACTAGAGCCCATGCCTTCAAGGATCACTGGCTTCTCTCTTTTGTGTCATAGTTTCCAACATAACCTCTTGACTTACACAAATTTAGTCTGCTGTCTCTATTAAACCTGGAATCAAGAACTTTCTGGTTCCAAAGTGAGGAAAAATAAATTTTAAAATGTTGTCCAATTTCCCTTCCTTTTCCAGGACAAAAAATTTCAGGAATATTTTCCCCTCAAGTATAAAGAATCCGGAAAATGAAAATAGGGATTGCTTCAGGTCTTTCTAGAAGAAAACATGTATTAGATGTAGCATTGGACCAAATGATCCCCAAGGTCTTACTAGTGTTTGAAAACTGGAATGTGGTCCTGGGTTCTTTCTTTCAGGCCTTATATTTTCCTGACGCTGCATACATGAAGGTTGACATTTTATTTTAATTAGTAGATGGCTTGCTACATAAAATCAAGGTCGTGTTGAGCTGACATCCATATTTTGTTTATGAATTTTTGTAAAGACTCACATCTCTGAGGAGAATTCAAAGGCGAGAGAAAATTTTAATGAAACTAGGGCAATTTTTGTCTCTGACGTTTTTGTACATAACCAAAAGTATCTAGATTAGAAATTTTGCAAAAAGAAAGTGAAGCTTTCTTTTATTTACTTATTTATCTATTTATTTTAAAGATTTTATTTGTTTATTTGACAGAGAAAGGGAGTTCACAAGTAGACAGAGGCAGGCAGAGAGAGAGGGGGAAGCAGGCTCCCCGCCGAGCAGAGAGCCTAATGTGGGACTTGATCCCAGGACCCTGAGATCATGACCTGAGCTGAAGGCAGAGGCTTAAATCCACTGAGCCACCCAGGTGCCCCTGAAGCTTTCTTTTAATAAGGGAAATCTCCTTGTAAAAATATTTACCATATTTCATAAATTCTGAGGTACTCAAATTTTTACATTTTAACATCTTAAATTAGGTTGCGTCTTTCAAAGACTGTTGACGAGTTGCAGTTTAACTGGCAATGTTTTTCCTTCTTTAGTGTTCTGTAAAATAATGGTATCTCTCACTATCAGTGGATGAAATCAGTAGGCTTAAAACATTCTCTTGGGGTTAGATAGAGCCCAAATGCGTACGTTTATTGTTAAACGTAATATATTGAATCTGTTTCCCCTCACAGAATCGTTTCTGTGGCTCAGAACGACTAATACCACAGAGGGCAGGGACTTTACTCTCTTATACTTTACAAGTGGCAGATGACACCGTGGGCTGATTTTGAGACCCCCATGCTGTTATGTATAAACCGACTCCAGAAATAATCAGTATAACACTAAATGGCTTGAATCTCCTGTCTCCTGTATAGAGACGTACATTTTACCATGCACACGAAGCACTAGATGCCACAGCCCTGACTTGTCCAGTCACAATATGGTCACTCTTTAGATAATACTGTTGACGGATGGTGGTGATTTTCCGTGCTGATAATCCTGGTGTGTGATGCTGCAGCCTGAGGTGGACGAGTGTCACTAGGCTGTCTCTCGGCCACATAAGCAAGAACACTGGCAGGTATTGGTGTTCTCCGTGATAACCTTGTCCTGTGGAACTGGCTTCCCACGACTAACACAGGAAACCGCCCAGAGTGACGGGAAGTACTACGGATACCTTGGAGAATCAGCAAGGAGCTAAACATTCTAATGCTTCTGATCTGCATTGTGTTTGTTTGATAACAGATTCAACTCAGTCTATCCCTAAATAGATTTCTTAACTGCCCCTCCCTACAGATGAAAAAATAAAAAACCCTGCTTATTAGCATATATTTCCACAAACACCAAAATGACTGTGTTCCTTTCCCTCCCCTTGCAGTTCCCATTTACTTCTCAATTTTGCAATGAATTTTGAGACCTTTTTGTTTTACTCCTTAGCATAACTCTTCTCTAGCACTTACCATTAACATAGTGACCATTTTTATCACCTGAAAGGGCCATTAACCACTGGTTGTACTTTAATGGTTACAACTTCATGGTAAGATGTGTAGCATTTGACTAAAAACAAACAAGCAAAAAACAGAATAATATTTAGGAAATCATATTAAACAGAAGTGTTTTATCTGCTCGAGATTTCTTTGGGAATAAGGGTAGCAGAGGAAAGCTAGGTTTTTGCCTCATGAGGCTTCTGTGAAAAATGATGCAGTTCACATCAACTATTGCAAAGAAATACCATTCTGCCAGCTCTCTTGATGTGGTTTGAACTGATTGCAATGATGCATTTGAAGTAAATGTTATTTTTCTTTAATGACTGGATTCGTAGAGCTAAATGTGAGAGGGAATCTGATGCTCTTGCTGCCTCTTTGTAGAATACTGGGTTTTTTCACCCTTCTTTGACTTAAAGTCTTAATATCTTTAACCATTATGATGGTACTGATGAGTTAACCAAAAAGTTAAACTGCTTACTTTGGGACATTTAATCTTATTACAAAGTAAACTTTATTACAAAGAAAAAAAAAAGTTTTTGAATCAAGTAAGGTTCTTTGATGTTGGTAATAACCAAGTACTAGTGGCTGTTGGAGTGACATTACTATAATTTTGCCATCTACCCACCTAATTTTAGCAGAAAAGAGTATTTAAAGAGGAAATAATTAAGTGGCAAATATGGCAAGATCTGTTGTTAAAGAATTCATTTAAAATTACTGGAATGTAGAATCCTTGTATTTTTTCTGCCTGGAAAACATTTTCTTCTTTTTGTTTCTCATTAAGTGGGCCAGATGGAGAACATATCACCAGGACAGATCATTGATGAACCCATCCGTCCAGTCAGCATTCCCAGGAAAGAAAAGGATTTCCAAGGAATGCTGGAATACAAGAAGGAGGATGAACAAAAGCTTGTTAAGAACCTGATTTTGGGCAAGTATTTTCTGCATGGGATAGAATGTCTTTCTGGCACATGTGTCATTAATGGAAAAGACTAGTCACTAATTTTTTAAATATTCAACACTGGTTAATTGCATCATCATTGCAGACTGTGCATTATCCTGTTAGAGTAACATCCTGACTGTGTCATGCATTATCAGTCAAACTTCGGGGAGAATTGCCTAGGATCTACCTATGAGGTCCTTTGAGTCCAGGCCTTCTTAGCTCTGGCTACAGATTAGAATATCTGGAGAAGCTTTTGAGAAGTATTCATGTATCATCCCTATCATAGACTCGTTACCTCAGAATCTCTAGAGGGAAGAGCCTGGCCATGTCAAAAAAAAAAAAAACACACACACACACACAAGGGAACACAAGCAGGGGGAGTGAGAGAGGGAGAAGCAGGCTTCACGTTGAGCAGGGAACCCAATGCAGGGCTTAATCCCAGGACCCTGAGATCATGACCTGAGCTGAAGGCAAACACTTAACAATTGAGTCACCCAGGTATCCCCACATATATTTTTTTTATCTTGGAACACTGCATCAAAAACTAATGGTGTAGTTTACACCATTTTACACACAATAAAAAAAAGAAAAGTCTTTCAGAGGATTCTGAAGTGTAGCCACAGTTGAACGCCACAGTTCTGGGCCGTTTAACTTCCTGAGTTTCATTTTTTTCCTTGCTTCCTTTCACAACTAACTATATTAAGTACAGCATTTTGGTAATAGGAAAGAAACAAAAGAATTAAGGGAAAGATTTCAGCTGTGGAAGGAGAAGACTGGGCTAATGAAATGGACATGGAAGAAACATTTTAGAGCAGTTTTGGCTTAAGGTGGGGTATAAGCTTGTTGATTCTGCCAGAAGACTCTTTAAGGGAAGGTGGGAGTTAGGAGTGCACACAGCCTAAAAGCTGTGAACTAAAAAAGGGGAAAACCTCTCTGTTCAGCCTTTGCATAGCATTCCTCCTGGCAGGTGTGGGCTGACAGCAATGTGATTGGCAGTTATGCCTGATTTAATGTTCCCAGGGTTCGTGGCATTAAGCCCAGTATTACATATAGGTGCAAAGGCACTGAAGTTTTAACATGATCTTCATTTAGTAAAAATGTTAAGAAGCCAGTGGTTTTTAAGCATAGAGTTAACAAAGATTCATTAATTCAATAAACATTTAGTGAGCTTGTACCAAATGCTAAGCATTTTCTAGGTACTGGGTAATGAATAAAGTAATTCATAATCCCTATTCTCAAAGGTCTTACATTGGGGACTTGGGGAGAATAGAGAAAATATATATATATATATTATGGGGTCAAATGATAAAGAGTAAAGGCAAGTATACTAGTTTATATGAAGTTGTCAGGAAAGTTCTCTTCCATAAGGTAATCTTTGGACAGAGATCAAAGGAAGTAAGGAAACAAGTCATACTGATATCTGAGGAAAGAACGTTTCAGGCAGAAAACAGTAAGTACATAGGCCCTGGGGTGGGAGCATGCCTGACATGTTCAACCAACAGCAAGGAGACTCATGTTGAATTCAATTAGATGAATGTCTTCTTGCAATTAGGATGAGAGGGAGAAATGTTACTAGAACACAGTGAGGTGGGGAAGGGGAACAGGGCCAGACCACACAGATCATAGTGAAGATTTTTTATTTTATAAATGACTGAGAAGAGAAGCTCCTTGGAAGATTTTCAGAATAAGAGTGGCATTTGTGTATAGAGTTACTCTGATCATTGTGTGAAAAAGGTACTACTGGAGAACAGGGGATGAATCAGGGAGGCAAGTCTGGAAGCCATCACCACAGCCCAAGAGAAGATGATGGTGGCCTATTGTAAGGTAGCTAGTAGAGTAAGTAAGTTTCTGGATGTGTTTTATAGGTAGAGCCAACAGGATTTATTGTTGGATTAGATGTGTGGTGTGAGAAAACAAAGGATTCAAAATATTAACAAAGCATATAACCCAAGAAACCGGAAGTCTGGAATAGCCTATTTCCTGAGAGGGGCACAACTCCCAGAAGGTCAGGTTCCACCGGGAATCATTGGTTTCATTTGGGATGGACTCCATTTGACATGCGTAAGCAGAGGTGTCAAGAAGGCAGTTGATACATGGAACTGGAGTTCAAGGGAGAAACCAGGGCGAGAGATACAAATTTGGAAGTTCTAAGATTCGCATGTCCCACCCTTAACAGTTTCTCTACTTGATGAACTATTAAAATATCCTTTTTTAATATGATCTCTTAACCATGAATGATTGAATTCTTTCATGAGAACTGTGCTTTGATATCTCACAAAGCATTCCTCACGAAGACTTTCAATGTTATATAAGATTATTTTTCATCATTTCCTTTCAGAACTGAAGCCACGTGGTGTGGCAGTCAACTTGATTCCAGGGTTACCAGCGTATATCCTGTTCATGTGTGTCCGACATGCTGACTATCTGAATGATGATCAGAAAGTAAGGTCGTTGCTAACATCAACAATTAACAGCATCAAAAAAGTATTAAAGGTCAGTTCATGTTCAATAAAATTCTCCTAGTGAACATTAATGATGACAGAATCTGCACCAAGGACTTTTCCTTCCTTCGATTGGGGATAAGTTGCCCGATATGAACACTTTCCAGTCTTCATTGGTAACTTACACTATAGGAAACAGTTTTTCTTGCAACATGTCTATATGCCTTCATGTACAATGGAGCGCAGGTTGATGAGTAATCAAAATTAATTTAATATAATTGCATTAAGTTGCACAGTAAATTAAGTGTTCATAAACAGAAATAGTCTGTTTTGAGATCTTACAAGTAAATTAAAAATATTTAGTGTGGTCCTTATATATAGGGAGTATGATGCTCTAGTTAAAAAGGTTTTAAAGAAGTTCAATACGACATGGGTCATTCATAAAGAAGATGTCTGATAAAACATTAAAATATTTCTTCCAACTTTTCTTCCTGTTATTCTTCAACTCACCCTATAATTTCCTTGTTCCCTGAAATGCCTGGTTCCACGTGAGAAGCAACACACAGATACTAAGCAGAGAGGAAAGACTTGGGAAAGGCAGCGGAATTATGTAATAGAGCAGAAAGCCCTGCCTAACTCAGTAATCACCGAGTCACCTTGCATAATCCTCTTGCCTCTCTAGAAAGACAGTGAACATTATACTTAACTTTAACTCACGTGTTTCTGTGAGGAGCTAAGAGACTGTGCTCCAACTACTTTGCTTTCTGATTATCTAACTGAAGTTGGATGAGAACCTTCAGAATGAAGATAAGTGGCTAGTTAACATAGCCACTGGATGCTCTCACATCTAAGGTGTCTTTCATGCACTGTTTTGTTTTAATTGTGGTAAAATATACGAGACATAAAATTTACCACTTAGCCATTTTTCAGTGCACTGTTCTGTGGCATTAAGTGTGTTCGCATTGTTGTGCAGCCGCTATCACTGCCCACCTCCAGAACTTTTCCTTCTTCCCCACCTGAAGCTCTGTCCTCACGAAACACAAGCCTCCCTGCAGCCCCTGGGAGCGAGCCTTTGACAAACACGGGTTCCCCGTCCCTACTGGGCAGGTTTGGATGGAGTTAGCTTGTTACTGAAGCATGGAGCTTCTGAAGATTTAACATTTAAGAATTGATGAATGTCTTCTGATATAACTCACTTCATTTTTGGTCTATCATTGCTATAGGGCATTTAGCCTGCAAGTTTTACTAATTTCTAAGTCAGCTCTTACAAACACAGCAAAACCGAATCATATTTTCACCCTCTTATCCTAATTGCATAAAGATATTTATCTAGTTTGACTATTTATTATACCAAATTGTTTAAAAATTTAAAAAGAGTGGGTACTCACATATAGCACTCTTTTGATGCCATTCAAAATTGATGTGAGTTTGTCTCCCGTCCCAGGAGTGAAGTGTATTTGCCTCGATTCCCTGTTCTGATCTAACAGCTGGTTGTTAGACCCAGTCCTGATGTAGAGCCATTCAGCTTCCCCTCTTCTATTCTGCACAGGGCTCCCTCTACCCCATTTCTCAGTCTCTACTCAGGAGTTGTATCTTTTTGTTGACCAAATTTGTAACCTAGTCTGGGTTTCAGCACTTCATAGTCTGGGACATCCCTTTGTGCTTTCAGACCTTTCTGATACCCTGATCCTGAGGGAAGTGAGTTGGGGTAAGCTGTGGTGTGATGAATTTTTTAACTCCATGTAACTGCTGAAAGGGACTGTTAAACTAACATCACCTAAGTGGGTATCCTTTTCTAATGGCAAGAAAATAGATGCCAAGCAAAATAACAACCAAACAACAAACACAGGGTTGACATTTTCTAGCAATGATGTAAGATTTACAATTGCAATGTGATTTATTTTTGTAATTATCATGTAACTGAAAAAAGTGGGCCTTCTGGTGTCTGCTTACTTTCAGGTTGCTATTTCCATAAGGAAAAGTGAATTTAGCCTTTTTCTCTCTTTCAGAAAAGAGGTGATGATTTCGAAACTGTCTCCTTCTGGCTCTCTAACACATGCCGATTTTTGCACTGTTTGAAGCAGTACAGTGGGGAAGAGGTGAGGAAACCTTAATTACAAAACCCGCATGATGTACTTTCGTCTACCCTCTTTAAAGAAAAACTTAAAAGCATGAACATTTAACCATTTGTTAATTTAAAGATTTTATTTATTTGAGAGAAAGAGAGCAAGTGAGAGAGAGAAAGCATGAGCAGTGGAAGGGGCAGAGAGAGAGGGAGAAGCAGTCTTCCTGCTGAGCAGAGAGCCCAACATAAGACTCCATCCTAGGACCTTGAGATCATGACCCAAGCTGAAGGCGAATGCTTAACCTACTGAGCCAGCCAGGCGCCCCCCAGTTGTTAATTTAGAAACCTGCATTCAGAGGTAGGTTGGAAGCTCATAGCTTTGTTTGATGTTCATTGTTTATGAGACAGTGAATTGGAGAACAACATAGTTTCTTCCTCTGAGAGTTTGTATTATGAGAAAGCATAGCAGAAATAAAATGAGCATTAGTTAATGAATTGTTATGAGCAGTGAAACCTCTTGTCAGTATGCGGAAAGTGGACTTTTCAGGGACTGATGAGAAAGAGTAAACAATTTAAAGAAATTCATCAATTTTGGCTTTCCATAGTACATAAAAGGTGATCAAACTGAAGCATATTTCTTTAGATTGGTCCAAAAACATTCTGTTTTTATTTGCAGTGATATGTTCATCAGGTGTTTGATAGACTTAAAAACTATGTGATATATTAGTAATTATTCTTTTTTTTTTTTTAAGATTTTATTTATTTATTTGACAGAGAGAGATCACAAGTAGGCAGAGAGGCAGGCAGAGAGAGAGGAGGAAGCAGACTCCCTGCTGAGCAGAGAGCCCAATGCAGGGCTTGATCCCAGGACCCTGGGATCATGACCTGAGCCGAAGGCAGCGGCTTAACCCACTGAGCCACCCAGGTGCCCCGTAATTATTCTTTATTAAGGTCTACTGAGTATATATCAGACAGCACTTCTATACACTCTGTTACTTAATTCTTACAGCATCTCTGTGAGGTAGGAATTACAACCCAGTTTTACAGATAAGAAAACTGAAGTTTGGTGATGTTCATCAACTTGCCCAGATCCTCTTAGTCAGAAGGAGCAGAGCTGGGGTTCTGGGGCCATCAGCCTCTGCAGCCTGTGCCCCTACCCACTGCTGTCCATGCCTTCCATTTTTTGCCTGGAGTGCAGGCGGGGAAGCTGACCAGTAGTATTTTCTGGGCACCCAGAGGCTAGAGCAGAGGGTTGTCCTGGAAAACATAAATACGAGGTTGTATGGAAAACATAAATACGAGTAAGATACAGCCCTGGGAAGGTGGGACAGATAGACTAAAATTCCTTTGAGGGGCCATCAGCTGTCCTGTCAGTCCCCATTTCTAGACTGTGTTGTCAGGTAGTCTGTAGGGAGGCTCGACTTCAGGTGGAGTCCATCAAACAGGCAATGTTTGACACATTACTTGCCTGTACAGTTGGTTTTCCATTTTAACTAATACCACCAAAAAATTCCATTCTATGCTTGGACTGGAAATCATATATGATTACCATGAAATATAATAAAGGGAAATTTTTTATTTATTCACCGATCTCAGTAGAAATTGGTCTGTTTTAAAAAGATTATGTATGCCCTTCAGGTGCAGTATTTACAAATAGGACTCTGTTTAACAGAACTGAAGTTAAGAGGTTAGTACTTGAGATAATTCAGTGTTTGGCAGTAAATGCGTTGCATCATAAGTAAAAACACTCATTAATTTTTTTCTAATTAAGTTCCCCCATTTTGTTTCACTGACATGGTTATTGGAAAGGGTTAACCTCTAGCTTGCCAAGTGTAGATATTACTCAAAAGCTAATAAGTGGAGGGAGAATACGATGGAAACAAACACACAGAGCGTTTGAGAATGACTCTGTGGCCTTCGAGAGTGGAACAGGTGGAAACTCTTCAGAGAGAGGACATCAGGGGAATCTGATCAAACTGAGGTGTTAGAAGAGGCATTTTCTTTCATTGGTGTCAGTAACTTTGCTTTCTGATTCTAGGGCTTTATGAAACACAACACATCTCGCCAGAATGAACACTGCCTCACCAATTTTGACCTGGCAGAGTACCGGCAGGTGCTAAGTGACTTGGCTATTCAGATCTACCAGCAACTCGTGCGGGTGTTAGAGAACATCCTTCAGCCCATGATTGGTAAGGCGAGGGCAGGGTTGATGTCGAGGTCTGTCTGGCCCAGCGGCCACACTTGTTTGGAGGCCTGTCTTCACACAAAGAGCATAAAGCAGTAAGACTCAATCCCGAACTTAGCTGAGTCATGCTGGAACCTCAGCTGTGACTAACTGGGATATGTCAAAATCACTGCTTCCACGTGACTGAGGCGACAGGATCTAGTCAATCTCCCCACTGGGTGGTGCCTGTCCCTTGAGACTGGGCTCTGCTCTAGACCCAGCGATATACACATATCTTGTCCACTTTTCAAAAGCACTTTAAATTTTGGCCTAAGAAACTGCAACCCAGGGCCTCCTTGGGGTCCACTTAAAACACAGGAGGCCGGGGAGGGTTTGCACTTCGGCTGTTAGGCTCCAGTCAAAGGGCTCGGGCCACAAGAATAGGTCTCAGATGCTCAATGGTGAGTTACACATCTCAAGGCCCCTGTGGAATTGTCAAAGGCAGTTTTGTTTAAAGTAGTGGTCTCTCACTGATAAGTGACTGGGTGTGCACAGTGGTGTTTCTGTATATGTGTACTTAACTAGGTTTGTGAGTTTGTGTACCTCTCTTTATATGTGTGTACTCTGTCTGGGTGTACTACATACATACATTCCCTTGGAATGTGTAGCATATATGAAGTAGGAATTAGGAGGCATATATAAATTGCAGGCTGTTAATTTTGAATGAACTGAATTAAATTTGTTTTAAGTTATCAAACTCTTATCTTTGGGCAAATTATCAGCAGCTTTTTTTTTTTTTTAAATATTTCACTTATTTAACGGTGAGAGGGAGACAGAGTGAGAGAACACAAGCAGAGGGGACATGCAGAGGGAGAGGGAGAAATAAGCTCCCCAGTGAGCATGGAGCCCCATGTGGGACTCGATCCCAGGACCCTGGGATCATGACCTGAGGCAGATGCTTAACTGACTAAGCCACCCAGGCACCCCTATCAGCAGCTTTTTAAGACTACTCCAGCTACCCTTTCTTTTCCCACACACGTTTTCCACATTTATACAACCTCGTCATTGCCCTTCGTATTCTGACTTGCATCGCACACCCACAGTTAACCAAGCAGAAACATGAAAGGCTGAGGAAGCCATGGGAGATGGCAGTGAGTTCCTCAGGAAGTGACATCTGGGGTGAGTTCTTCAGTTGTCCCCTGACAGTTGTGTATTCATAGCAATGTCGGTTAGCTCAAATGTAAGAGGCGACACAGATGCACAGAAGGTCAATTTCAGCCAGTGTTTCTTCTACTTTTGCCTATTTTTTTTGGCTAAACAGGAAGCTTACCTCTGAGATGTCCCACTTTAAGCCACCATGCCCATCTCCCAGGGATCTGATAGCAACCACCAGAGTTCTGTGTCAGTGTGAGGTTCTGTGGAAACTGGTTAGCACTGTGAACTATAAAATGAATAAGACATATAAAGATGAACCAGGAGTGGCCCTGCTCTCAAGGGGCTGCCAGGCCAGGGGTGATCCTCCCACAACCATCCTAGAGGAGGCATAAGCCAAACACTGTGAGGCCACAGTGGAGGGAGCAGCAATGACCCTGATTTGAGAAGACGAAATCAGGGGAGGCTGACACTAACCCGAGTCTTCTCTGCTACTGTGGGAAGCTCCAGACAAGGAAGGGCCCAGCTTTCCAGCCCCACTCAACCATGCCCTCCCAAAGCTTCTCCACGACCACTGCCCAGGCTCCTGCTGTTCTTGCTACTTGGTTTGCCTGTGGGGCTCAGACATCCTTGGGGAATCTCTTCTCCTCTCTCTAATCTCTGTGTCTTTCTCAAAAACTCTTCCAAGATATCACAAGCTTGGAGCGCCTGGATGGCTCAATTGGTTAAGCATCTGCCTTTAGCTCAGGTTATGGTCCCAGGGGCCTCGGATCAAGTCCCACATCAGGCTCCTTGCTCAGTGGAGAGCCTGCCTCTCCCTCTGCCATTCCCCCAGCTTGTGTTATCTGGCTCTCTTTCTCTCCATCAAATAAATAAATAAAATTTTTAAAAAGATTTTATGTTTATTTGACAGAGTGAGACACAGCAAGAGAAGGAACACAAGAAAGGTGTGGTGGGAGAGGGAGAAGCGGGCTTCCCGCTGAGCAGAGAGCCCAATGTGGGGCTTGATCCCAGGACCCTGGGATTATGACCAGAGCCAAAGGCAGTTGCCTAAAAACTGAGCCATCCCGGCGCCCCAAATAAAGAAAATCTTGAAAAAAAAAAAAAAATCACAAGCTTTTGCTAATACAAGCTGGGCTGCTTTGTATTTTAGAAAATGCGCCATTAAGATTTCTTAATTTCATGGGTAAATTTTTGCATTTAAGAATTATTCCTTCAGGGGCGCCTGGGTGGCTCAGTGGGTTAAAGCCTCTGCCTTTGGCTCAGGTCGTGATCCCAAGGTCCTGGGATCGAGCCCCGCATCGGGCTCTCTGCTCAGCGGGGGGCCTGCTTCCCTTCCTCTCTCTCTCTCTGCCTAATTGTTTCTACTACTACTGTCTGTCCAATGGATAAATAAAATCTTAAAAAAAAAAAAGAATTATTCCTTCATTAAAGTTTAAAATCTGGAAGCCCTTTTTTTGAAAGTTCTTATCCCCTCTCTTGATACTCATTTTCCTAAATTGAATGTGTGAGAGTGTGTGCGTGCCTGTATGAGCCGGTGTGTGTGCACATGGACCAGGCGTCCTCTAACACTTGAACTCCTCCTGCAGTCTCCGGCATGCTGGAGCATGAAACCATTCAGGGCGTGTCTGGGGTGAAGCCCACAGGGCTAAGAAAGCGAACCTCCAGCATCGCGGACGAGGGCACCTACACGCTGGACTCCATCCTCCGGCAGCTCAACTCCTTCCACTCGGTCCTGTGTCAGCACGGCATGGACCCTGAACTGATCAAGCAGGTGGTCAAGCAAATGTTCTACATCGTGGGGGCCGTCACCTTGAACAACCTCCTGCTGCGCAAGGACATGTGCTCCTGGAGTAAAGGCATGCAGATCAGGTGAGCGGAGGCCGGCTCCTGCCCTGTGTCCAGACAGGGTGCCGGGGTCTGCTGCCACCAGCTATGTAGCCAGGGACGACACACAAGGAGTTGTTTTCTCTGGCATGGCTGGCTCCACTTTTGTGAGTGACTGCTTCAGACTGTGCCTTTCAGCATGTCCTCCCCTCCACTACTGGGGAACCCTGCTCCCCCAGGACACTGACTTATTAGAGGGAATGGAGAGATGATAAAAAATACTTTGAGTTGAGATAGCTGCTTCCTCATCTTTTGTGTCTGTTTTAATTGTACATAAGAAAATATCGAATTTTTTATAAAGAAGATTTCTAATGTTTGATTTCTCTTAGAAACTTATTTTGACAAAATACCTTTTTGTACCATGGCAGCAAGAGCATGTCTAATAGATCTCTAACTGGAAATGTGCCCCTCTGTCTTTTAAGAAGGTGTGAACTCAGCTTTATGACCAGCTACCCCTCAGCATAAGCCATGATCATAATAGAATTGATTTCTTTGCAAATAATTTTTTTTGAGGATTTTATTTATTTATTTGAGAGCTAGAGAGAACTAGTGAGAGATAGAGTATGAGTAGGGGAGCAGCAGAGAGAGAAGCAGGCTCCCTGCTGAGCAGGGTGCCCAACTCGGGGCTTGATCCCAGGATCCTGGGATCATGACCTGAGCCAAAGACAAATGCTTAACTGACTGAGCCAATCAGGGGCCCCAGCAAATCATTTGTTTAAAACAGAATAGTCACCAAGAGAGGAAAATAGGATCTCTCCTACATAAGTCTTTAGTTAATCTCAGGAAACCTTGGCATTCTTTTCAAATTTTCCATTCTGACACACATCCATTGGAATTAACCAGCCTTCCTTCAGGTTGTAGAATTTACTTGTCTTTATAAGCTGTGTTTATGTATTTCTCCATACAGTGAGGCACTGTCGTAATATCATACTGCCTCCTATTTGCCTGACTGCAAAGTTCTGATCGTGTGTCCATGTAGCATTTTAGCATGAGAACTACTGTCACCTGGCTGACCACTTCTTGAAACCTCAGCATCTGTGTGATTTCTACATCTCTTGCCACATCCTGGGGTCTCTGTCTCTTCCAGTGCTCCCCGCCTGCCCGCACTTACCTTTTCTTCTATCCCTAGGCTTCTGTCACCCAGGCTCTTCCCTAAAGAGGGCTGTGGCACAAGTTCTATGTGGGAACATCTTGTTTTTTGTGACTACCCTGGAATTTGACTGAAGGAGGAAAGGGTACTCAAAGGTTATCATTTATCTCCTCTGACTTGTAAAAGAAGCTAGAAAGCCTTTTTTGGTCAGCTGTTTAATAAGGACATGGCCATGTGGGATGTTCTATTTTGATTTTCAGCAAGTTTTATTTCATAATTTTTGCTGTAAGGCTCCATTTCTACCTTCCATTGAAGTTAATTATATCCCCTAGTCATTTACTCTTATATAATTATGATTATAAACCTCATGGCTATAATAAAATTTTAAGCACAGCTGGTAAGATTTAAGAAAATTGAACAAAAATACTGCCTGTCATTTTAACTGAGATTCCTGACAGAGCTGTACATAAAAAATTAAGACATTTATGACAACATTCAGTACATTTGCATTCTCTCCCTCTCTCTGTTTTTGGCATAGGTACAATGTCAGTCAGCTGGAAGAATGGCTTCGCGACAAGAACCTGATGAATAGCGGGGCTAAGGAAACCCTGGAACCGCTCATTCAGGCTGCTCAGCTCTTGCAAGTGAAAAAGAAGACAGATGACGATGCAGAAGCCATTTGTTCCATGTGCAGTGCTCTAACTACTGCCCAGGTGAAGCGCCTCCCCGTGCTGAGAGACACTGTAGCAGTCAGCAAGGGTGACACTTAGGGAAGTGAGCAGCCCCCCCACCATCGCTCTCATCTCTGAGCTGGCTTCCCGTGTGTTGGACAAGGCATTTGAGGACAGTGGCAACAGCATGAGGCAAGGCAAAGGCATAAACGAGCCCATTTTTCTTTTGCCAGTTATTTCTGTGTAGGCTCCTGCACTTTGTTAATGTTCTTTACGTGTCTCATAATGTAGGCATCTTACCTGGATTATATGTAGACTTTGTATAGAAAGCAGCTGGATAGAAACAAGAGACACTAGTAACGGTTGCCACTGGGGTAGACTGAGAAGATTGAGCGGGACCCTTTTCCTTTTCATGTTGTGTTCTTTTGTGTACTTTGGTTGTTTTTCCAAATTTATATTGCTTCTTAAAATATACAAATATTACATTAATACATTCTTATTTTAAAAATTCACATAGTAAAGTTAAATATGCTTTTAGACCAGCTCTCTCTCTCCCCTTAACCCAGCCCTGAGCAGAATTACAGACTTATTCATAGATTCTTTTACTTTTCCAGGTTATAAGTACCCAGTGTGTGTTTGATAATATGCTAAAAACTTTGATCATTTCATTCTCACAGATTGTCAAAGTATTGAATTTGTATACTCCAGTTAATGAGTTTGAAGAAAGAGTCTCTGTATCGTTTATTCGTACTATACAGGTAAGATCTCCCAAGCTTTCTTTTTCAGTTTTTTGAATGAAAATTTTACAGTTTATTGAGAGAAAATGTGTTTTTATTATTGTGTTATCTCATTTTAACAGTGTATTACCTTTTTGATAACAGCTTATTAGAGAAAGGAAGTATTTTTAAAACATTCTTTATTAGTTGAGGACTTCTTGGTATATCTTTGGTGGGGAAGAAATCTTTATAGGGAACTGACGTGCTGTTTGTTGTTTTTTTTTTTTTAATCTCAGATGCGTTTACGAGACAGGAAAGACTCGCCTCAGCTGCTCATGGATGCTAAACACATCTTTCCTGTCACCTTTCCTTTCAACCCATCCTCCCTCGCCCTGGAAACCATCCAGATTCCAGCCAGCCTGGGCCTGGGATTCATATCACGGGTCTGAACGTGACGTGATGCCAAGGCAAACAGGGACAGTAAGAACCCATTATTTCCAGTGAGCTACTGAACAGACATTTTTAAAGAGAAAGCACTACTTATCTTTCCAATGAGAAGTTATTAACTGGAAATATCCCTGAACACTTTCATCACCAGGGGATGAACGATAGGCTTCTTTGTGCCGTGTTACCTTAATAGCAACACTCAGCCTGGATCAGTTAGGTATCCCGAGGTACATGCAGGTGAATGACAGAAGGAGGGGGGGAAAAAAGGTCTCTAGCTGCCAGCATTTGCTTTAGTCCTTAGCACTGCATCTGAGTGGTATGGTAAACATGTAAATTCCAGGTATGAGTGTTGTTAGGAAAGCACCCACAAGGAGCCTCCCCGGCGCGGACCAGAAGAATTGAAAGAAAAATTGCCATTGAGTACATATCATATCAGTTCAGGAATCAGTTATGTTGATGTTGTCAAAGTGGATCAAAGAAATAAACTGGCAATATGTAAAGTACTTGTCAAGTAACTTCCTTCTATGTGTCCCTATGCTATAGAGATCTTAAGAGAATATTGGTTTGCCATATAGCATAGAAGTGCATTTGTACTGTAGTTTACTGAGCATTTTAAATTGCTGCTACATACTGTGTTCTTTAATATATAAGCGATATTCTCATTAGGCACTAGAACAATAAGCTTCTCTTTTATCAACTCTGTTTACAATTCAATCAGATCAGTTTTAACTGGATTATGTGCAAATATATACAGATTCACCTGCACAAGTAGCAGACACTGGCAAGTCATGTAGAAATATGACAAAATGTTTGACATTTAGGGATAGGATTAGACAAAGTGGCTGTTGTTGATGTCATTATTTATTCAGAATGTATTACATTGATGTGCTCATTAATTTTCCCTGGGTGGATATCACATCGGGGTACAGTGTTCTGTGAAGTGACTTATTTTTAGTTCCCAGGCCAGATTCCTGCACTGCATATTTTCAGTACTGACAGGTTTTCTTTCTTCTTCTTAATTTATTAAGAATTAATCTCAGTCACTATCTAGAGAAGATTCAGGTCTTGAAACCTTGATTATCCTATAAATTATGCAAAAGAAGGTGTGTAATAAATAACTATGGTTCCATTTTTTTAAGCTTAGCAACTTCTATAAATGTTCTCAGTACCACTAGATACTTTAAAGAGCATCATATCATATTAGGAATACTTTAAGACTTATGTAAGAAATATCTGAAGATGGCTAAATTTTACAGAAGATATGTTTCAATAAGACCCAGATTCTGTAAGTTTCATTCTGAAATCCTAACTAAGCATCTTCTCAGTTTTTCCTGGAAATCCTAGACAGTGGGTCTTTCAGGTTGTGCAAGAACAAGTTCTTAGCTTTCATTAGAAACTCTGGTTCTGAATTATAAACATAGATTTATATAACTTAACTGTTAGGTGGTCTATGAAAAATGACATCTTATTAAAACATGTGCAATACTAATGGAAGTCAGTTTCAAATCATGATAAAGATTGTCATTAAAAGATTAACACTGTCTTTTAACTTATTTGGGCCTCACATTCCTCATTTATATAGTAAGAAGGTTGGACCCTCGCACATCTGGTTTCTCTCCTCTCAGCACTCGGATCATAGAGAAATGAGGTGCAGTTACTCAGTGAATTCACCCTTGAATAGAAAGATCAGTGTTTGGTGCCTCTTAATCCTGGGGGATTAATTAAATCTAAAATCACAAGTTGGTGTAGCTATAACCTTTCTCAAATGTACATGATTTTTACATGCTTTTTGAAAGTGGATTCGTTTGGGTAATTTTTACTGAATCATGTACTGCTGTATTCAGGTTGGATACATTTATTTATTTGCAAAATCAACCAAAAACACTACTGATTCCTTCAGGTTCTCTTAGTTTTCACCAGTTGTCAATGTGGTTTTCAATGAACAATGAGCTCTTGTAATCTTTTGGTTAGTGCAGAATGTGCCAGAATACTGACTCATTGCATAGGGGAGATGCTTTAAAAAAAAAAAAAAAATTGCCACCATGGTGTAGGCAGTCCATCTTAGACCAGGAAATCCTTCCAGGTCCTTTCCCAGCTTAGTCCCTGTGTAACATGTCTTGTGCACAACCTGCATCTTGTCGGGTCTTCAACAGCACACTGTAGCTTCTGCTGCCATCGCAGTCTTTAGCCTGAAACATCTCTCTCTTGTCTCCTGCCTTTCTGCTGGAAAGTGTTGGAAACTCTGTTCCACACCTGGGCCAGAATCTCTCCTGTTCAGTGATGGTCACACGAAGATTCTACTGTTCCAGGCTCCACCTTCCTCTGAGGCCTTCCCAGGACCCCAGATGGGGATCTGAATTAACTTCTCTTGGCAGCCTAAATATCTTCAGTCATAACAAGAATACCTTACAACCAGGGAGCTGCAAGACCTGGTAAATGACTCCGTTTACTCCGTTACTTTCTGGAGGACACAACAGTAATCTGCTGACTAGGGGTTTCCTTTAGCGCCTCTGAGGACAGCTCACCCTCTCTCCAATCAGCTTTCTCACCCAGCTTCAAACCTACCTTCCCCAGCCCTCCACCCGCCCATTCTACTGTTCACTCTTTCCCTTCTCTCAGCTGAGCCATGCATCACATCACCCGCCTGCTCACCGACTCTGACTATGTGGAAGGCAGTGAATGGTGTCAGTCCTCAGATGCCCCTCTGGCCTCCCTTCAGGCTGATACTTGTTGTTCTCACTTCTCGGCATCACGTTCTTTAACATCATCTCTAATTTGCTTTTTCATATTTCCACTGTGACACACGGTGGGAATTCAGAGAAAGATCTTGAAAGAACACTGTTCTGTCTTAATAGCTCCTTCTCAACAGTCTCCCCACTCACCTTACATACAGACTCCGCTCAGATCTTGGAATGCAAGGCTGAAAAATGAACCATTGTCCTTGTAGCTATTCTTAGGTTAAGACTTTGGTCTGCCTGACCTGAGCATTAACCAGAGAAGGGGGAAGGTAAGGTCCACAAAGCGATTGCTTTGGAAGTTTTTGAAAAATCTCCATGTACCTGACATTTCTATCATCCAAGTCCAAAAGTGCAAAAAAAGATCTATTCCAAAGCCTACTGAAAGGAAATTTGGAGATTCCAGTCAGTTTGTACGATTTGCTTTATTGTCTTTGTTTTAGTGGATAATTGAGAGTTGAGTTGGCTCTTTCTGGGTGAGTAATTTTGTGTTATAGAGATCAGATCTTCTAGTAACATGTGAGGGCGGCTCTGAAAATATGGGAATTTCAGTGTAGTGATTGTTTTAAGAAAATACTCTCCTGATACCTTAGGTAAAAGGGCACCTGTCCCATCCTGAGAAATCCTTACACAATATTCATATACCCACCTGCCCTCCCCTCTCTCTCTCCCCTGCTGCCTCCATCTCTGCCTGTCTCTCTCTCTGTCTTTCTCTCGCTCTCTCACACATACACACACAGAGTCACTAGAATGTAGAGTTCCCCAGAAGACATCATCAAGGGTCCTCTGGGGAGCTTCCACTGTTTAGGATGAAACCGAACGCAAAAATGCATGTGTGACCCTGACATTCTAGTGCAGACCCAAACCTTGCACCTGGCTATGCTTAGGTGCACGTCCTGTTACCTCATTGTATCCTCACAGCAGCGCTGGAAGGTTGGAAGGGTAGCTATGACCCACTGACCGACTGTCACTTGCTGACGATTAATTGGAGAAAGAAAAGGTCAGAGACTTGCTGAGGTCACATCACCCTCCGGCAACGCCCCTTTCCTGCCTGCAGCCAAGGCTGTGCAGTGGACAGGTGGAGGCAGGAGACTGAAAAGTCTCCAGGGGACAGTCTGTTTCTCCTGGTACCCATGGGGTGCCCTGGGTCAGCGAGAGGTATTCTTTTTCCTTCTTCTCTTATCAGAATTGGCAACTGGCAGAACTGGGAACTGAGCAAGTGCCATGTGCCAGGTTCTTTGTGCTAACAAGATGAAGTGCCCAGAGCCTGGCAGCTTTCTTCTCTGCCGTTCCCCCCTACACCTAGGTTTGATTTTTCTGATGAGTCAGGGCTCCCTTGGAGGGTGCAACACCCTGCCTTTAGGTCTTTAATTCACAGCAGGCTGTCTCAACCTGCCAGGAAGCTGAGCAAGCCTCCCCAAAGTTAAGAGGTAGGTCACTCTCCAAGCCCACTCAGAGCCACATTAGAGCCCCCAGGGGAGCTGAGCAGCCTGCACCCAAGACCCCAGGGCACCTTCGGAGGCCTGTCCCCAGGCAAGCCATATGCAAGTCCGTGTGTCTGAACCTTACCGTGTGTGCATGCTGCCAGTGTTGACTCCAGAGCTAGGAGGTGTGCTCCCTGCATGCGTGTTAGAGAGACTCCGCGTATGGCTGTGGCCCCTGCTCATGGAGAAGTGCGTTGTGATTTCTTCTCAGGCTGTGCTGTGAGGACCGCCTTAACCCCTGCTCCCTTCCCTCAAGAGCTGCCTTAAGTTCTCTGGAACTTCTCCTCTGTAAGGGATGGACTTACCTGGAGAGGACATCTGGCCATGTTTCTCAAGGTTTTGTGAGGGTTTGGGTTGGGCGGGGCCTCCAACCCTGAATTCCTTTCTCTCCTTCCTGCATGACTCTCCCTCCTGGGACTTTGCCTTCCTGTCTTTTTTGTTCTTTCCAAACAGGTACTACAACTCAGCACCAGTCTCAGAGCCGGTGAATGTGGGCGGAGAGAGTGGTCCTGAGTTTGGGGGGCTTTGTGTCAGAAGGAAGCAAATGAACATATGGAAGAAATAGCTAACTTAGCTTCTTGGTAATGCTTTAATGGCATGTTTTCTCCCTGATCTTTTCTTAATACAGATTAAAGGGTACAACTGCAAAACTTCCATGGACATGCTTTAAAATTTTTTTTAGGAACCCTGTACTATATATAAAGGTTTGAATGAAAACAGAGAAGAGTTCTGTTAAGTTCTAATCCATTGTATTACCCTAAATTAAATCAACCTGGAGTTATATACAGTAGATTTCTTATTAAATCAGGAACTGAAGGTACTCTGTCAAATAGCTGCAAAGATGCATTTTATACATTTTTTTAATTTTCTAATTTGGTCTGGCAAAAAATGTCCATTAGCTTAACTTCATGAGTGTCATTAGCTTCCTAAAATGATTGAAAATGACTAATGTTTCCTCAATATTGTGATACAGCTTGAAATCTTTGAAAGAAACGTGTTTTTTGAGTGGAAACTGGTATGTATAATTCAATGCTTGGTAGGTCAGTACATTTTCATGCATTTTTCAGTCAATAGTTTCAAACATCTTATTGTTACCATATGTTACAAAACTTTAGCCTACATTTCAGGCTCTCTGAATCACTTGAGCCATTTAATATTTTCCAACAAATGGTGAATTTTTCCTTCAAATGTGGATATGTGTGTTGTAATTTATGATTGCTGGTTATATATTTTTGTGGACTCCTGGAGTAATGTTCACTTTTTTTGCGTCCTTGGAAAATTTAAATTGCTCTACCAGTGTTACACAGAAATGAGCTCATCATGACATTTAACATATTGTATTTGAATTGCTAATTCTAGTTATTAATTTACTGTGAAACAGATGTGTCATTTAACTACAATGAAACTGAACATTGCAGTTTTTCAAGTATTTTTCCTTGTTGGATCAGAAAAGGGATTCCATTTTGATCTATGTTGAAAAACATGATACAGTTAATCCTTAAAAATATATGTCCATTAGGAAAGAAGCAGAAATACTAAGAAGTGAAACGCATTATCAAATAACTCTGGTTTTAAACTGAAACCGTCCCAGCATATCTCACATGGAATTTTTAAAAATTAAGTAATAATTCACCTCATATCAACAAAAGCCATTGAAACATGGGTTTTCACCAGTTATCATCTAGTACTAAGATGAAAACCAAAACAATATCAGATTGACATTTACGCTCTAAATTTGTAGTTGTCTAATGTTGTCCTTCGTAAATGTGCGTCATTAATGCTGTATTCTCCTAGCTATTATAGAAAATTGTTCAAATAAAGATATGGAAATAAAAGATTTTTGTTAGTGTCATATAAATAAGCTCAAAGCACATGGAACACGGGACACACACTAACACAGAACACATTCTGGGCTGTAAAACACACCTTTAATATTTAAGAGGACAGAAATCATATGGTGTCTGCTCTCAGATGACAATAGAATTAAACTAGGTATAAATAACAGAAAAGTAGCTGGCAAATCCCCAAATTTTCAACTTTAACAACATACTTCTTAAGTTTTTTTTTTTTACATTTATTTGAGAGAGAGAATGTGTGCATGAATAAGAAGTAGGAGCAGAGGGAGAGGAAGAAGCAGACTCCCCACTGAACAGGGAGCTGGACACAACACTTGATCCCAGGACCCCAAGACCATGACCTGAGCCAAAGGCAGATTCTTAACCCACTGAGCCACCAGTCACCCCTTTCATTCAAAGAAGAAATCCCAAGAGAATTTTAAAAATATTTGAAGTAAATGAAAATGAAAATTTATCAAAACTTGTTGGGTGCAGTGAGAGCAGTGGTTAGAGGGATATTTATAGCATTGAGTGCATGCATTAGAAAAGAAGAAAGACCTATAAACAATCATCTAAGCTTCCACTTTAAGAAACTTAAAAAGGAAGAGAATATTAAATGCAAAGTAAGAAGAAACAAAAATCGACAGAAATCAAAGACATTTGAGAACAGAAAATCAATAAGAGAAAATGAATGAAACCAAAAGCTCATTCTTTAAAAATATCAATAAAATTGATAAGCCTCTAGTGAGGTTAACTGATGAAAAAGGAAAGATGACATACTGTAGATTAGAAGTTGCTTGGGGCTGGGAGGAGTTGGTTTCGGGGAATCGAGAAGATGGAACAATAACCTCGAGGCATGGAATTTCTTTTTTTTTTTTTTTTTTTAAAGATTTTATTTATTTATTTGACAGAGAGAAATCACAAGTAGATGGAGAGGCAGGCAGAGAGAGAGAGAGGGAAGCAGGCTCCCTGCTGAGCAGAGAGCCCGATGCGGGACTCAATCCCAGGACCCTGAGATCATGACCTGAGCCGAAGGCAGCGGCTTAACCCACTGAGCCACCCAGGCGCCCCGAGGCATGGAATTTCTTTTTGAGATGATGAAACTTTTAAAATTAACTGTGGTGATAGTTTAATCTGTGAATCTACTAAAACCGCTGAGTTGTATTCTTAAGATAGATGAAGTGTGTGTTATAAGGATTTTTTTTCAATAATTTTTTTAAGTAGATTTTTGACTTCTGGTATGACAGACTGAGAAGTTCAATAAATTCTCTCCTCCAAAAAAGGACAACGCTGGACAGAAGTGTCAAAAACAACAATTTTAGGGCTCTATAAATTGACAAACATTATACAACAAAATAGTAGTGTTTATTCACAACAAGCCACTGAACTCTGAGTAAGAACAGCATTTGTCTGACAACATTGCTTAGGGCTGCACCCATCATCCACCCCTTACCCAGCTCAGATAGCCTGATAATTCCACCAGAGTCAGGAGAGCTATGAAAACCAGCAACTTTTCCTTTGGAGGGGCTCCCTTGATTTGGAATGGAGTGCAGTAAAACCCCTTACCCAGCAGTAATGCTAGTAATCAGAACTGTGAGACAACACATCTCAGTTGTTTTAAGCCACCCGGTCTGTTGTACTTTGCTACAGCAGCTGTAGGAAAGTTATACAGTATTAATCTCAAGTATCTGTGATGAATTAAGATGCACATTTTCATCCCCAGAGGAATCACTAAAAAAGTAACTCAGGAAATACAGTCCTTTTAAAAAGTGGGAATTAAAATGGTGTGTACACACACACACACACACACACAAAACAAACAATAGTAAAAAACCCACTATCACAAAAAAAATAAGGAGAAACAAAAACAAAAGATACAAGCCATGTAGAAAATGAAATGACAGTCATAACTCCAATTATATCAACAATTATATTAAATGTGAATGGATTAAACACATATCAGAAGGCAGAGATTGTGAGGGATCTTACAACATACAGAGGGGCTAAGATTTAAAAACTAACAATATCAAATATTGATGAAGCTATTAAGCAACTGAACTCATACACTGTTTATAGAAGTAAACTGACACAATTTTTAATTTTTTAAAAGATTTTATTTGTAAGTAATCTCTACAACCCAATGTAGTCTTGAACTTACAAACCCAAGATCAAGAGTCACATGCTCTACCAACTGAACCACCCAGGTGCCCCTAGATATTGCTAGTTTTAAAAAATCAAATCAGCTGGTAATTTTTATTTTTAAAAAATAAAATAAAAGTTTTAAAAATTTTTTATTTAGGGGGCGCCTGTGTGGCTCAGTGGGTTAAAGCCTCTGCCTTTGGCTCGGGTCATGGGATCGAGCCCCGCATCAGGCTCTTTGCTTGGCAGGGAGCCTGCTTCCTCCTCTCTCTCTGCCTGCCTCTCTGCCTACTTGTGATATCTGTCTGTCAAATAAATAAATAAAATCTTTTAAAAAATTTTTTATTTAGGGAAAAAAGCAGCTAGACCTCTAGACTGGCAGAGGAAGAGAGAGAAACAGAGTCCCTGATAAGCAGGAAGCCCAATGCAGGGGTTCCATCCCAAGACCCTGGGATCATGACCTGAGCCAAAGGCAGACACTTAACCAACTGAGCCACCCAGGTGCTCCTCTCCAACCCACTTTATGTCTTTTCTTTTTCTCTATGTTATTATTTTGGACAAGATGTACACAACATTGAATTCATCATAATCCTCTTTTTGTGGGACCTATCACTGTTGGTCTGTGCCAGGCCCTTAAATTTGTTTTTTGGTTCCTCCTTTTTCTTTATTGTCAATTTCATTTCCTTCAACTTCATAGATATTCACTCTTGCATAATTAATGGTTACTTTGTAATTTATCACCCATGCTTTTATTTATATACACTTTTACCCATGAATGATACATAATATTGCAGGGGTTTTTTTGCTAGTTTTAAAATATATATAAAGACTTATGCTATACATCCATTCAACATTGCTTTTTATATCTCTGAGTTGATATAAGTAGATCACATCCATTTGTGCCGACAGCTGTAGAGTATATATATACTATTTATTTATCTCCTATTGATGAATATTGGTGAGTATCTCCTTTAATATATAACTGTGTTATAATGTATTAATGAAGATTTATTTAACTGTCTTGTTCATGACTATGTGATAATTTGTCTGCCTAAGCCTATTTTCAGTATTCTCAGATCGCTGTCTAGAATGACAATATCACTATAGTTCCCACCAGTTGTGTTAGCAAAAAGTGATTTTCTCACACCCAAGGCAGCATTTGATGCTGTCCATCCCAAATATTTTTGTTTGATGACTATAAAGTGATATCTCCTTGTTTTCATTTGTATTTCTCTGGTTACTAATAAGGATGACATCTCTTTATGCGTTAACCAGCTATTAGAGTGTTCTCATGTGCAAATTGCCTATTAATTTTCTTGGTCAATTTAAAAAATTGGACTTACTGTCTTTTTTTAAACAAATTTACAGTAGTTTCAAATGTATCTTAGATTAATATTATAGATATTAATCATTTCTTGGTTGTTTAGGTTGCAAATGTATTTCCCAGGCTGTTGCCTTTCTCTAAGAATGGTGTTTTTCACTGAACCCAAATCTTTCCTTTTGATGACCTCAAATTCATCATTTTTTCTCCCTATGATTTTGCTACCTTGTATCTTAAGACATTCTTTCCTAACCTAACATTTAAAAGCTGGTACCCTTCTTTTTTTTCTTAAGAATGTTATGGTTTGGGATGCCTGGGTGGTTCAGTCGGTTAAGCATCTGTCTTTGGCTCAGGTCATGATCCCAGGGTACTGAGAACGAGTCCCACATCAGGGCTCCTTGCTCAGCAGAGAGTCTGGTTCTTCCTCTGCCAACAAATAAATAAATAAAATATATTTTTTTAAAAGCCCAGTGATTTAAAAAAAAAAAAAAAGGATATTATGGTTTTAGGAGTGCCTGGGTGGCTCAGTAGTTTAAGCATCTGCTTTTGCCTCAGGTCATGATCTCAGGGTCCTGGGCTCAAGTCCCATGATCTGCTCTCTGCTCAGCAAGAAGTCTGCTTCTCCCTCTGCCTCTGCTCCTCTCCCTTCTCCTGGACTCTCTGTCTCTCCAAAAAAAAAAAAAAAAAAAACCCAAACCAAACATTACGGTTTTACCTTTAAGTTTTGATTGTGAATCTGTCTGGAGTTTTTTTTTGGGGGGGGATACAGCGTTTGTATAGATTTGCTTCCCCCACCACACACACAATGGGCCCATCTATTAAATAATCTTTTCTTTCCCACTCTGATCCTTAAGGCCACCATATAATATGGGGTCCTGCTGGTGGACTCCCTTCTGTCCCACTATTCATTTCTCCATTCCCATGCC
This sequence comes from Neogale vison, assembly GCF_020171115.1. Classification (NCBI taxonomy): domain Eukaryota; kingdom Metazoa; phylum Chordata; class Mammalia; order Carnivora; family Mustelidae; genus Neogale; species Neogale vison. The sequence goes on from NC_058103.1 coordinate 76,075,061, forward strand.
AGTGTTCTAATGATGATGGCTTTGTGATATCCTTTAATATATAATAGGGCAAATCTCACTTCTTTGGTTCTTGTTTTGAAGATTGTCTTGGTTCTACATAAATTTTATTTCATATAAAATATAGAATCATTGCACAATTTTCCAAAAGTACCCCTAGGATTTTTATTCCAATTATATTAGGCTTATACATTATATTATTAATCTGGATAGAATTGACACCTGTACAATTTTAAATATTCCCATCCACGAAAATGGCATTTACCCCCCCCCCCTTTTTATGCCCTTGTAGAGAAATTTAAACATTTTCCCCACAAAGGCCAAGTGTATTTTTGTTAGTGTGATCTCCGGACACTTTATATGTTCATTGATGTGGTAAATGTCTTATTTTCCATCATACTTTCTGTCGGATTTTCTGAATAATTATTCCTCACACAAAGGAAGATTACTCATTTTTATATTTGATTTTGAATACGGTCACCTGGCTGAACTCTCTTACCAGCTCTAATAATTTATTGATTCTCTTGGACTTTTGTGGTCACGATCATATCCTCTGCGCTTTCCACTAAACACGCTGCAAACTAAGGGAGCCAAAACTCGGACGGGGAGCGTCTCAGAACATACCTGTTTCCGGCCCCTGAGGGCGGGGTCATCCAGCCTGGGCGGACGGCTCGGCACCCCCGCCAGGTGGACCCACTAGACCGCACAGCGCTGGCCAGGAGGAGGCTCGCTCCCTGCCCGCAGCCCCCGCCCCAGCCAATCGCAGCGCGGACCCGCCAGGCTGGCCGGGAACGACCAATCGGCGGCTGCTCTCCTCCCGAGGCCGCTACACCGGGGGAAGGTGAGTAGACGGCCGCTGGAAAACTGCCCCGGCAAGATGGCCCAGCGCTGATTTACGCGCCGGCCGCGCTGACGGTCACTCGTCCCCGGGCCTCGGAGCCTCCCGCCCGGCCCCCGAGCCTCGAAGCTTCACGGCCCTCGAGCTATCCTGGCCTGTCTCGCCCATGGCTGTGGCCGCGCTGTACACGCAGGTACCTAAGGGCGGGCCCGCGGGAGGGAAGGTGGCCGGCGCTAACGCTGACTGTACTTGGCGCCCAGGCCATACCTGCGCACCTGGAGCGCTCGCCGCAAGGAAGCGCCGCGGAGGGCCTGGCGACCGGCAGCATCAGAGAGTCGCTCTCCGAGGGCTCTGGTCCCTGGCCCGGGGCAAGCACCCCCTGGGAGCCTGGGTCCACTCGGGATGGGAAGAACAAGTGCGAGGGGCTGCCTTTTCCGACCCGAGCTTCCCGGTGCCCAGGGATCGCGACCCCTGTCCCCCGCGCCTCTCCGCCCCTCCTCCAGAGCCACAGGTGGAATCAGAGTTGCCCATGGGGACATAGAAATCTCAGACCCCGGCGATTAATAGTATCCATAATCTTCCTGACCCTCCTCGGAGCCCCTGAACAAGAAGCTTAGGACTACAGAATTCAGAATGCTTTCTAGAATTCCTGGGTCTTCAGAAATGCCTGCACGTGCATTTAAGTTCAAGTCCTAAGTGACAGCTGCCTGGGCGTTATGAGGCAGGCTTCACCCATAGGGGTTGAGGGCTTCTGTGAATCCAGAGGCCACGGGCTCTTCACCTCACACACATTGCTTTACAATTTATAAAGCATCTTTCACGTACATGCTGATTCTGGGAGTCACTCTAGAGCATTTCTTGCAAACTATGTCTATCCCAAGGCTGAGGGCTCCACCTGTTATATAGAAAGATAGCGTTCTGGCACCCAGGATCTCCTGAGACGAGCTTGGCTAATTATTTGGATAAAAAATAATTTGAAAAAAAAAAAAAAGATTTTTGAATAACCATAAAGTCGGATCCTCTCACACCCCAGCGGAGTAGACTCTATGGTTGCTAGTATTCCGATGGCAAAGACTAGAATCTATCCATTTCCCCCTGACACATCCTCTTGGGTTTATATTTTAAAAGACACTTTGCTATAGATACAAACGATAGTTATAAATAATTGTTTCAATGGTTTTTTCTTCTACTATGCTGAATTAATAATACAAGTACAAACCATCCAAAAATTACTGTGCCCTCTAACACATTTCCATTAACTAGAGTTCTAAATGGGCACTGTTTGAACCTCCATTATTCCAGAAGAGTTTACTGCTGAGCATGTGAGCCCTAAGATATCCAGCAGGACTTCTGAGGCCCTCAGCTTACTGGAGGTAAAAGAAAATTTTGGAAAAAAAACAATGCTTGGAAGATATTTTGGAGTACAGAAAACTGTTGATTAACTTATTTTAGATAACTGATTTTTTAGAAGCAAAAATACACAAGTGTAAGCTTCTGTATCATCAAGTGCCTTACACCACGAATATTTTTAAATACCAACTAGGTAGCAGGCATAATATAGGAAAACTGATATAGAAGAGTTTTCTAGAGAAGAGCTTGGATGGATAGAGAATCTGAGATTCCCAGAGCCAGAAGGAGCCCTGAGGGCCATCCCTTCTCACTTTTATCCAAATAGGCACCTTTGTCCCAAGGTTGCCTGTTCCTTTCCAGGTGGTTAGTCAGTCCCCATAAGGTCAATTGCAGAGGTGGGAAGTTTTTATAGCTGTTTAGGTTTTAAACTGTGTGTTTGTTAATGAGTTTTCCTGAATGGAAACAAAATCTAAGCCTTCTCCCTTGCTTCCCCATCACTTCCTGCAACATTCCCCAAGTCCACGGATCTAACCATTTGTCCTTGAAAGCCAGCACACAGGGTTGGCCTAAGTCGACATTCGTGTCCGGGGACCCTTGGCCATCTTTATGTCCCAGGAGTGCTGCTTCTCTGCACAGTTTAAGCCACACAACATGTTAAAGCAGTCTGAACCCCATTTCTGCACCCAGCAGCAAATAGTGACACTGCAGCAGGGTGACGGGGCAGAGGTGGCTCTCCGTGGGTGACAGCTGTACCACCCCTGATCTGCAGGCTACCCCGTTCGCTCAAGTCACACTTCACACTGTTACCTGCCTGCCCCCTGTTGAATCTTCCTTCTGGCATATGCCTTGAAGGCTGATATATTATCAGCCATAAAACATTTGTTTAGTACTTTCTGATTAAAACATTGTGCTTGAGGGAGGTTAGAAAGATTTTTTTTTTTTAAGTGGTAGAAATGAGACATCGAATAATTCAGTTTGCTAAAGCCCTGCAGGGATGGAGGAGCCTGCTGGTGATAGAGCTGAGAAGAGAGGGTCACGATGGCTGAAGAGTTAGGTCAGAGCTTTATACTCTGGTGCAGATTTTGAGCATGGGAAGACGGGACCAGGGCTGTGTTTGAGGAAGTGGAGTATGCCAGCCGTACCCATGGGTCTCAGGGGGCTGGATTTTCAGGTCATCCTAAGTATCAGGGAGAGAATTAGGGCTGCCATATTGGATAGGGTGAACGCAGGCAGAATCCAGAGCGTGTGTGGAAGTAGGTGATGATAGGAATGGACTGGGTCGAGGGAGGAACCAGGGATGATGTGGATTTCAGGGTCTGGATGATTGAGAGCAGGGGGTGCCGTGAACACACTGAGGCCTACCAGGGGGAGGTGAGCTTAGGAAGTCAGGAGGCAGAATTTGCCCCTGCAGGGCTTGAGGCGATGAAGGGGTTTCCTGGGGCCAGTGCCCTGGGTGATTAGAGAGGTTGGTGGGGAGCTTGCACCAGAGTCTTCTGCCCCAAGGTAGGAATTGAAGCCCAGGCAGTGAGAGACTTGCCAAGGGAGAGAAGAGAGCCAAGACAGTTCACAGAGGAACAAAACTATTCAGAGGGTGCGCAAGATGGAGCCGTGATAAGGAGGAGGAGGTGGGAGAGCTGGCATGGGAGCCACAGGGAGCGAGGTTCTGAGAAAGAGGGGCTCCTGGGAGGAAGTGTGCTGAGACTAGCAATTCCTACTGGAGGAAGTGTAAAATGACCCTTCCCGTTTCAAAAGCTATTTGGCAACATGCCTTAGAAATGCTGAGAGCATTTCTCTTTGAGAGAAACCGGTTTGGCCATTCACTCTTCCAACCCTCTGGAAGCCCCTGTCACTCTGAGACTCACTGACCAGCCGCAAGGTCCTGCCTCTGCATCTCCCCACTGCGCAGCTCCTGCTCCGCAAACTTCTGGCAGCCCGTGCTGCACTCCTGCCTATTCCACACTCTATGCCTTAGCTTGCAGGGCTCTCTCCGCCTGAAATGACTGCTTTGCTCAGCAGCACCTCACCTTCCAAATCCAATTTGACAGTGCCTCCTCTTTTTTTTTTTTTTTTTGTCGTTTCAGAGGTAGAATTTACTGATTCTTAAGGTACATATAACACCCAGTGCTCATTACATCACATGCCTCCTTAATGCCCATCACTCAGTTACCCCATCTCCACATCCCCCTCCTTTTCCAGCAACACTCAGTTTGTTTCTTACAGTTAAGAGTCTCTTACAGTTAGTCTCTCTCTCTCTGATTTCAACTGATTTCATTCTTCCCTCCCTTCCCTTATGATCCTCTGTCTTGTTTCTTAACTTCCACATATGAGTGAAATCATATTGACGATTGTCTTTCCCTGACTGACTTATTTTGCTTAGCATAATACCCTCTGGTTCTATCTGTGTTGTTGCAAATGGTAATATTTCAAAAAGAAATAAAAGGTATCCAAATCAGCAAAGAAGACGTCACACTTTGGCTCTGCAGACAACATGATACTCTATGTTGAAAACCCCAAAGATTCCACCTAAAAATTGCTAGAACTCATTCAAGAATTCAACACAGTGTCAGGGTATAAAATCAATGCACAGAAGTCAATTGCATTTCTATACACTAACAATGAGACAGAAGAAAGAGAAATTAAGGAATTGGTCCTATACACAAGTGCACCAAAGACTTTGAGATACCTAGGAGGAGTTTCTCCTGTGAGAAATCTTTATAACCAGCTCCACTATCTGGGCACCTTTCATTTTGACTTGTAAGCACTTATTTTTTTTTTAAAGATTTTATTTATTTATTTGACACAGAGAGAGACACACAGTGAAAGAGGGAACACAAGCAGGAGGAGCCAGGGAGGGAGAAGCAGGCTTCCTGCTGAGTAGCGAGCTGGAGGCAGAGTTCCATCCTAAGACCCTGGGATCATGACCTGAGCCAAAGGCAGAGGTTCAACTACTGAGTCACCCAGGTGCCCACTCTTTTTTTTTTTTTTTAAGATTTTAATAATTTATTTGAGAGAGTGAGCTTGAGCAGCGGGGGAGTAGAAGTAGAGGGAGAAGCAGACTCCCCACTGAACAGGGAGCCTGATGTGGGACTTGATCCCAGGACCACAGGATTGTGACCTGAGCCGAAGGCAGATGCTTAACTGACTAAGCCACCCAGGCCCCCCGCTTGTAAGTGCTTTTAACTCTGTGTTCCCCTATTGTTTCTAGAGCACAGGGAATGAACAGGGAATGGTGGGTCTCAATAAGCATTTTGTGTGCATGCATCCATAAGTTTTTCTGCTTTCAGAAAGAGCTGTGAACATGAAGAAGATGATGATGGTTGCTTTTATCTCGCAGTCATGGAACACTTCTCATGTGCCAGATGCCATGCTCACTACTTTATATGCCTTCTTTCATCTGAGTCAACAATGTTATATGTAGACGTTGTTATCCCAATTTTACAAATGGCTCAGATTGAGTAAATTGCTGAAAGTTGCATAGAAGTGGAGGAGGAGGCCAGATTAAAAAACTTTGTTCTTATCCACATTGTCACAAATGGCAAGATTTCATTTCTTTTGATGGCTGCATAGTATTCCATTATACATGTATACCACATCTTCTTTATCCATTGATCTGTTGATGGACATCAAAAACCTGTGTTCTTAATACCTTCCACTACCACAACTGTGGTTTAACCACTTTCACCATCTTCCTCCTCTTCTTCCCTTTCTCTCAGAGGACTCATGGGAAGTCCATCCACTTCATAACTGAGCATATGATCTACGTGTTTGTGGGCTTTGCCTTTTTTTTTTCTTCATCTAAGATATTGGTGAAAGTGGTAAATGGTTGGTGAGGCAGAGAGCTCTATGGCATGGCTCTAGAGATCTTTCTTAAATTGTTCTGGCTCATTAATCAAGACTCAGGTTATAATTGGTTTTGCCACAGATTCATAAATTATATTATCCTTCAGTCATCTATTTCTCTTGCTTCTGTATGAGGAACTCACAAGATATCTTCAGGGAAGTTTTGCTGGAACTCAGACGTGCAAGGTCAGGAGAAGCAGTTCAAGGTCTAAAATAAGGTCAAATTTCAGTCTAATGACTTTCCATTTGGCTATTTTAAGAAGCTTTTAGATTTCTATTTATTAACAACTCTGGAAAATTAGATTTATCCATTGTATTATATATGGGTACTTCAAAAGAGTAAAAAAAAAAAAGATGTAAAAACTAAAATACCAAGCTTAGTCTTTTTTTTTTTTTTTAAAGATTTTTTTTTTAATTTATTTATCGAGGGCGGGGGGAGAGCGAGCACAGGCAGACAGAATGGCAGGCAGAGGCAGAAGGAGAAGCAGGCTCCCGATGAGCAAGGAGCCCAATGTGGGACTTGATCCCAGGACGCTGGGGTCATGACCTGAGCTGAAGGCAGCTGCTTAACCAACTGAGCCACCCAGGCATCCCAGTCTTTTTTTTTTTTTTTTTAAAGATTTTATTTATTTGACAGAGAGAGAAAGAGCACACACAAAGCAGGGGGAAGAGCAGGCAGAGGCAGAGGGAGAAGCAGGTACCCTCCTACCACAAGCAGGTAGCCCAGATGCGGGACGTAGTCTCAGGACTCTGGGATCATGACCTGAGCTGAAGGCAGAGGCTCAACCAACTGAGACACACAGGCGCCCCCAAAGTTTAGTGTTTAATTGGTGCAACTAAACTGGGAATTTGAATTTTTGTACAGTACATGTTTAGGGAGTGGGGAAGTCATTGTGGGGAAGTCAGGTTCCAGGGTACAAAGATGAGACTCTTGAGGCTCAAGTGCCAGTGGAGAAAATGGGAAACTACCCAGAAACCTGGGGAAGGGTCAGAGAGAGAGAGCTCTAAAGAGGAAGATTTTAATCCTGTTTGGGGTAGAGGGTTGACAGGGTAAGTGCTGCCAAGGACAGGAGTTGTGAGCTGAATCTTTAAATCTGAGAGCAGTTTGCTCACTGGCAGCGAGAAGAGGAGTAGAACTGGTGGTAGAAGGAAGAGAGCCAAGGAAGGGCTTGGAATGTTCTAGAAACTGCTAGTGGTGACAGCTGGCAGAAGGTGGACTGAAGAGGGAAAGAAGCCTGAGTAGGAAGATGGGCCAGGACAGTGGCTCCCCACGTCTGGCTGTTCATCAGAATCAACAAGGGAGTGGGGGGTCTCAAAGCTTTCATCTTGTTGGACCTCACCCATGGAAATTCTGATTCAGCTGTGGATGAGGCAATCTGTACAGCCACAGAAACCTGGTGTTCCGCCTCGTTGAGGAAGCCCTTAGCAGACTGTGGCATCTGTCAGGGGAAGATTGGTGGAGGCTGGGAGCAGGGAGTTAATCGATGGTTATGGCAGTGGAGGGTGGATGGGACAGACAGGTGAGACTTGTTTTTTTTTTTTTAGGTGAGACTTGTTTAAGATGTAGGCTTTCCAGCACTTGAGGACCATTTGGTTGTTGGGGGTGGAAGGAGGGAAGGGGGTCCAGCACTTGGGACTTGGGACTTCGGGGTCCCATGTTTCTGACTAGATGGTCAAGAGAACTGAGGGTGATGAGTGGGTTTGGTGGGATATGTAATGATCATTAGAGCTTGGAATTTGTGAGCGTCTGAGGACATTTAGGGGCTGGCATCTGGAAACCACTGGAAATGTGCTCTAGACCTGTTGAGAGATCTAGGCTGGAGTTCTCTGGTGGACAGGTACCAGGGCAGTTGCCAAAGCTGTGGGAATTGAGGACACTCTAGAGAAAGCCTGTCAGGAGGAGGGCCTGGAAAGGACACTGGGAGACAGAGGGGATGCTGGGGAGCCTGGGAAGGGCTTGGAGGGACAAGGGAAGGGGAAGAGAGGGAACATAGTATCGCTGCTCTGGCCTGGTTAACTGAGAATGTGGAGATTTCCTTCCCGTCCAGAGAGCTGCTGGGAAGGAAGCTTGTGGTGTCCCCTATTCCATGTCAGGTCGTCAGTCCTTTTTGTGGCCAACAGCCACAGATGCCTTCCAGTAGGCAGGCAAGGAGACAAGATGCTCTCTCCTCAGCTGAGCATGTGGGGTGGGGAATTCGGCATGTTCCCGGGGACGTATCACTTCCCAAGGGTCGTGCTCCTGAAGGCTTTCCCTCATTGTCATGCCTCCCTTGGCTTGGAAGTTAAGGGACACACGGTATCCCTCCATGGGAGAGTGTTTGCAGGCAGGACACGGAAGGTGGGCCTCCCTGCTCCCCGGTCCCATAGCAGGCCTGTCCCTGGCGGGCTTGGCAGCAGTCTGAGTCTGGAGGCTCCTGCTCCACAGGAAGGAGTCACACCGGGGAGATCACATGAGAGCCAGTCACATTGTTTGCACAGGCTGCTGTTTGTTTGCCTAAGCACTGCAAAGTGAGCTCTTCCTCCCGGTTAAAGCGTTAAGGCCTGGCTTTGTGGGTCAAAGAATGTGAGGAAGGAGGGAGGTACCCAAGGGTGTAACTGACATGGAACTGGGTAAACTTTGTCATGTTTACTTACCAGGCTGGGTTGCAGCCACGGGGCCTTCAATGACTGGGCAGCGTTGCTTGGCGGAGGCACCAGACCTGGCAGGTGTGAGCGGCCTGGGGAGTCAGGGGCCATCGACACCATTTGCGTTTCTTCCACAAGGGAAGCAAATTTTTCCAGGGACCTAATACTGCCTTCCATTTAATACTGCTTTTGGCCAGGGGCGCCTGGGTGGCTCAGTGGGTTAAGCCACTGCCTTCGGCTCAGGTCATGATCTCAGGGTCCTGGGATCAAGTCCTGCATTGGGCTCTCTGCTCAGCAGGGAACCTGCTTCCCTCTCTCTCTCTCTCTGCCTGCCTCTCTGTCTACTGTGATCTCTCTCTGTCAAATAAATAAAATCTTTAAAAAAAAAAATACTGCTTTTGGCCAAAATAAGCCAGTGAAACTAATCAGCCTGTGCACTCTCAAGTAGATGGTTGCAGGTGAAAGCTCAAGGTTCTTTTCTTTTCTTTTTTTATTTTTTTTTAAATATTTTTATTTATTTGAGAAACAAAGCGATCGGGAGGAAGGGCAGAGGGAGAGAGAGAAGCAGGCTCCCTTCTGAGCACGGATCCCGAGGTGGGACGTGATCCCAGGACCTGGAGATCATGCTTCACCAACTGAGCCACCCAGGTGCCCTGCCTGAGAGCTCGAGATTCTTCTCAAAGCCAGATCATATAATGAACTTGATATGAACTCGTTCATATAATGAGTAGTTCAAAGTAGGAGTCACAGGCCCTGGCTCCATGAAGTCCTGGCTTTCGTGACTTTGTGTGGTGTTCGGTTAATTACTGGTCTCCCTGAGCTTAGAGTTTGGGGTCAGTAAAACAAAAGGCTTAGACTGGCTCAGTGAATTTAACATTCCTTCTCAGAACTCCTGGCTTCCGTAGGAGGATGCCGGGGATGTCAGCTGCGGCGCCCAGCTCAGAGCCTCCTCAGGACGCCTCCGCTGTTCCTGTCTCACGTGGGAGGCTGGCCCCATTTCATCTGAAGCAAGCCTTCTGGCTTTAAAAAGAGCTTTGACAAACAACTTGGAGTAGATGATCTCCCAGGACCCTTTCAGTTCTAAAATTTTCTAGTGGCGGGGGTGCCTGGGTGGCTTAGTCGGTTGAGGGTCCGACTCTTGATCTCAGCTCAGGTCTTGATCTCAGAGTTGTGAGTCTGAGCCCTGCATTGGGCTCCATGCTTGGCTTGGAGACTACTTAAAAAAGTAATAGAATGAAATGAAATAAAATTCTACAGTGGCCAACTCTTGATGCATTGGGATATGCCGTTAATGATTTCACTTACGAGGTTAGTAGTGTTTTTGACAGCAAACCCGAGGTAGGAAATGGTAGCATGTGGAAACAAGTATGTGTAAAGGGGGGTGTGTGTGCCTGTGTGTTTATGAGACTTCTGTCCATGTTTGCATGGACATGTGTATCTGAGTGTGTATCACTGCCCTCCAGGTCATTCTTACGTTTTCTCTGTCCCTGTGTCTGAAATCTTACCCATCCTGTGACTCATTTCAGCAAGCTCCTGCAGGCTCCAGCCTAGCTGTCAAGAATTAAAGCAAACCAAATAAACTAGGAACTCAGGACTGATATCCAGCCACTGAGATACATATATATTTCTTTGCTTAAATAAGCCAACTTATTATTAACTAATAGGTAAATGGATGTGCTCCTTAATCAACATTGCCCCAGTCTAGTACTGGCATTCTGAAATTTGTTTCTTACTTTTCTTTATTTCTTCCAACATTAAACGATTTTTAGCATACAATAAAGTTGGAAGGACTTTATAGTGACCATCTGTCCTACCACTTGATTCTACCACAAACGTTTCACCATATTTGTTATATGTCTATCCATCTTCCTATCCTTCTGTCCAGTCCTCAGACCCTCTTACTTGTTGAAGCATTTTAGAGTAAATCACATGCCTCAGTACATGTCGTCCTAAATATATTAGTGTGTCTATTGTTAATAGTTTCATATTTGTTTAGTTCTTTGTGTAAGATTTTCAAACAGTGAAACACCAGTCTTAGGTCTGTGTTCTGTGAGGTTTGAAAAGTGCTTACCACCTGGGTAACCCAAACCCCATCAAGGCATAGAATGTTGCCATCACCCCCAGAACATTCCCTTGAGGGCCTTCCCACTCACTTCCCAGCACCACCTACCCACAGAGGCAACTACTGCTCTGACTCCGCCCCTTACCTTAGTTTTACCTGTCCTCGCACTTCAAAGGGATTCCCACAGAACATACTCACTGGTGGATGTTTCTTTAGCTCTGCCTCACAGCTTGGAGATCCGTCTACATTCTTGCTTGTATCAGTAATTGATTCTTCCTACTGGTAAATAGTATTCAATTGTGTGAATGTACCACAGTTTCATTTGTCTTTTAATTCATTCTCATATTAATGGACATCTAGCTTGTTTCCAGTTTTTGGCCAGTATGAATAAAGTTACTATCAAGATTCACGTACATGTTTTTTTGTGGACCTGTATTTTGATATTTGCCTTTAAAGATTATTCTGATTATAAAAGTAAAACATGCAAATTGTAGAAATTATGTAGAACCTTACCGAGGAAAATCAAAATGCCATGATTTTATTACTCGGAATCTTTTTGTAACTCAAAACTCCTGAAGGTACAGTCTTTCAACACAAAGGAGTATTTCCTCAGTCAGATGGCAGCAGTAGACCAGTGGCCGGAGGAGCAGAAGGATGCAAATATGCACATTTGCACCTGCAGCTCTGGGTCAGAGGCTGGGTGGGTTAGCGGGAGGACCATGGTGACTGAGAGCAAATGCCTTTCCTTCTTAGCAACCCAGTGCATACACATAATAGATGCTTATTAGCAAGTGTCAATCGAATGAATGAATAGATGAATGGGTGAACAGATGAACAGCCCTGCAGGGCAGTGTGAGATGTGGGGTCTGGGAGGAGGAGTAAAAGTAGTCCGTGGGTGCTGCCGACAGGAAGAGGGGAATTAACCATGTGACAGACATGGAAGCCCCCTTGTCTCTATCTTGAGCAGCATTCAGGTGCCACCGGTAGGTTCTGGAGAGTGAGCCTGTCTCCTTCCCAGCATGCCAGTGTGAGTATTAGACACACAGTTCAGTCTGCTAGGGCTGCCTTAAGTAGCCTGTAGCCTGGGTGGTGCTTAAACAGCAGATGCTTATGTCGTCACGGTTATGGAGGCTGAAAAGTCGGAGTGTGCGGACAGTGGCTTTCCCCATGTGTACTCTTGTGGCCTTTTTGGCGCATGCAGGTGGACAGAGAGTGCAGTGGGAGCTCTTGGGTGTCTCTTCCTACAAGGACACTAATCCCATCAGATCAGAGCCTTTTTACCGCATTTAACCTGCATTACCACTTAAAGGCGTTATCTCCAAATTCAGCCTCATTGGAGATTAGGGCTTCGAGATATGAATTGGAGGGGGACAGGTAGAGACATAATTCAATGCAGCAGTGAAATTCTGCCTAAAGACAATCGCCTGTTGGGAGTGGAGCCCAGCAGCCGCAGCTGGCCTTCCACATTTCCCACAGTGGGAATCCTTGGCTATCCACCAGTGCAGTTAAGACTGAGGTAACACTACTCTACCAGTGCTTCCAACTACACAGCCTAATTTAACCTCCCAGCAAATGTGAAGTAGATATTGTGCCCACTTTATGGATGAGAAAAATGAGGCACAGGAAGTTAAGTGTGTGGTCCAGAGACCCACAGCCAATCAGTGATGAACCAAATCCCTCTGTTTCAACTCTCATAGACAGCGCTCAGATCTTCCCATGAAGGGACTCATGATTTTCTTTCTAGTCCCAGGCTCTCAGTTTTCAAAGTATGTTTAGGATGCTTTGGGAATTCCATTGCCTATAAAAATGAAGCAGCTAGGTGTGGGGCCTCACAGACACACTGAAGACTACCTCATAAGCAACCGTTAGGTAAAAGTATTCCTGAAGAAGGGACCGACTGAGCAGACGGAAAGAAATCTCCCTGAGTCTAATTATCTTATGATCTGTGTTTTTGTTTTCAAAGTTCTGAAATTAAGGCTGTTTTATTCTGTTGTTCAGTACAACAGGGTATGGATTCCTGATCCTGAAGAAGTTTGGAAGTCTGCTGAAATAGCAAAAGACTACAGAGTTGGTGACAAAGTCCTGAGACTCTTGCTGGAGGATGGAACGGTGAGGGTCCTTGCTGGCCGTGACTGCCACAACGTGTAAAGGGGTAGCTGGGCCACATGTGGAGGGCGACCCGTGGTCCCGTGGGAGTGGCCAGGGGGTGCTGTGATCCCCTCCTCTTTGTGCCACATGCCCGACATTGCCCTAATGAAAGCATCAAGGGCCCCGTGTCACCAGGGCCTCTCTCTGGAGTGAGACACAGGAAGCAGGTCTCTGTCCTGTGCTGCATCCCCAGGGATCCAGCATGGTGGGGAGAACACTGAAGAATGACCTGCCGGTTTGATTTAATGGGTCTCAGCATAGAGCGTGAGCAAAGATGAGAAACTTGGAGGGAGGTGCTCTGAGCCCAAAGCAAAACCTGATAGAGAGAAACATCAGGATGGGAAGAGGAAGAGAAATAGAGGAGGGAGATAGAAACTAGGAAGGGGGAGGGAGGGGTGGGAGAAGAACAAAAAGGAGTAAAATCCGTCCATGGGTGATAGAGACAGACAAGCACTGGGACCTCCAGGGGTTCATGTGGCGGGGTGATTGGGGAAGTGATGGGAGGTGGGGCAGGAACGGAATGCCAGCTTCGCGTGATGTTGTGAGGAGCCTGTCTGTGCGGCTGGATCACGTCAGCAGTGGCTCCTGTGCTCCGGGGTGCCTGTAAGCAGGTCCCTCCAAAGGTCGGATATGTCTTTTGATTGTCAGCTCCAGCAGATTTTACCTTGACTTTAAGTATCCATTGTGAGTTGTCCTTTGCCGCCATACCCCATAGCTGTAATGACACTCCCACTGGATCCATAGTTAGGTGACCTTACTTTTTAGCTTCAAGTCCCTGGATACAGAGCTGGGCAAAGGATTCATGTTCCATCTGGGTATTAGAGTTGGTGCAGAGAATATCATATGAATATTAAAATGTTGGAAATTTTGAGTCATGCACAAGGTCTCTGTAGAGACAGGACACAGTATTTACAATGAGACTATTGTGGATTTGGGAGCTGTTTCCTGAGATCCTGGGAAGGGAGATGAGCATGTGAGCACAGCGGTTAAGGGCACTCCCTCAAGAATCATGCTCCGGATTCAAAGCCTGCTGTGGCCATTCTCTAAGTCTATAACCCTGAGCCCTTGGGTTTCTTCATATGCAAATTGGATTTCCTAACAGCACGGTAGTGACAGGTTTGCTGCAGATCAAATGAGATGATCCGTGTGTGTGCGCGCGCACGTGCACGCACATGCACACGCACGTGCAAACTCAAGAGACCGGCAGGAGGATGCCGTACCCGCATGGAACCTGCCCTTTCCCACCACTGGCTCCTTGCAGCCTTGTTGAGCACATCCCGTGTGCGGTGCAGGTTCTCGTTAGGGAGCGTGCGGCTCTGGGAGGACAAATCTCACGACTTGCTGCTTTGGTCATACCAGCAGGGCTTCAGATGGCGACATTCCTGGCTCTGAACATGAGCCCAGGAGAGGCAGGTAAGAGGGCAGCCAGCCAGACTGTTCCTGGGCTTAATCCTTCCTCTCTTCCATGAAGGACAAAGTCTGTCTTGTTCCTCCAACTGTTCATCTCATGTTCTTTACATACGGCCCTTCCCCCAAGACTCTCCTCTTTTTCTCTCGGTCTCTCATGCACACACATACACACCCTCATGCACACACACACACACACGCAGCAGCTGAACTTGGAAAGGAAGTTATTGATTTAAAATGATGACAGAAAAACTCAAGGAAAGAAAAATCATGTGAGCATTTTTCTTAATTTTATTCTCAAAATAAAAATGTGTAGATTGGCGTGCCTGGGTGGCTCAGTGGGTTAAAGCCTCTGCCTTCGGCTCAGGCCATGATCCCAGGGTCCTGGGATCGAGTCCTGCATTGGGGAGCCTGCTTCCTCCTCTCTCTCTGCCTACTTGTGATCTCTGTCTGTCAAATAAATAAATAAAATCTTTTTTTAAAAAGTGTAGATTAAGAATATTCTACTTGACCCTTATCTTTCCTCACTCACAAAAATTAACTCAACATGAATTAAAGATTTCAATGTAAGACCTGAAACCGCGACACTAGAAGAGAACATAGGAATAAAGCCCCTTGACATGAGTCTTCGTGATGTTTTTTGATTTGACACCTAAAGCACAAGTGACAAAATGAAAATATAAGCAGGTGTGACTACATCAAACTAAAAAACCTCTGCCCAACAAAAGAAACTATCCATAAGGTGAAAAGACAACCTACAGAAGGGGAAAAAATATTTGCAAACCATATATCTGATAAGGGGGTATTATCCAAAATATACTCATCTGTGGAATTTAAGAAACCAAACAGATGAATATAGGGGAAGAGAAGGAAAGTAAGTTGAAAATTGAGAGGGAGTCAAATCATAAGAGACTCCTAACTGTAGAAAACAAACTGAGGGTCACTGGAGGGGAGTGGTGGGGGGATGGTTAACCGGGTGATGGGCATTAAGGAGGGCACGTGATGTAATGAGCACTGCAGCTGACGAGTCACCGAACTCTACCTCTGAAACTAATATAAAAATTTTTTTAATTTTAAAAAATAAAAATAAAAATCAATATTACTGAAAAATAATTCTTAAAACTCAGTAGAAACAAAACAAAACAAAAAAACCCAAACCAACCAAACAAACAAAAAACTAAAAATGGGCAAAGGACCTAAATAGACATTTTTCTGAGGAAGACACCCAGATGGCCAACAGACATTTGAAAAGGGGCTCGACATGAGTAATCATTAGGGAAATGCAAATCAAAACCACCATCTATATATTCTCGTGCCTACTAGCATGGCCATCATCAAAAGGACAGATAGTAAGAAATGTGGTGCGGATGTGGCGAAAAGAAAACTCTGGGCCCTGCTGGTGGGACTCTAAATTGTACAGCCACTACGGAAAACAGAATGGAGAACCCGCAGACATTTTATTTATTTTTTATTTTTATTTTTTTAAAGATTTTATTTATTTATTAGAGAGAGAAAGAGAATGAGAGGGGGAGAAGATCAGGGGAAGAAGCAGACGCCCCATGGAGCTGGAAGTTCCATGTGGGACTCCATCCAGGAACTCCAGGATCATGACCTGAGCCGTAGGCAGTTGCTTAACCAACTGAGCCACCCAGGCACCCCCCCTCCCCCACAAACATTTTAAAATGGCGTTACCCTGTGGTCCAGCTGCTCCTCCTCTGGGAATATATCCAAAGGAAACAAAGACACGAACTCAAAAAGAAATCTGCATCCCATATTTATAGCAGCATAAGTCATAATCATGAAGATGTGGAAACTACCTAGGTGCCTGTCCATCGACAGAGGAACGGATAAAAAAGTCGTCTGTGTGTTTCTGTACAGTGGACTATCCCTCAGTCCTAAAAAACAAACCCTAACATTTGTGACAACGTGGATGGAACTTGAAGGTATTATTCTGAGTGAAATAAGTCAGAGAAAGACAAAGACTATGATCTCACTTATATGTGGAATCTAAAAAAAAAAAAAAAACAAAAAAACCAGCAACATAAAAAAAAAAACAATAAAACTCTGAAAGAAAGATGGGACTTCTGGTTTCGGAGGCAGGGATAGGGATGGGGAAGGGGAAGAAGGTGAACAAAAGATACAAACTTCCAGCTATAAGTCCTAGGGGTGTCGTGCACAGCACGATGACTAGGGCCATGCCGCGAGGAAACTTCAATGAAATCCTGAGAATTTTCATCACAAGGAGAAAAATTTTTTTTCTTCTTTCTTTTCTCCTTTTTTTATTACATAGATATGACGTGATGGATGCTAGCCAAACCTACTGTGCTAATCATTTCACAGTACATGTGAATCAAACTGTTGTGTTGGACCCCTTAAAATTATACAATAATATGTGTCTAGTACTTCTCAATAAAATAGGGAAAAATAATAACTCTGCTTGGGGCCGACCCACAAATATATTTGTGCTGGAAACAGAGCAGGCAGCTGTGATTCAATCCAGTTGGCCTGGATTGTCCCGAGCCACTCGGGTTACACAGCCCGACCAAGTCACCGACAAAGCCCTGTCCGTGTGGATGGGAGGTGTCATGACTCGGACCTCAGAGCCAGCCAGGCCCGTAAGAACCCTGTGAGCTTGGACAAGGAGAGGAACCTTTCTGAAGCTGCCTCCGTAGCTGTTAATTAGGGCGGATGTGGCCTCCTTGGAAGGCAGTCTTGAGGACACCGACTGAATACTTGGCAGAGGGTCTGCATGGTGGGCACTTGTGAGGGGGGTAGGCACGTCATCGTGTGGAGCAGGTTCAGGACCAGGAATCGAAAGGCAGGCAGCCTAGGAACATGGAAGGGAAACAAGCTTGCTGGGTGATCTTGCTCGAGTCACTTCCCCAGGCTGTGAGATGAAAGTGAAGAAAGTTAGGGCAGGTGTTCATCATGGACCCCACAAGGCTTGCCAAACTCTCCTTCGTTCTGCTCAGGCAGCTGCTGTCAGAATGCTGGGTGAAATCCAGTGCGGGAGACACCGTCCCCAGCAAGTTACCCAGCCTTACTCAGCCAGCACCCAGGATGACAGGAACAGGCCGCCTTCAGCAATAGACGGGAATCAGAGCACCCGCGTCCTCTCAAAGAGAGACCGTCATCCACATGGGCTCCTTCAGACACTTCTCACCACCCAGCAGGACCCTGTTTTCAAGCAAAACATTCATGGTGCTCAGCATCTAACCCACGTAGAGGTGGACCCCCTGTGGTAGAGTTGGGGGTGGCATATCCAGGTCCCTGCCCATGTAGCTTCCCTGTCACCTCTCACGGACCCTTCAACGAGGTCTTGTAGCTCCAGCCAGTCTTTCCACAGATGAGAGAGGAATGGTCCAGAAAGGATGAGAGACTGGCCCTTGGGCCCACAGCCAATATCCTAGTCCCCTGGCTCCCATTCCAGAAGAGTCAGTCATGGAGATGATTTTCTCTTTGCTCTACATACATTTGTTTTTCAGAGTGTCTGGGATCACTCCAAAAGGGGATGGATAGGACAGAGAACAGGAGTTCAGAAACACCAAGAGTCTTTCACTTCTAGAACTTTAATTCCGTCTTTGTCCACAGGAGCTGGATTATTCCGTTGATCCGGAATCCCTGCCTCCGCTTCGGAACCCCGACATCCTCGTGGGTGAGAATGACCTCACGGCCCTCAGCTATCTCCACGAGCCCGCGGTGCTCCACAATCTCAGAGTCCGCTTCGCAGAATCCAAACTCATTTACACCTACAGCGGTAAGGAGAGTGATTCTAAGAGAGCAGCCGTGACCAGAAACACCATGCTTGCTGTCTAGGGTGTCCCGAGTACATTTTATATCATGTTTACGTTAGAAATGTCGATTTCTGCCAAAAGGTACACTTGGACATAGACATTTGCCCACATTTTTGTCTGACAAGCACAGACATTTGATCTTCAAGAGTCTGTTGTAAACAGAAGTGTCTATGGGTAGGGAGAAGCTTGTGCAAGACTTAAGATCAGACTCCCAAGAAAGCTGTAACTGGATAAAGCTTGTGTTTGAATTTCTTACTGGATTTAATACATTTATGACTTACTCTGGGCAATGATGTTATCATTATATTTATATTGAGAATTGCAAGAGCTTTCAGTTTTAGGGCATTCCCATCTGTCATCTCCTCCAACCCTGACAGTCACCCAGAAATGTGGGTGGCATCCACAGGAACCTGAGACCCAGAGCGTTATGTGACCTGCCCCAAGTCACAGGGCACACTTAATAACTGGCAGAGCTGGGCTTGCTCCTAAGAACCTGGAGAAGCAAGTGACAGTAAAATCCCAGCACTGCATCGGGCATCTTTCCCCAGGAATCATTTTGGTGGCCATGAATCCTTACAAGCAGTTGCCGATCTACGGAGATGCCATCATCCACGCCTACAGCGGGCAGAACATGGGCGATATGGACCCACATATATTTGCCGTGGCTGAAGAGGCATACAAGCAGATGGCCAGGTAGCCTCCTGCTGGGCGGGGCTCCCTCCTTCTGGACCAGCACCCCGCCCTTGTGTGTGCTGAGCCCTCACTGTGGAGGGGGACCCTCTGGCACTGGTCTTGTTAAAGGGGACTGTGGTAGAATGGACTACCTATAACCCAGTAGCAAATGACTGCCTGCGTAACCTGTCTAGACCAGGTTTCCTGGTTTTTCTTCTTCCAGGGAGTCAAAAGTCAAACCTATCAATCTGGGAATGTCAGATGCTTCGCTTGTGGTGTGTTGGGTTGGAGGAATGTTGATTTCTCCACTGTGAGATGTGCAAACCTTTTCCCTCCTATCTGGGCCAGCAAAATCTTATGATAGAGGAGCAAGGGTTTTAGCTGTGGGAGATGTAGAGCTTTAGACTCATTTTGCCACCTGTGTTCTGTGTGGCCCTGTGGAGTTTTCGTTTTGCTGGCGAACATTTATTAAAAGCCTCCCGTGGAGCAGGCCCCGTGCACTCATTCTCATACACCATCAAGGGTCCCCTCAGACTGGCCTGCGATGGAGGCCTGGGCAACAAGCTGAGGTTTGGGGGTCACCCACCCAAGGCCACCAGCAAGCAGAGCTGGGATGTGTGCTCAGGGTTTCTGACTAATGTCTTTTGGCTTTTGGCTTCAATGTCCTCATCTGTAAAGTATGAAGAATAGAAACACCTTCCTATCTTTGTAGACCCTTTTGTGGTTCTCAAAAGAACTTTCCAGGCAGTGATCTCCTTTAAGACTGGCAATGCCCCTGTGAAGTGCATTGAGCTTTGCCCTGGTGAACACAAACCTGAGGCACAGGGCCTGGACCTGCTAACCATTTACCACATAATCCCGGGCACAGCCTCTCCACTTTCCTAGACTTATTGTCTTTATCTGTGAACCAGACACTCAGAGGGCACCCATTTGTGGCTCATGGCTTATAACCAGGGGGAAGAATAGTGGCGTGCACAAGGTAGAGTGTGTGGTCCTCTCCTGCAGAAAAGGCTGATGGGCTGATGGACAGTCTGGAACTAGTGTGCCACCTCTACCAGCTGTCAGGGACCCAATGCCTTCCAGATCTTCAGTCCCTGGAGTGAGACTTTCCTCCTGAGGGCACACTAATACTTAGCTGTCTCCTCCATACTCTGGGTGACAAAGTGTCAGAGGGGAAGTGTGTGCCCCTCCTATTTATGGAGGGAAGCCCCACAAAACCCCTCTGCTCACAGCTCTTTGGGCAGGATCTGCTCCCATGACCATGCCTAGTGACAAGCAGAGCTGGGTTATATAGTCTTCCATATGGGCAGCGGTGTGCCCACTAAAAGCTGGGACATAGTCTCTAACAAGGAAGAAAAGGATGAATGTTGAGTAGAGATTTAACAATTAATGACCAATTACTTTGGTCTCTGCTATAGCAAGATTCCTTCCAATTACAAAACACCTATGGTTCTGGGATTTGTCCTGCTCCCTGTAGATCTCTGTGATGGAAGTTCACGTAGTTCACAGAGTTCACAGAGATGTAGGTCTCTGTGATGGAAGTTCATGGCTCCCAGCCTGATGGGCCAGGGATGCTCCTGGGTATCAGCAGTCTGAGCTCATGGGAGCTATAGGGCTGAACCAGGGTCAAGATCAAAGACCCCATTTTCTCTCGAGGGCTTCCTGTAACAGTACTGAACATAAGATAGTTTTATGTTGTACTTGCTGATGCCAAACTGGCACTCAGAAGAGCCTGGCTTTAAAACTCCCTCCCTGTTCTACCTGGCCAAGGGATACTGGGCCTGTCTGTCACTCACTTCCTCAGAGGCTTGCTTTTTTGGGCAGGAACACTATCTCTGAGGTCCTTCCAGTGTTTACAGGGAGGCTGCATACTCTGTGTCCTGGGTCAAGTCATTTTACCTTTCTGAACCCCTATTGTACTCTTCTGTAAAATGGGTATATGTGGCATAGACTTTTTTCCAAGGCTTAAATGAGAATCCTTATAAAGTATTTGTGCAGTGTGTAGTATATCAGCAATGCTGGATACCTAGACCGGCATGATAGGAAGATTTCTATCATCATCTTACGATGTGAAAAGTTGAATGCATTTTTTAAGATCTCTAAAATATGTAGGACACGTTGGTTTACTGAGCACATATGTTCCCAAGCATATTTTGAATAGTTGCTCTCCAAAATAATGTCTTGTGTTTATGTGGGGATACACAGAGAGGAGTTGACCTGGGCCCGAGACAACTGTCTTCAGAGGCCTGCTTGCAAAGCTGGCCCAGGGCTAGCCTAAAGGAGCTTGGATTTTAGGAAGTTTCTCACCGAGCCTAATTGATGAGAGTGACTCACTGTACCTGGATTGTTTGCGTAAATGATGGAGCTCATGCTGAGCGCCCGCTCTCCTTCTCAGCATCTTGAATTTCTGTATGTGCTCGGCTGAGGATGCCTATGTGACCAGCCCCTGCTGAAAACCCTGGGCCCCGACTCTCTGAAGAGCTTCCCTGGTGGACAGCACTTCCCATGGGTTGTCATAACTCACTGCTGAAAGATTTAAGTGTTCATGCCAGGCTTCCTCTGGATTTGTCGCCCTGTGCCCTTTCCATGTGCAGATTTACTTTGTATTCTTTCACTATAAGTCTTAGCCGTGAGGATGGCTATGTGCTGCACCCTGTGAGTCCTTTAGCGGATCACTGACATAGGAGTGGTCTGGGGGACCCTCAGCATGGGGGACAGAGCAGGAAACAGCTGTGTGTTCAGCTTGATCCCATAGAAAAAGAGACTAGAAGGAAATTCACTGGAGTATTAAAAGCAGTTAGAGTGATGAAACAGAGTTTGCCTTCTTTCTACTTGTCTGCATTTTTTTCTCCCTGAGTATATATTGCCTTTTTAATAGGAAGAAATGAGCATTTTTAAAAATCCTTTTATTTGCTTCAGAAACAATAAAAATCAGTCAATAATTGTAAGTGGGGAGTCAGGTGCCGGGAAGACTGTGTCTGCTCGCTACGCCATGAGGTATTTTGCCACCGTCAGCAAGTCCAGCAGTAACACCCACGTGGAGGACAAGGTTCTGGCGTCAAACCCCATAACAGAGGTATGCAGCTGGCGGGGGTAGGGAGCAGGGTCACAGGGGACAGTGTGTGATGGAGAGGTGGGTTGGTTTGTGTATGTGTTTTCATGGCTAACTCAAGCCCTCCCCTTTAAAGACAATGGAAGTGAGGGCAGGAAAGTGCACCAACTTTCACGAGCTGATTGGTAAATATTCAGGAATTATTTTGCAAGCCAACTGTTAAACCTTTGGTAGTTTGACATCAGTCATGGTGGGAATATATACACCTTACAAATTGGCAAATGCTACATATCAAGACCCTTCCTTTTCCCCTGCCAAGAGGTGATCCATTCACACAATGCTAAAGAGGGCAGAGGTGTGGGCAAGACCAGACATGCAGGCACTCGGGAGGAAGGAGCCTGCCCTCAAGGGAGAAGGGGCATCTGAAAGGCTCAGGGTCATGTCCGAAGACCAACTCTGGCTCCTTTGCAAAATGGGAGAAGGATTGACTTCAATTTATTTAGAAGGGCAGCAAAAAAATTAAGACCATTAGATTCTTAGACATCCTCTCTCTGTCTTCTTAAATCAGAATTATGAGTAAATATTTATCAGACCATGTATTTTGTTTAAGCCGTTGTGTCAGGTAATACAGGAGGTGATGGAAAAGTATAAGACCCGGTCCCCAAGTCTTAAGACTCCTCTAACATAAACATACTTTAAAGTTAAGTGGAAACATAGATCACAATCTAAGATAGCAGTAGTAAAGTTGTCCAGAGGCACTGCCCAGTGGATGAATTTATGTGATTATTTGTTTAGGATCGATCTTGCCCAGTAGATGGCAAGCTCCAGAGAGGCAGGACCCTGTCCACTTGGCTCACCTTTGCCACCCAAGCACGTGGCCTATAGGGACTCAGTAGATGTGTCATCAGAAAGCATGATGACCTGGGCAGGAGGATTAGTTTGTATGCACGCGAAGGGTATTCCAGATGGAGAGTGCTCAGGGACGGGGGAGGGGATGGGTAGAGGAGAAACAGAATTCAAGAGCAGAAGTAAAAAGCAAAAGCCTTGCCCAGAGCATGGAAAGGATGAGAGAGCACAGTTTTTTGGTCGAGTGGAAGGTCTGAGTAGGGAAGTGATGAGATAAGAATAGAAATCAAGTTGAGGGACGTGTTCTTTGAATTGAGCATCTGTAATATTCAGAACGTGGATGTGTCGAGGCACTTTATATTGTCTTAGGTCATCCTCCCCACTCTGCAAGATGCAGATTATTCCCACACTACAGATAAAGAAACTGAGCCTTGGAGAGATGAAATAATGCTAGAGATATTCTAGCATTATACAGATAGCAGAGAAGGAGCCTGGGGCCATGAAACACCAGAGCCCGTGGTCCAGCTGATCCTGCCCAGTGTCTCAGCAAGAGAGGAGAGCTCTGAACAGCAGGCCAAGGACATGTCCTGCTCCCCACGAGCTTTGGACTGCTTTCCTCCTCTTCCCCCAGTCCCTCCGCCCCAACCTCCCTCTGCTAGTCAGACCCCTCCCCAGCACGCAGGACTGGATTTATTGAAACCGCTCCAATAGTGCGGATGCAAAGCCCTTTGTAACGTTTATTGAGGGGCCTGTGTTCTGCAGGCGGTGGGAAACGCCAAGACAACCCGCAATGACAACAGCAGTCGGTTTGGGAAATACACAGAGATCAGCTTTGACGAGAGGAATCAGATTATAGGAGCCAACATGAGGACGTACCTGCTGGAGAAATCCAGAGTCGTCTTTCAGGTAAGGATACAAACAGCCATTAAATATCCTTTTTCCCAACTTTCAAAGCACGGTTCGCACTTACATACTCATTAGACCACCTGTATTGCTCTGTGACTTGAAAGAATCGAATTTCCTATCTTTCATCTGCCTTTTGGCTTTTTTTTCTTTCTGCCTTTTTTTTTTTAAGATTTTATTTATTTGATAGAGATCACAAGTAGGCAGAGAGAGAGAGAGGAGGAAGCAGGCTCCCTGCCGAGCAGAGAGCCGGATGCGGGGTGGGGGTGGGGGTTGGGGTGGTGTCGATCCCAGGACCCTGGGATCATGACCTGAGCCAAAGGCAAAGGCTTTAACACACTGAGCCACCCAGGCGCCCCTTCTTTCTGCTTCTTAAAAACAACAGAAAAAAATTGACAGAGTCAATATCAGTGGAGTGATATGAATCCACCGAAGGGAAAAATTTTGGATCCTTCGAGTTTCACAAACAAGTTCATCTTTTCAGAACACAAAAACTTCTTGAAACAGACAAAGCTGTTTAGACCAGCTTTCCTGACCAAGAAGGGAATGGGCTTACAGTTGGGGGGGTGTTTAAGAGAAAGGCTCTTCTGTCAATAAAATAGAGAAAATTCTATAATTTTGGTCCAAGAGAGTAACAGTAAGCATTGTATTTATTACAAGGAGTATCTTAAAATTTTCAACTGGTACAGGGGCGCCTTGGTGGCTCAATAGGTTAAAGCCTCTGCCTTCGGCTCGGGTCATGATCCCGGGGTCCTGGGATCGACCCCTGTATTGGGCTCTCTGCTCAGCGGGGAGCCTGCTTCCTCCTCTCTCTCGCTGCCTGCCTCTCTGCCTACTTGTGATCTCTTGTCTGTCAAATAAATAAATATATTTTTAAAAATTTCAACTGGTACAAATTACATTATTCTCATTTCACAGGGTGTTTTCACTTAGTAACATTTTTTCTGGGGTCCTTATTTGGAAGATGGTCTTGAGCCAGCAGAGGGGGAACAGGTTGGGTCACAGCGTTACTGACCAGAGTAAAAAAAAAGGGTAAATTGTCAGTGTCCCTAAGAGCAGAATTGTCAATCCAGGTTAGCCATCTAAGATCCCTCCATTAAGAGCCTCATATTTTTACTTGTAAAGAGCTGGTGTAATTTCAGGACTTTCCTTTATTTTACAGTCAGAAAATGAACGAAATTACCACATTTTTTATCAGCTTTGTGCATCTGCCCAGCAGTCGGAATTTAAACATCTTAAATTGGGTACGTGTTATATAATGCATGGACATATCTCTCTTTTATGTAGGAGCTTAGATTCCAGGTTGATTTCTTTTTCTTTCTTTCTTTCTTTTTTTTTTTTAAAGATTCTCTTTATTTGAGAGAGAGAGAGTGAGCACAAGTAGGGGGAGTGGCAGGCAGAGGGAGAGGGAGAAGCAGACTCCCTGCTGAGCAGGAGCTGGATATAGGGCTTGATCCCAAGGCCTTGGGACCATGACTTGAGCCAAAGGCAGATGATTAACCGACTGAGCCACCCAGGTGCCCCAAGTTTGCTTTCTTCTTATAGTAATATCACTTAAAAAATACTCTGTCCAAAACAGGCCCTTGGGTTTTAGGGATAGAATTGATGCATCTAACTAAGATGATGGGTTGAGGGGCAGGGTGGGTCCAGGAGAGTTTAAAACCCTTTAAACTCCAGGGTTTTTTCCCAAAGCTCATGGGTGATGATGGCCATCTAGCTAGAGCCACGTGAATAAGATCTCCTGACCCCTGGGACTTGGTGTTGTCAAATCCCTAAACTTTTCTTTATCTGAACTTCCTTGGATGGTTGTTTTCCAATATGCATGACGTATTTCCCTGTCTTCTGAGACAGAGTGTCTCTGTCATCATTTGAGCTTCCTTGGTGACTCATTATTCATCATGATGGGTCATTATTGTTTGTCGTTCCAACTAATCAGACCACAGGGACAGCAGAACTCTTTGTCCTGTCTCGCAAACAGCTCGATTGCTGTGCTGTCACAGCTCTCTTCCCTTGGTTGCTTGTGCTGGGTTGGTGGATAGAATTGTGCAGGGTGTGGGAGTTGAACGCACACACTCCGATCTTGGAGAAGTTGCTTGCACTTGTGAAGAAGCTAAAGTTCCTTCGATTTCATATGAAGGTAACACCCAAGCCTTCTGCAGAACAGGATGTGAATAGTGAATTTGGAAGAGCTGTCGGTAGGCCCACTTACTGTTGAGGTATTAGCTGTGCATGTGGTTAATCTCTTGACCGTGGTGCTGATTCTGTTAGGGCATACATATATCAAAACTCACCAAAGTCTACATCTTAACCATGGACAGTTTATTCTGTGGTGGGAAATCCTCAGTAAAGCTGTATAGAAGAGTGAGATACGGGAGCAAAACCCAGGAGCTTTGTGGTCAGACAGGCCCATGTTCAGACTCTTGCCCTCCCTTGGCTCTGGCGCCTTCAGCAACACACTTCACTTCCCTGGGCCCTGGCTTCTGCGTCTGTCACATAGACTCCCATAGAATTAATGGAGTGATGTGTGTCAAGTGCTTATTCTAGTGTATTATGAGTGAGCTTTCTGTCTTGCTTCTGTGTCACAAATTTCTGTGTCACACACGTAACCATCTTTTGGTTGCAGGGAGTGCAGAAGAATTTAACTACACAAGAATGGGAGGCAGCACAGTCATCGAGGGCGTGAATGACAGGGCAGACATGGTGGAGACGCGGAAGACCTTCACGCTGCTGGGTAAGTGGAAATACCCTAGCCAACATTTGGCCATTTTCTCTTTAAAGCAACAACAACAACAAAAATGAAAGGCCAGGATGCCCAGCAGGTGTGTGTTCTGAACACTCCTAATAAATTCTAATCTTAGGATGAGCTGATCAGGATATATTTGATGCCCAAGCGGACAAGACTGGTGCTTTTCCCTTAAAAGACGTAGATATTGATGCGTTCACTTGCAGTGGGGCTGGTTTGCAGTGAGCAGTGGGGGCTGTCTGTGCCCAGAGGTGCTCTTAAGCTTCTTGGGGCTGACTTCGGAGGCGACTGGTACTCGGACTGGGGTGGGGTCACGTTGACCCTACCTGGCCCAATAAAATAGCAGACACTTACATGGAACTTACCAGGCATCCCAAGCACTTCATTACCTGTGCTAGCTTGCTCTATTTACAAGCACTTTATGATGTAGACACTAGTATTTCCCCCATTTTAGAGTAAGGGGACGGAGGAGACTGACTTCTTTTTTTTGAGAGAGAGAGTTTGAGAGAGCATAAACAGGAGGTTTCGGGGTTGGTGGGGAGCAGAGGGAGAAGGAGAATTCCAAGCAGACTGCCTGCTGAGCGTGGAGCCTGACACAGGGCTCCCCAGTCGTGACCTGAGATCATGACTTTAGCTGAAATCAAGACTCAGGCACTCAACCAACTGAGCCACCCTGGCACCCTTCTTACCACAATTTTATACAGAAAACAAAATCTTGCATTGCTTGGTCTTTCTCCTCCTTGCTTTTCCCACATGGAGGTCACGTTTGGGAAGTGTCTACCTAATGGCGTTGATGAAAATGATCATTTACTTTCCTACAGTGTATTAGTGTAGACACTAACACATAACTGTCAGTCAAAGCTTTGGATCAGTATGAGACCACAGACTATTTTTACTTCTTATAGAAAATATTTGTTTCACCAAGTTATTTTCATGCTGTGGTTTTGGTGACTATATTTAAATGTAAAAGGCAAAGAATTTGAGGTTAAATATATCAGAGTAATAGGCAACATTACTCTTCAGGATAATTGAGAATGAAACATTTGGGTAGTTGAGAAAGAAAACTGGTTGGCTTCCTAAGCAGAATTATCATCTGATTTTGCCCCTTCCAAATTGCTTATTTTTTTTTTTGTTTGCTTTCTTTCTTTCTTCCTTTCTTTTTTTGAATAGGCTCCACAGTGGGTCTCAAGCCCAATGCAGGGCTTAAACTCATGTCTCTGAGATCAACACCTGAGCCGAGATCAAGGATAGGATGCTTAACTGACCGAACCACCCAGATGCCCCCCGCCCTTTCAAAACCCTTTAAGGAGAAGGGCAATTTAAATAGTGTATAATAATGAGATAAGCACTTTTGGTACTGATTACCATTTTCTTAAAGTAGTTGAAGTCATTACTGTATCTATAATGTGCTCTACTGAGAAATAATACCATGTATTACTTCTGGTAGGCAGCCTAGCTCTGGCAGGCCCTGGTGGGACCTGGTCCACATGCCCTGTCCTCCTTCCCATCTCTCCCCTTCCGACACTCCCTCCTGCCTCTATAATATTTCACCTCACGCAAAAATGATACAAGAGAAATAGAGTAGGCTTTGAGATCAAATAAACACGACTTAAAACCTAATTGGCCCGACTCTAAGGAGGTTGCCCTTTCTGAGACTCAGCTTCCTGATCTGTAGAATGGCCATATTCCTTACCCACAGGGATCCCATAATAACTGGTAAGGAAATGTGTGTGCGAGCCCCTGGTACCAGACTGGGCACGTAGTAGGTGCTTGCTCAGTATGACGGCCTGCCCTCAGTCTCTATTCCCTATTGTTCAAGCCCTAGCCATCCTTTGAGCAAAACCATCCCCTTTTCCATGAAACCTTTCTTAATCCTGCAAGAGCAGCAGCAGCAATTTTTTTCATGGTCTCACACAAATTAGATTATTTTCACAGATGTCCACAGCAGCCAGGCCAGGACTAGGTGTGAGGTAGGAGAGGTGACTAGGGCATGAACTTGAAGGAGGAGTTCAGGCATTCAACTCTCAGGGTGGCACAAATGTAGGGTTGGCCCCAGGCACCTGGCTTGCTTCCCCTGGCCCAGCCTTGCACCCCTGGCCTAGAGGTTTTTTGTTTTTTTTTTAAGATTTTATTTATTTATTTGACAAATAGAGATTATAAGTAGGCAAGAGAGGCAGACATGGAGAGAGAGGAGGAAGCAGGCTCTCCGCGGAGCAGAGAGCCTGATGTGGGGCTCGAACCCAGGACCCTGGGATCATGACCTGAGCTGAAAGCAGAGGCTTTAACCCACTGAGCCACCCAGGCACCCCCTGGCCTAGAGTTTTGTTTTTTTTTTTTTAAAGATTTTATTTATTTATTTGTCAGAGAGAGAGGGAGAGAGAGCGAGCACAGGCAGACAGAGAGGCAGGCAGAGGCAGAGGGAGAAACAGGCTCCCTGCCGAGCAAGGAGCCCAATGTGGGACTCGATCCCAGGACGCCGGGATCATGACCTGAGCAGAAGGCAGCTGCTCAACCAACTGAGCCACCCAGGCGTCCCTGGCCTAGAGTTTTGACAAAGTTCCCCAAAGTTTTGTGGGGAAGTAGAGTAAAACAGTCTACTGCCTCTTGTGGCTATTAGTGGTGTTGGCTGCCCACTGTGGTGTGTGAAGTGGCGGGGGTGGAAAGGGGTTGGGGCCTGCTCCCTTCTCCTTCCCTTAGTGGGCAGAATGCCAGGAATATGAAGGAATCTGCCCTGCTTACTTTCTATGAAGTCTGTTACCTCAAGATGCTAGCCCAGTGAACTCGCCTCTGATGGCCTCTGTCTTGGCCATTCAATCTCACAATTTAGTACTAAATTATCTATCGTCATGTATTTGCTCCAGTATTTTTTGTTTGTTTGTTTATCCTAAGATCAGTCTCTGGCCTTCCAGAGCTCAGTTATTTTCTCTGGGCATCAGTTTCCCCATTTGATTACTGGGACAGTAATGAAAATACTCAGTTGTTCCAATCATCTTTTGCTGTTTCCCCAAATCTTAATGGCCTAAAATGATGGATCATTATTATTTGGGGTGATTCTGGGGTGACTGGGCTCAGCTGGATGCTTGTCAGTTGGGGACTACTCTTTGAAAGTAGTAGGGACCCCATCCTCTCTGAAGGCTTGTTTTCTCACATGAACTGGTACGGTTACAAGCACCAGGGACTGGGCAGGCATTTCTCTCTCCACACAGACTTCCTCACAGCACACTGGTCTCAGGGTAAATGGTGTGTACCATGTTGTAGCTCCCTTCTCCCAGAGCGAGTTACAGTAGGCTTAGGTGGGATGTGTAAGATTTTTTATGAACCAGTTTCAGAAGTAAGGCCATGCACGTCACTCCCGCCATGTGATAATGGTCAAAACCCCAGACTCACACATAACCCATGGTGAGGGAACTGCACAGGGCATGAACTCTAGGAGGGTGGTTCCCTGGGGGCCATCTTTGAAGAGGCCTTCCATAGCTATTAGGGATGTGGTAAGGATTAGGAGATAATGTCTAAAGCAGTTTAGGGTGGTACCTGGGTGGCTCAGTCGGTTGAGCAGCTGACTCTTGATTTCCATTCAGGTCATGGTCTCAGGGTCCCAGCATTGAGGCCCGTGTCAGGCTCCGTGCTCAGTAGGAACATCTACCTTGGGCTCAAGTCATGATCCCAGGCTCCCGGGATCGAGTCCCATTTCGGGCCTCCTGGTCCTCAGGTAGCCTTCTTCTTCTCCCTCTGCCTGTTGCTCCTCTTGCTTGTGCTCTCTCTTTTTCTCTGTCAAATAAATGACTATAATCTTCAAAAATAAATAAATGAAAATATAAAAATTAAAATTAAAAAAAATAGTTCAAGGAACTTGTGAACCAAAAAGGGGGGAAAAAAAAACACAATAAAAATAAGGGAAGTGCAACACATAGAATAAATGAGAGTTGATTTGCCCAGGAACCTAACATGAAATGGTGATTTGGGTATGAATTTTTGCATTACACTTACAGCAGCGATGGCAAAAGGGGAAACCTAGTGGGCTGTCAAATTCACATATTGTATCGTTGCTGGCCAAACTGGCAAGAATGGCAAACCAGAGTCCCTCTGGGGACCGCTGCACACTCCCATGCCAGCTCTCAGCAATGATGGAACTAGAGTGTCTTGAAAGAATTGAGGTGCTTGGGCGCCTGGGTGGCTCAGTGGGTTAAGCCGCTGCCTTCAGCTCAGGTCATGATCTCAGAGTCCTGGGATCGAGTCCCGCATCGGGCTCTCTGCTCAGCAGGGAGCCTGCTTCCTCCTCTCTCTCTCTGCCTGCCTCTCTGTCTACTTGTGATTTCTCTCTGTCAAATAAATAAATAAAGTCTTTAAAAAAAAAAAAAAAAGAATTGAGGTGCTTATCCTACTAGTGATGAAGTCAGGGAAGAGATGCAGTATTCCTAATTTGGACTTTTGTTTTTTCAGGTTTCAAGGAGGATTTTCAGATGGACATTTTTAAGATCCTAGCGGCCATCCTACATCTGGGCAATGTGCAGATCACAGCGGTGGGCCACGAGAGGTCTTCTGTCAGTGTAAGCGCTGCTTTGTTTCCCCTTCCTGTGGTCAGAGGGTCACCAGCAGAGTGTCTCATGGTTACTCTGCTTCTGCACTTTAGCACCAGGCACCCTGGGCCCGCCGGACAGACCAGTTGTCAGGAGCAAGGAAGCAAGGGTTCCGTGGGTAGCTGCCCCTTCAAGAGTAGAGGAGAAGATGTGTTCTCTCTGTGTTTTTCTTTAATTCAGTAAATATTTACTAAGTACCTGCTACGTGCCAAGCCCTGTTGCAGGCTTTGGAGAAACAAAACCAAACCAGAAGCTCTTCGGGGGCTTACGGTCTGGGGGTAGGAAGTGGAAGAGAGGAGACACGATCACTGGTTACAGGCTTGGTGGTGGCCATGAGCAGGGAGAAAGCAGAGTCCAGGGTACAGAGGGGCTGTGCCTCTTGTGTAGAGCACTCAGTAAAAGCCTCATGGGTATGGGGGCAGTGGGCAGAGACCTAAAGATGAGAAAGTGAACTGTGCCTGTACTGGAGGAAAGAACATTCAAGGTAGAGGGGACAGCAGTGCAGAGACCCTCGGGCAGGAGCTGTTACTTGACAAATCAGGGGGGTGGGGGGGGAGTATATCCAAAGAGGAATGAATAAAAGCAGGGGTGGTTTCTGAGGCCAGAAAATGTTGGGGGGGGCAGGGGAGAGGGTGAGGTCATATAGGGCCCTCAGAGCACTGGATATTTGGAGCAGAAAGGACACCCCCCCCTCCTGACACCTGCCCACATCAAGCCCCAGGGGGGCGGACTCTCCTCTGGAAATATAGTCCCGTGTCAGTTCTGTGGTTTCTTGATTTAACGAACACAGGGTAAGTGTCTATGTGGGCCTCTTTGACGAATTATGAAAAGTGGCCCTTAGTAGGGGTGTGTCTTTGGTTCTTCTCATGAAAATCTGCATAAAGGAGAAAATAGCACACAATGAAAAATGCTTCTATGAACTGACCTTTTAAGCTTTGTATATACATGTCTATCTTGTCAACTCCCGAGGCCGTGACAAAATACCGCAGGCTGGGTGGCCTCCACCACAGAAGTTTTTCCTCTCCCAGTCCTGGAGGCTGGAAGTCCAAGATCAGGGTGCAGCATGGGTGAGCTCTTTGTGAGGTCACTCTTCCTGGCTGGCAGACAGCCCCCTGCTTGCGGGGTCCTCATAGCAGAGAAAGGGACACAGAGGATTCTGGTCTCGTCCTCTTTTTAGAAGGGCACTAATCCCATCGTGAGGGCCCCACCCCTCGTGACCTCATCTGAAGCTAATCACCCCCGAAAGGCCCCACTCCAAATACCATCACATTGGAGGCTAGGGCTTCAACATACAAATTTTGGGAGGAAGTGGTCAGTTTATAATATAACAATGTCTATTTTCCTGTCCCCCCTCAAAACACTCAGGGGAACAGCTCATAATTTGGCACATAGGTCATTTTTGAGCTCTCCGGTACCTGCTGCGTAGAGGAGAGAGAGCCAAACAGTAGGTGGAATGTGTGGTTTTGGGCTCTAGGCTTCAGTCCTGTTGTCTTGTGACCAGGAAGTAATTCTCCACCCTCTCCTCAAGCTCTCACACTAAGCGTCCGTCCCATGCCCCCAGTGTCCAGCCTTCACCCAGTCAGTTGGCACAGAACTGGAAGGTTCTGGAAGAGGGGATGGCAGGTCTGGGTAGGAGCCTGGTGTGCATGTGGTGGTGGGTCTCCCTCTGTGCCTTCTCATTGACCTATGATAAATGGGCTTCTGCCCTTGTTCTTCTCAAACTCCATGGACTAAAGATATGATATCTTCCCAACAAATTCCCTTGCACTGATCTCTGTCCCATGAAGTTTGCTATGAAGGTAGTATTTTGGAGGAAGAGTTAAAACTCATAGAATAAAAATCCTTTGTCTATCACCCTGAGGAGACAAAGTCTCTGAAAAAGATGTAGAATCTTCATAGCAAATCACCAGTTCTATAACCAGTGATCCTATCTTTGGAACATTCATACCATTCATTCGCATCAGAAACTTGAAATGTTGGGCAGATCCAATCTGGAGGAAGCCATCTTTTTAAGAATTCCTGTCCCTCTCCTTTCCGCCTGTAGC
Organism: Neogale vison; assembly: GCF_020171115.1. Taxonomy (NCBI): domain Eukaryota; kingdom Metazoa; phylum Chordata; class Mammalia; order Carnivora; family Mustelidae; genus Neogale; species Neogale vison. Next base: position 76,107,960 of record NC_058103.1, read on the forward strand.
AGCACCTGTAGCTCAATGTTTCTGATTCCCATGGTTAGTTCCTTCTTAGAAGGAAGAAAGCCATGGTTCTACCAGTCTGCTCCCCGGTAGTCAGGCAGGTGAATACAAGCTTTGTGTTACTGCGATGTTGGTTGGAAGGAGTGTGGGTGGACAGCAAGGAGGCAGCAGAACTTTCTAGATTGCTTGCTCCTCTGTAACCTGATGCTTTTCAAGCACAGCCACGTAGTTTTCCCATCGGCCGTGATGACCTCTGAAGATTAGCGCACCAAGGAAGTTCCCTTGCCCAAGGGGAATGGTAGTGCTTACTCACAAGGGTCACATCCCCTTGCCAGGTGACAAGGACTCCTTGTCCATGCTGGCTCAAGACAGACGGGAACAGACCTTTCCTTGTCTCTGACCAGCAGAGCAGCTGGGACAAAAGCAAGATTCACTTTATGTGTCCAGTAAAAGCCTTGCACACATCCCTCCTGTCCACTGGGAAGCCAGCTCGGTTAAGGGAGCCCCGTTGTCAGGTTCTCTCATGATGACATCTAGGTACCTCGGGGCTAGACCCCCCCCCACGCAAACCCTGACCACACCGGTAGGGACAGGTGGTCTGGGCATGTTGCCAAGGGAAGAGAAGGGCCTTGAGGCCGTGTCCACATGCCCAGGAAAGGGAGGATTGCTTCCGTGGCCTGACTCACTGTGGATGTTCTTTGGCCAGAATGACAACCTGGGTGGGACGAGGCCCCGGACTGCCTGGTGTCATCCCAACCGTACCTTGATGCTGCAGCCCTGTAGCCCTCCTGCTGTCCTCCCAGGCCTGCCTGTCTGGTTGGGCCCGGTCATTCTCATGCCAGCTCATCCTTGTCCCTGGCACAGGCCCAGGTGGAGGCCCCAGAGCCCCGGCCGTGTGGGCTGGTGCTGGGTTCGATGGCTAGACGGCCCTGATGGAGCTTGTGCTTGTGTTTGAAGGAGGACGACAGGCACCTGCAGGTGTTCTGCGAGCTCCTGGGCCTGGAGAGGGCCAAAGTTGCCCAGTGGCTCTGCAGTCGCAGAATCGTCACAACCTCCGAGACAGTGGTGAAGCCCATGACCAGGCCCCAGGCAGTCACCGCTAGGGACGCACTGGCCAAGAAGATCTACGCTCACCTGTTTGACTTCATTGTGGAGAGAATTAACCAAGCGTTGCAGTTTTCAGGCAAGCAGCACACTTTTATTGGTGTTTTGGACATTTATGGGTAAGATTCTCTTCTGTGAGCCTGTCTTTCCTCATTTAAATGTCAAATGGCCATTATTTTTAGATCGTTTTGTTCCGGTTTCTTTTTTTGTGTTTCACATGATCAGAAGAGTGGTGTTCTCTACGTTTGCAAGCGTGGATGTTAAGTACAGCCCCCTGGGCTGCGGTGTGTTTCACTTAGAGCCTATGACGTAAATGCCAAATTACCAGCAGGCGGCAGCCAGAGCTCACGGCCTGCTGACCACTGACCACGGTGCTGGCTGATCACTGTGCACTTGCTCCCCACCTTCTCAGACAGAGGGGAAACAACCGAGGCTTGCAGGCCGAAACGGGTCCTGGGTGTCTCTGCTGGTGGGAGAGCCCCTGTCAGTTTCCCCGCGGAGGTCCCGAGGAGGGCGGAGCCCTGACACACCTTTCCGGTAGCAAAGGGCGTGGGGACCGTCCCAGAGGTCCCACACCTTGCCCAGGCTGCCAGGGTCCAAGGCAGACTCAAAGCCGGGCATCTGAGCCACCAGCCTCGTACACCGCAGAGCTTCCTTCCTTTCTCGCACCGGCCCTGCTCCAGCTGTTCTCAGACCGTTGGGGGCCTCATTCCCACCACACTGGGGTTGCTCTTCCTTCTCTTTGCCCTATCCTCCTTTTCTAAATCCAAGGCCCGACTCATGCCCAACAGGCCTGTAGAATCCTTAGAGCGTTAGTGAGGACAGGCCAGCATGGAGGCGAGCTCTGAGGGCCGGTGGGCTCAGGCTTTTTGTTTGCAGTAACTGACCTCAAACCCCCAACCCCCCCCCCGCCCCTCCCAGGGCGGGTCCTGGTTTCTCAGTGAGGGAGAGGACCAGTCATTCCATTGAGGGCACCGCAGAGGGCCCTCCCCCCTGGCTTGGGGAGTGGTCCCCCTTACCCTCTGAGCTCCTCCCCATAGAGAGAAGAGAACCGGCTCAGGCCTGCTGGAGGACGGAGGGAGCAGATGGGCTGTGAGGAAGCTGTGGAACTTTTACCCCAGTGTGGAGAGTGGGCTTTCCTATAGCTGTACAATGTGAGGCAGTGCCTCAGGGGAGGTGCTTTGTTTGATTTAGAGTCTGAGTTAATGCATGTGACTCCCAATTAATAACGTGTGTCAACAGTTCTAATACACTGATCCATTACAGGGATAGTCTAGTAAATGATTTACCTTGTCTTATGCTAAAAAGAGGATTTGAGTGGCCAGTAGACTCTCAGTAGACTTAAAAAGAAAGTCTTGTTTAACAATGCTTTCTTTTATTGTGGGAGAATTAGGGGATTGCTGTAGCATTCTCTTCTTTTCTGTGCTTTTAAATGTCTTAAAAATAAATAGTCCTTTAAGGGTAGTTGATTCCATTCATCCCACACATGTTTAAGTGCCAGGCATGTGAGGGGTGTGATTGGGGAGCAGAATAGGCACATGGCCCCTGCCCTCTTGGAACTTAAATTTTAGTGGAGAAGGCAGGCGGGTAATTAGAAATTGGGAAGCTTCTTGGGATGGGAATGAGCAACTAAGCTGGGGGGGTGGGCCGGAGGTCAGCAGGGGCTGGGGGAGAGAGGAGGGCAGCTGAGGACAAGCAGCAGGGAGCGAGGGCCATGGCAGGCAGGAGGAAGATGAACGAAGCCTGCAGACCCCTGCGATAAGGAATCTGAGGTTTTGGTTATGTGAACAAACCTGAGACAGTAACTAAATTTATAAGGACTTTGTTCAAGTAGGTCTCAGCCTAAATTTTTAACATTAAAATCCACTTCGGAGATAACACAAGTAGCATGCTTGCTGCCACCTGTGAATTAAGGGTCCACTCTAAAATCACAAGCTCCCCTCTGAGGGGCAGTGCTGCCGCAGGGGCGAACCCTGTCCCGCCTTTCCCCGTGCACCGAGTCCCTGCTCCTCGGCCCTTGCTCAGGCACGCCAGGCAGCATTTGAGAGAACTGAGCTCAGTCTGATCTGGAAATACAGCAGCCTCAAAGGACAAGTGGCCAGCGCTGAAAGCGATGACTGCCGAAGCTGGGAGGCTTGAGGTTTCTGCTCAGAGCAGCACGCAGGGTTGAGGCTCCCCAGCCCGTCGGGGTCTACGTGCTCTGGACCCAGAGTGGGCAAGGCCAGAGGCTGGGGCTCGGGACCCTGGGAGGGAGCGGGGCAGCTCCGGATGTGTGGCTCTGAGGAAGTCATAAGACCCCTGCAAGCCTCGGTTTCTGCCTCCGTAAGCTGGGGCCTCCCTCACGGGGCCATTAGGAAGATCAAATGGCATCTTTAGAACCATGAGTACCACTAACACGTAAAGTGGTCTCATAGCCCGTGTGCTTCTGGCATTTCAGGTCACAGATTCGGGTCTTTCCATGGGTTTTGAACTTCAGATCTGAGGGCCCATTTTTGAGAGAGGGAGTGTGTAAAAGGACAAGGCGATAATCACCCACTCCCGCTCTAGAAAGCCTCGCCTTTGGCCCTGGCTATGAGCTGTGGGGCACCACGAGGCCCTTTGGACTCTCCCCTGGCCCAAACTGCGTGGGCTCTGCTCCTGCCTTGTGTCACCCTAGAACTGTCTAGAGCCCAGTCCAGGCCCTTGCCCTGCCCTGGAATTCTAACCTGAGACAGCCTGGCTCAGTCAAGTGCCACTCTCAGGGGATCTGTGGCTGGAGCTGGCAGGAACCACTCAGAATTAGAGGATTAACTGAGGCCTGGGGTCAAATGATGCATCTGCCACCCCTTGGTGCTGTTGGCCTCTGGCCCTCAAGTGTGATGGTGATGGTGGTGGGGGGGGAGGTCCTGCTGTTCCTGACCTAGGGCCGTGTTAGGGTCAAGTGAGATCATGAGCATCCACCCCAAGCCCCCGGGGCACTCAGCTTCCTCCTGGCAGGAGCAATCACATGGCTGCGGTCAGAAGGCCGTACTGTGCTCTGTTCAGCCAACACCATGTCTTCCAGAGTGAGAGGAGAATTCACATACGAGTCCAGATTTCCAGCTCCTCTTGGAAATCAAGCGGTCTCCCATTCAGACCTGTGTGCTGATCACGGTCCCTCTGCTGAGGTGGGGGCTGAAAGGCTCCCTACGGTGTAAGCTCACTGTGGTGTGGTCTCCAGTCCACTTCCCGTTTCTGTCCCCGCTCGCCTCCTCCCAGGTCTTGACTTTGCAACTCTGGACCCAAGTGTTTCAAGTCTGAAAACAGACCTGGTGAGGTGTGCTGGGCTCTGGGCTCTTAGACGACCTTGCCTTTGTCCTCCAAGAACTGAAACCAGGCCTTGGGGAGGCAGAACTGTGCCTTCAACAGAATGGGAAGACAGGAAAACAGCCCTGCCTTTCCCTGTAAGCACAGCTGTCATAGTCAGGCAGGCTCACGGCTGAGTCTGATAAGAGCTGAGTGACCTCAGGCACGCTTCCTAACCTCTCAGAGCCTTATTCCCTCACCAACAAAGAGGGTGATGGAGTCTGGGTGCTGTTGTGTGAAGCAAATCATACAACCGATCCAGACCAGCCTGCCTCAGGGCAGGTGTTTTGTACACACCAGATCCCTTCCCCCGCAGCCTGGAAATGATTTATCAACTGCCGGGATAGTAAAACTAGAAGCTTTGGGGGCATATTTCAAACTGGCCGAAAGCAGCAAACTTTTAAACTGTGAAGTTTGTCAAAAAAGTACTTACCTAAAAACAGATGCGTATGCCTTGCAAGTATGTTTTAACTTGTTTAAACCGTATTTCAGTTTTGAAACCTTTGATGTGAACAGCTTTGAACAGTTTTGCATCAATTACGCTAATGAGAAGCTGCAACAGCAGTTTAACCTGGTAAGTGACTTTTCTGCCTTTTTTTTTTTTTAATTTTAAAAGTTTTATTTATTTATTTGACAGACAGAGATCACAAGTAGGCAGAGAGGCAGGCAGAGAGAAGCAGGCTCCGTGCTGAGCAGAGAGCCCAACTCAGGGCTTAATCCCAGGATCCTGGGATCATGACCTGAGCTGAAGGCAGAGGCTTTAACCCACTGAGCCACCCAGGCACCCCTGACTTTTCTGCCTTCTTGAAACTAGTTCTCTCAGCCCTTCCTATCCACCGGTTCTCAGATCCCCCACACAGTGCAGGAGCCCCATACCAGCTCACAGCACCACCATGTGGCCACATCCTGAAATTACACCTTCCCCGTCTATTCCTCGTATTCTAGCCCCCTGGCCAGCTGCTTGGCCACAGTCCATCACTACCCCAGCTCGTTCACAGACCCTCTGTGCAGCCGGACCAAATGATTGAGTTTTCTGAAGGCCCCACAGCCTTGCAAGCCTCTGTGCCATAACCCACTGGTTCCTGTCACTTCCCCATCCCTTCTTCTTCACCTGGCAAATTCTTGCTTGTCTTTTGAAATTCAGCTTCTCCTAAAACATTCCTGAAGAAAAAAAAATAGTGTGACATCATGGAGAGCATGAACTTTTATTCAAAGGAAACTGGGTTTGAATCTCTGCTCTCCCATCTTCTTCCTCTGGGACCTTACGCTCAGAGCCTCAGTTTCCTCTTTGGGAAAAATGGTCACTAGTATCTGCCTGTCTGATATTGTTGTGAGGACTAGACCTAACACTGAATCACACCCAGTAAATGTTTCTTTTCTTTCCTTTTCCTTACTTTGGAATTAATCCATGTATAACATTAAATTTCATCCCATTGCAAATGTACGTTATGTATGTAATCTCAAGGATTCCCTGGAAGTTTAGCGTTTAGTAACTATGAGTAAAGTTTATTCCTAGTAGATAGGCTTCATCACGCCCTTGAAGTCACCCCATCATCCTCTGCATTCCCCTCGGCCCCATCTCTACTGTGCTCTCTGGCCTCTAAGAGAGCCAAGTTTCTCAACTTCCCATTGGGCTTCCCAGCTGACATGGGGATTCTTCTGTGGGAGGCTTCCAGAGCAGTGCTGTGAGCAGGGAGGAGTTGCAGAACCACTTTGGGGTTGTGGGGTCCCACTCAGACCAGGTTGGAGGGTCACATTAGGAACTCTGCAGCATCGGTCATGGGTAAGGACGGTGGCCTGCACCTCAGGGTCTTCCCTAAACATTGCAAACCAGTGAGGTCTCTGTGTTTCCCAAGTGCTTATGACCTGGACTTTGAAAGCACACTTTAATGTTCTATTTTGTTTTCTCTATTAACTTCTGGATTTCCAGCATGTCTTTAAACTTGAACAAGAAGAATACATGAAGGAAGATATCCCTTGGACTCTGATAGATTTTTATGACAACCAACCAGTTATTGACCTAATTGAAGCCAAAATGGGTATTTTGGAGTTACTGGATGAAGAATGCTTGGTAACTTAAAAATTTTTTTATTTAACTTCTGCATAGTGACAAATAAGAATATTACAAACTGGATTTGTGTGTGTGTGTGTGTGTGTGTGTGTGTGTAAATTCCTGATGTCTTACCCAACTGGTTGAACATTAATGCTGGGATAGCAGTCCATGGCAGGAACCCCAGAGAGCCAGCTGAGCCTTCTACCCTCACCATGTATAGGGCTATACACTATAATACAATACACTATTGGGCTATACATGCATAACCTCTCAGGTCGTGTCCACCAAGGAGAAGCTCTTTGAGGCTGTCCAAGGCGTATTTAGAAAGGATGTGAAAATAGCAGGTGACCTCACACCAGTTGTTAATGACTAATAAGAATTGAATTTTCTTTTTTTTCCTCATTCCTGTGAGTCATCCATTGGGAGGGGTAGCTGAAAAATCAACATCATACAATTCAAGAAAAGAGGCCTCTAGTTCTCCTGTTGTTATTTCCCTGTAGGAAGAGCACATTTACGTGGGCCAGCCTAGCAGTGGCTCTTGTGGGACCACAGGGACAAATAATCCCCAGGACAGTACTCATTTTTTGGCTTAAAGAATGTACTGTGGGGTGTTGTATGTAAGTGATGAAGCACTGAATTCTACTCCAGAAATCAACATTGCACTGCATGTTCACTAACGATAACTTAAATTTAAAAAATAAATAATTTTTTTTCAAAATTTAGTGGCTTGAAATAAAAGTAATTAATTTTTTAAAAATGTTGTATCACGATTTTTAATTTATTTTTTAAAATACATCATAATGTTGAAGATTAACTGGCCTTTTCTCCCTGGAATTCTCAATTCCATGCTTTTTCTCACAGATTCTCTTCTCTGGTCCCACCTGGGTAGCAACCAGTAATCCAAGATTAAAGGGCTGGCAGCAGGGCTAAGCATTCTGGATCCATCTAGTGAGGGCAGGGTGCCCAGGCCAAGGCAGCCTCTAGGAGATATTTGCACCTACTCTACACAGAAGTTTGCTAGGCAACCAATGTCACAAAGAAGCCTGCAGCAGTCTTTTGGACACAATGGGGGATTAAATTCGCTGAGTTTAGGTCAAATATCACTGATCACTTCCATATCACCAGTATCAAGAACAAGTTTTGCAACTAGTTTTCTTTGAGGAAGTAGTTACTAACTAGGCTATAAAATGAAAGAAAAGCTCTTTTCCTGAGGTAGGGGTGAAGTGGGGAGGGTTACATTTAGGGGCCAGTCTTTCCCCGTTCAAGCAAGAAGAATCAAGCAAGAAATCAAGCAAGATTTCATTCACGTAATGAAATCTATGCTCTTTTTGCCCTGAAACTTTAGACTTCTTTGGGTAGAAATAATGGGAATACTGCCAATTTTGCAAAAATAAATTTCTTCATTCTTGAGTTTTATGCTATGTCCATTTCCTTCCAGTTCATAACATTTTGTTTTTTCTACAAGGGCATTGATAGGTCTGTCTAAGTGGCACTGCAAAGGCTGTTAGGATCAAGGACAGATGCGTGCCTAGAGCTGCGTTATAAAAACAAGCCCCAGGGCGCCTGGGTGGCTCAGCTGGTTAAGCAACTGCCTTCGGCTCAGGTCACGGTCCTGGAGTCCTGAGATCGAGTCCTGCATCAGGCTCCCAGCTCCATGAGGAGTCTGCTTCTCCCTCTGACCTTCTCGCCTCTCATGCTCTCTCTCACTGTCTCTCTCTCAAATAAATCAATAAAATTAAAAAAAAATAAAAAATAAAAACGTCTGTAAGTAGCTCACTCTGAGTCGTCCGCTCACCATGGTTTGTCAGAATTAGTATTTTTTTTGTGTGCCCCTATTAATCTTTCAGCTCTAGTTTTCTCACTCTCTGGTTTCCTTTTCTCTTGCAGTTACCACATGGAACTGATGAAAACTGGCTTCAAAAGCTGTATAATAATTTTGTCAACAAGAACTCTTTCTTTGAGAAACCCAGGATGTCAAGTGCATCCTTCATCATCCAGCACTTTGCTGACAAGGTACAGGGAAAGTCTGGGGCGGTGCCGTCTGCATTGGAGCTGGAGAGGCTTCCTAGATGCTGTGGGCAGGCAGGGGCTTCTCTGGCCAGACTCAAGTCACACTCGGTCTTGGTGCTTTGCCATGATGAAGGAGACATGTGCGTGTGTCTAACAATTTTTAACTTGTTTTTGTCGCAAAATACGAGTTCAACTGCAGTGCTTTAAAGATAGTGGACCTCATTTCTGATTTTAGGTTTCTTGGAAATTCATGAATCTCTTATACGTTTGTTTCCTCTATGAAACGGTTATAATCAAGACAGCATAATTGTTTTCAATAATGAAAGCTGGACCTTTTTTGAGGCTTTCCTTTTTCATTAAGTTGTAATATGTTTATTACACTGATAACATAGGCTGGCTCAAGATGTTGCATTTTCTAGATTATCTTTATTTACTTCTTTATTGACATTACTTTAATAATGTCTCATAAAAAGAATAAGAATAAGTTTAATAAAAAGAAAAAGTTATTTAAAAATCACATTACAGAAATCACCATAACCATTTGCCTTAAACATGGGTTCTCCTCTTGTTTTCATTCCCTAAGGAAACTCCCGCCCTCAGAGCATTTGCTGGTTGGGTGTCCCTCCTGGGGCCTGGCCAGTGCCTGGGGATCACGGGACCAATGCTAGTGCTGGGGTCAGAGTGTGCTCATGGTGACTGAGAGGGCAGGGCAGGGGGCAACAAGCTGGAAAGTCGTAATGATTTTGCGGGCTAGAGGAACACTGTCAAAACCCGCTGCCTTCGGCTCAGGTCATGATCTCGGGGTCCTGGGATCGAGTCCCGCATCGGGCTCTCTGCTCAGCAGGAAGCCTGCTTCCTCCTCCTTCTCTCTCTACCTGCCTCTCTGCCTACTTGTAATCTCTCTCTGTCAAATAAATAAATTTTTAAAAAAATCTTTAAAAAAAAAAACCTGCTAGCATTTTTGATTCCTGAAGGGATGCATATGAAATGAATGATAATATCTCAGGTTGTATTTTCTAGTGGTTGTCTTCTGCAGTTCCACAGCTGGGATACCATGGGAGAAAGGGGAAGGGGAGCAAAAAGGTATCAGACATACAGGATTGACTTCAAGACTCTCTTCACCGTACTTGGTTTCTGCACATTTAATTCCCTCTCCCTGGCACTTCCAGGAAGTCCCTCTTAAAAGCAGCATTTGGGGTGGATTGCAGGTTGGTGGGAAAAAACCACATACACTGTAAGGTTAGCTTAGGTTCCCTGTTTAATTAGCCAGGGAAATATAATCATTTTGAAAGTGAGACGGCTGCGCTTAGATGTAGCAAGTCAGTGCATCTTCCCACAGTCCCCAGAGCTCCCGACAGAGGCGGCTGTGACACTGTCCCCACAGATGGTCTTATTACATTGTTAAACCTTTGTCCGTTTAAGCCAGTGGCTCACACTACCAGCTTGGAAGAATCTATGCAACAACCTAAGGTCTCCATTCACAAGGGAGTGTTTGAACACAGCCAGTGTTCCTGGTTCTTAATCCAAACTCTGCCCAGCAAGGATGCTGCCTCCCTTAAGGGGACAAAGCAAAGTACTTGCTCAGGGGTCTGTGAACACCCTCTCTGCCCCCAGATTCCAGCATCCCCAAAAGCCTGTTTTTGCACAGTCATGAAAATTGTACTTTGAACATATTTTCTAATTTATGAAAAATATGTATCATATAATAAACTATGTAACCCAGAGGCATAAACTATTTGGGTTTGAATGTTTAAGCAACCACTGTGGATATGTCCAAGGAATTTAAGAAGCCTTATGGTTCTGAAAGGGCCACAGGGAGTTTCCCTAAACCAGACTGAAGCAGTGCAGACATTTACCGCCCCCCAACCGAACTCTAAGGGTTTTGGTGGCCCTCAAAAACTTTGTGGTCAAATGGTCAGTTTTTCTTTCCTCTCTACCATATTAATGTTGCTTTAGGAAAATATTTCTGTTTGAACCCAAAGGACCACACTGAGACAGTTTCCTCCTCCAGATGGCTTCTAAAGCAAAGTGAACCCCAAGCCGGTTCTTCGTAGAACTGTATTAACTGCACCCACTGCAGGAATGACGGGTCACCTGTGACTAGAAGGAACCGACAGGTGTATACAGCGTGATCAGTGACTAGTAAGAAATCCAGGCATTGCAAGAACCTGGCTCTTTCCATCAGCTGACGTATTCCCAGATCCCAAAGTTTTATATAAATGGTTTTCTGTGATAAACGAAACTGAATCTCTTTTTAGAGGCTTGCCTTTTTAGCCCCTTCATTCATCATTGTTTAAAAGGAAAAAGAAAAACCCCATGGTACTTAGATGCTGTCTGCTTTTGTTTCTTTGGAAATAATTAAATCCTTTCTCCGCGTAGGTAGAATATAAATGTGAAGGTTTCCTTGAAAAGAACAGAGATACCGTCTATGACATGCTGGTTGAAATCATGAGAGCGAGCAAGGTTTGTAAGTTTCTAAGGGGGTAATTAATGTTATTTGCTATATAACTTGACATGGACCTAGATGTGCATCAGGAAAGAGTAAGAAGTATGTGGGTGTGTGTACTGTCTTGCAGTGGCAAACTGTAGCTCAGACCTAGAAGAAATAACTGTTTTAAGAATTGGGACTGAAATATGTATCAGGCTTCTGAAAGCATCCAAATAAATATCTACTAGATATAAAATCAGAAATCAAGCTGGGCACAGTGGCATGTGCCTATAGTCCCAGCTACTTGGGAGGCTGAGGCAAAAGGATCGCTTGAACCCAGGAGTTCTGGGCTGTAGCGCGCTATGCCGATCAGGTGTCCGCACTAAGGTCGGCATCAATATGGTGAACTCCTGGGAGCAGGAGACCACCGGGTTGCCTAAGGAGGAGTGAACTGGCCCAGGTCAGAAATGGAGCAGGTCAGAACTCCCGAGCTGATCAGTAGTGGGATCGCACCTGTGAATAGCCACTGCACTCCAGCCTGGGCAGCAGAGCGAGACCCCGTCTTTTAAAATAAATAAATAAATAAATATGTGTGGGAAGCCAGAGAGGAAGAATAGCTAACATACAGCCAGTTAAAGGACCACAGTTTACATTTGATTCATTCATTCACAAATATTTCTATAGCACTACCATGTGCCAAGCACTGGTCCTAGGTTCCAGACACAGCAGTGAACACGACAGTCAGGGTTTCCGTCCTTGTGGAGGGACAGACCGTAACCACGTAAGTAGCAATGGCAGGTGGTGCTAAGCATCCAAAGGAAACCAGGGCAAGACAGAAGGAGGGTGACCCAGGGAAAGCGGTGCTGGCTCCGATGTGCGAGCTCCTCAAATCCACAGTTCCGTATGAGGAATAGTGTCCTCAAAGGAATGACTTCTGGATTTTTCTCTTCCTCTTCAAACATTTCCTTATTAACATTTGAGACTAAGAATAAGCCATACATGAACCTTCATTGTGTGAATATTTGGTTAGATCGTATTTATTATTTTCCTCTTTTAAAAGATCCCCAGTCCTCTGTTCTTATTCAAGCGTTCTGACCAGGTCTCGAATGAGCATGAAGGCTTCCCCGAACAATCATAAATAAGTCCCCAGCATGTCAACTTCAGTTATTAAAACCGATTTATGTTAGAGAATTCAGTGTGGAAATGGCCTGCATCTCGTGTACAAAATTAGTTGATTTAATTCACCAATTTCTTACTCACTCCCAAGTGTACCCCCGGGTCCATTCTAGAAGATGGATGCGGGTCACGAGAAAGCACAGATGGGTGTCCCGGCTCAGCATAAAGCCTCTCAGAGGGGTGGCACATTCAGACCCACTGGTTTCACCGGGGGGGGGGGCGTGGAGGGGAATACAGGGATTCTCCTCCAAAGGAGACTGTCAATGTCTGATTTGAAAGGGGCAAAAAATGAGTTTCCCTCTGAGAAGGTAAGACAAAGAAGTAATTGATGTTTGGTGGAAAGTAACGAGCATCTTAGAAGAAGATTATCTTATTTAGAAGAAATGGGAATTAATCTGAGTTAGGACACAGATTTTTTTAATCTTTTTTTTTTTTAACCTTATTTTAAGCAGATGAAGGAGGTGGAGCCAGATTTTAACAGAATCTCAAATAATGGGTAGAACTTAAATGTACAGGGATGAAAACATGAGGGAGGAGGGAGGAGATTCCAGGTGTGGAAACAGCAGGACCCACGGACCCACGGAGACATCGGCACGGATTTCTCTCTGCTCACGTTCCTGGAAAGAGGCCCTGTGTCACCCTGAGGGAGGAGAGAATCCCTCTTGTGGGATTCAGATCTGACTGTAGACATTACAGACTGCTAACCTCACTTGACACAGACCTGTTGTGACCGTTCTTTGTGGTTCCTATCAGCTGACGACTGAGAGTGAACACCTTTGGACGTTGAAATCCTCTGTTTCTTCCAGTTCCAACTCTGCGCCAGCTTTTTTCAAGAAAGTGCGGCTCCTCCTCCCCCTTTCAGGTCAGCGATCACAGTTAAATCTGCAAAGCCAGTCATCAAGCCAAACAACAAGCAGTTCCGGACCACAGTGGGGAACAAGGTACTCCGAAAGTAACTGAGGGCAAGGGGGCCAGGCCCCCCGGGGAGCCAGGCAGGTGTAGGGCCCGCAATCCAGGCCTGGATACGGGCACTGAGCTGCTTCACATCTACTATGCATGTAAGTGCAAAGAAAGGCCACAGGTCATCATCATCACACCTCAGCCTCCAAGGCTGTACCCACCTGAGCAAACCACGTGTTCACACAGTGACATGATTTACTGAGCTCCCTGCTGTTTGGGAAAACTGGATAGAGCAGCATTCTGTCCAGAGTATAGGACCTGCTAGTAATCATCACAGTCATGGTTTGAAAGCTTTCGTAATTTGTTAATGCATGAAGTTAACTTTTCTCCTTCTTAATTTTCAAAGATTAGGCCTTTTTTTTTTTTTTTTGGCCTTGACTTAAGCATGACATTTTTATCTCTGACCTTGTCTCCTAGTTCCGCAGCTCTCTGTATTTGCTCATGGAAACCCTCAATGCGACCACACCCCACTATGTGCGATGCATCAAGCCAAACGATGACAAATTACCCTTCGAGTAAGTGTTTCTATGCAGCAGAGTGAAAACACCCAGGAGGCCATTTCTGTCACAATGTTGGAAAATTTGCTTATAATTCTCTTGAAGTTTACTGTTTCTAGCTTTTTAACAATTCAGAACAACTCGGTCCTTCACATGCACCATAAGCCAGCAGGGCCCCTCTCAGGGGCTTGTCTCCAGGCCAAAGCAAAGGGACCAGCTTTCCAAGAATAGCCCACAAATGAAGTTCCTGCATCTGGGAAACCCAGAGCAGCTCCTTGCCTGTAGGAAGGATTTGTGTACAGCATGGTCACTAGTAGTTCTATCTTAACTATTAACTATAATGGTATTCTAGTTAATAATACTATATTGTGTGTTGGGAAGTTGCTAACACTGTAGGTCTCAGAAGCCCTCCTCACAGGAAAGAAACTGCTGTAACTATGGAGGAGGTGAGTGGGACCGTTCCACAGTGTGTACAAATACCAGGTCACTATGTCGCACACCTCAGAGCTATGACTGTGATGCTGCCTGTCAGTTAGACCTCAGTGAAAGAGAAAATTTGATTTTTGAAAGAAAGGTGGTAGAGGACCAGAGACTTCACCCTCCAGCATGGCACAAGACGTGCAGCTTGCTGTCTGGAGCCCCTGGGAAAGCCCCAGGCTCAGGAGTGGACGTTGCAGAGTCTCTTTGAGCTGACTAGAGCTGAGAGGTGTCTGAGGGACGTGGCCCATCCTGGAGGTGGCCAGTGTCTGGGGAGACCACCAGACGCTCAGACCTCAGCTGGTCGGTGTCCCTGTCCCTTCAAGGGAATTCTAGCGTCAAATGGACACTCGGAGGGGGCGGGCGGGAACATTTCCTCCACTCTGCTTGTCCTGCAAAGCTGAACCAAAGGCCCTCTCCCCACAAAGCCGCCTCCCTGTTTCCACCGTCAGACTCCGTTGCTCATTTCTCCGAGACCTCAGCAGCCGGAAGGCCGGCAGAGCTGCTGTCTTCCGGGGATCCATGGAGTGGCTGTTGGGGGCCAGCGTGGGGAGCGCAGAGGCCCACCCGGCTCCCCAGGGCCCCCGCCCAGCAGCTCCGTGGTGCTGCCCCAAGGCACGTTTGTCCGTCATGGCTTAACCCATCTCCTGACTCACGTCTTCTTTCAGGTTCGACTCCAGAAGGATTGCTCAGCAGCTGCGAGCCTGCGGCGTCTTAGAGACAATTCGCATCAGTGCGCAGAGCTACCCATCCAGGTTCGTGGTCATGCCATGTGCTGGGGGGGAGGAAGGCCCAACTTCAGGTCTGCTGAGAACCAAGGAAGGGCCTGCCAGGCGTTTTTGTCAGATACCTGCAGAAGATGCCCCCAAGATTTTTCCTACTGTGCTTTAGGAAGGCCAGAAGAGGGCCACTGACAGGCGGTGCGTGGGACAGGGGCCACTGCCACCCCATCACCTGTTTCCGTGGCTGGTGAACACCACCTGCCGCCTCTGCACTGCTCCTGGGGGAGGAGAGCACAATTGTTGGGGCAGAGTGTTAGCAGAAATACGGTATGGGGACCTCGCAGGATGAGGTCAAAGGTCAGTGCTGTCATCCCAGGACTGACTCTACCACCCCATCAGCAGTGGGAACCGCAGACAGGCCATGCCTCCTCCCTGCCACGCTTCCTTAGATCCCCTTTGACTTTGCAGGTGGACGTACACCGAATTCTATTGTCGCTATGGTGTGCTCATGACCAAACAGGAGCTTTCGTTCCGTGATAAAAAGGAGGTGTGCAAAGTGGTTTTACACAGGCTCATCCAGGTCAGTCTCTCTCAACTCCAGGAGTGACAAGCTCTTACCGCCCTGCCTATCTCCCGGGTGTGTTTCCATACCCGCCTGTCTCAGAACTGCATTGTCATGAATGCCAAGGAAGAAAATATGCCCCGCGCGTTTGGGTGCTGAGGTCAGAGCAGACACACTCACGGGGGCATCATTTCTTGAGAGTAGGAGTCACCATTAGGGACCCAGACTCGAACCCCAGCCTCCCAGAGTCCTCCTATCCTACATTGTCTTTCCACCATCAAAGGAGCTCCGATGGGCCTGGCTTGTATCACACGGTCAACTGAGAAGTCTCTGACACAGGAGGGTCCCAGACAGGGCACTCCGTGTGGATTTGGGTCATTGCTGCAGCAGTGAGTTGTGGGAAGGCAGTGAAGACAGAGGTACCATGGCCAGGAAAGGGGGCGGTGAAGACAAACCAAAATGAAGATAGAAATCAGACCCTTCCAGGCTCTGCTCTCTTGTTGAGAGAAGCTGAAGCTTCCCAACAGCCCAACTGAGAATCACCGAACATTCACTCACCCCTCACCCCATAGATGGACCCCTGAACCTCAAGTCCATTTCTTCCCCCAGTGGCTTTAAACAGACATCTCAAAAAATAAATTTTGAGGTCCTGATTAGAATTTTTCTGCTTTCTGTCAAGGAGCAGATGCGTCAAAATAACAATGTTTTGGCATCTTTGAATCTCTAAACATCCTTTCCAAACACTCTAGAAACTCTGAAAGATTTTTATTTCTGATTCTATCATTTTTCTCTTCCAGGATTCTAATCAGTACCAGTTTGGTAAAACCAAAATTTTCTTCAGAGCAGGACAAGTGGCCTATTTAGAGAAACTCCGACTGGATAAGCTCAGGCAGAGTTGTGTTGTGATACAAAAGCACATCCGTGGCTGGCTCCAGAGAAAAAAGTTCCTCCGAGAAAGACAAGCTGCTCTGACCATCCAGCAGTACTTCCGGGGTCAGCAGACCGTGAGGTACACCAGAGCAGAGGAAGCCAGGGGGTGGGTTGGAGGGGAAGGGGGCCGTGAGTGAGCCTGGAGACGAGAAGGTCATGCCCTTGGGGCAGGGAATGCTAACTCTGCCTACAGTTCCCACAACAGAGGTGACCTCTAGGACCCTGAAGCTCTGATCAGGGTTTTGAAGTGAGACCAGGTATAGGGACTGGGCCCCTTTTCCATGGGAAGCGAAAATGCCAGAGGCAGTCAGGGTCCCTACATAAATGCCGTGAGTAGCCACTGACCAACCTACCTGCAGAGAGTGGGGGTGCCAACAGTACCCGAGGGGATCCCTGGCAAGGCTCTGCCAGCAAACTTGAGCACCTCCCAAGGGGATGGCTGAGTTGGGGGGCAGTTCCACCAATCCTACTCCTCACTGAGTGTTTCCCAGAGGCCATGCCAAGTTGGCTAGTGAGAGGGTATCCTTCCAGACAGCAGCATGTGCTGGTGTGCATGGGCGCTGCCTCTGTCCTTAGCATGCCATGAGGGGAGCGGAGAAGGCAGCTCTTTAAGGATCAGGCAGTGTCACGGGACCTGACTTCTACCTGAGCTGGTTTTGCCACCCCAGCCCAGGTGACCGTCTTACATATATACATAGTCGGGCTTGCCCGCCCCACGCGTGCCTCTGAGTCAGGCAACAGCAGCTGTCTTCAGGGCAGGAAAAGCCAGGGTTATCTTCCTCCCCAGGTCAGACCCCCTTTCTGTTTGGGAATCACAGCGGCCTGACAGTTCTACCCCTGCTTACCTCTCGTGCCTGTCCCTTCATTCTGTTCCCATCCCCTGTCCTGCATGAGGCCTCCACCACCCCTTGCCTCCTGGTCCCACAGCACAGCCTCCCCCTGCTGTGTGTCTTCTGGAAGCAGAGTCTGTGGGAGCCACTGCCCTCCTCTTGTCCTTAATGCCTCCAGTGACACCTGTTTCCTACACTCAGTCTTTGGCATTCAAGGCCCCCCATGGCCTAGATGCATTCATGAGAATGGAAACTCTGGGAGAGCCTGGACCCTGCTTTCATACACTGCCATGGGTATTCAATAACTACATTTTTCAATAACACATGGTCTCTATTTTTCTAACCTCACTAATTTTTACATGTATCTCATATTCTGACAGTTTCAGATAAATTCTCTTTTTCTGAATATTTCCAGCATTGCTTAGGCCTCCATATGTTCACTGGTCCTTAGCTTGAAATGCTTTTTCTAGCTTTCACTGTCTCCAGAAATCCCACTTCTCCATCAATGGCTGGCTCACAAGCAGAATGATAGTTCTGTAAGTTCTCTCTTATGGATCTTTTAGTCATTACTTTATTTTTCCTCTTACCCCACCTGGCCATTCATAAGTCTGCAACATGAGGTTGTCAGCTCTGAAGGGAAGAACTTTGTCTTCACCTCTGATCCTTTAGACAGGAGTTGACAGGCTTTTTCTGGAAGAGCCGAATATTCAGACTTTGGGGACCAGACAGTTTCTCACAACTCTCCAACTTTGCTGTTGCTAGGCACGGATAAAATACAGATGACAGGCGTGGCGGCGTCCCCATCACACTGGACAATAACAGGTGGCAGGCTGCAGAATTGGTCCCTAGACTGTAGTTTGCCAAGCCCTGATCTAGAGCTGCTCCATGATTCCCCACCAGGCTGAATGAGCAGGTGCACTGCCAAAGCCCCATTTTCTTCTCACATATGTGAGCAACCGTGAACTGACCAGCCTGAATGTGGGGAGTGTGCAAGTTGCCACGTTGTTCCCCTGGCCTGGAGCAGGCCCACATTCAGATCAGGGTGAACGGAAGCTGAGGAGACTGACTTCCAGCGGGCCTTAGACTCAATGAGTTCTAGAGTTTGACAGTAGATTTACAAAACATTTGACTGTTCCTCAGTGCGGGGAGACAGTGCTGCACCAGCTCATCACTGTGCCAGAGAAACCAGGGCTCTGTGGATAACAGGTTCACTCTGCATTGTTTTTAACCAAGGAAAGCTGTTACGGCAACAGCCTTGAAAGAAGCATGGGCCGCCATCATCATTCAGAAGTACTGTCGTGGGTATCTTGTCCGCAGTTTGTACCAGCTGATCCGTGTGGCTGCCATTACCATCCAGGCCTACACCCGAGGACTCCTGGCAAGGAGGAGGTACCGAAAGGTACGGCTGAGACCCTGCACTTTCTTAGTCATAGTGAGATGGTCTTTTTCTGCAGGAAGACCGTTGTAGAGAGTGTGGAGTGCTGGTATCTTAGTGTTCGTACATGTCCGCTACAGGTCGGCTTGGTCATTGTTTCAGAAGTCTAAGTATAATAGGACTCTGTGGGTTAATTATAAGAAATTTGTATTTTACGCTGTGAGAATATTTTAATAGTTGTGTCTCTCAACGTTAGAGGAGTTGATGAGAGAAACAGTGGGGAACCAATCTGCATTTCAAAAAATCTTGTTTAAAGATGCTGGAGGAACACAAGGCTGTGATCCTACAGAAATACGCACGGGCATGGCTGGCCCGACGCAGATTCCAGAGTATCCGACGATTTGTGCTCAACATTCAGCTCACTTACAGGGTCCAGCATTTGCAGAAAAAGCTAGAAGATCAGGTAAGTGTTCATAATGTATCTTTCATATGTATTTTTCCAACTGATTTATTTTGTCCTGGGCCAATTCCTTAGCTAACACTGTTAAGATTTATGCCTATGTTAGGAAGTTCAGATAGATTATGTGGACCACCTTATTCAGAAAACAGAAGTACACTGTAAAAGGCTGCTCTATGAAGTTGTATAGGTTGTGCACTGCACGAGGTAAGCTGCTGAAGAGTGTAAATGGGGCTAAAATCCAGGCTAACTTTGCTTTTGCCAACACATGTGTCCTGGTACAAAGCTGCCTTGAGACAGGAGTGCTTTTTTCTCACCTGCACAAAGATGTCCACATGCCAAGCCATGCTCCCTTAGGACTGTGTTGGCTCGGAGAAGCTGCTCCTTTCTAATTTGCCCAAAGGTCTATATGGTCTAACTGCAGCCCTGCCTATTTTGGGGAGACCTCTCATACCATCTCCGCTGGTGGGAAACAAAAATCCACATGCTCTTAGTCAGTGGGGAAGGGTTGTGTCTTACGCAGCGTCCAGATCTGTAAAACTCACTTCTGGGCCTGTCCCAAACAATACTGAGATTCTCCTAGGGGAAACTTAAAACTTAGCCATGAACAGAGGCTTAGGAGTCCTTAGCAAATGGATAAATGTGCAAAAAACCCCTTGAGGTTTGGATGCAGTTTCTCCTTATTGTGCTCTTGTGCGGCAGGCCTGCGCCTTTGGGGTCTTGCGCAGACCAGTACCAAAACGCTGCAGCGACAGCTGGGAGGAGGGCCCGTGGGGGCTGACACTGCCAGGGCTCCACCCTGGGCATGTTCATTTGCTGGTGCTGCCATAACAAATGCCCACAGCCTATGTGGCCTACACAACAGACATTTCTTTTGTCACAGCTCTGGAGGCTAGAAGGCCAAGAACAAAGTGTTGGTAGAGTTGGTCTCTACTGAGTTGTCCCTTCTTGACTTGCAGTGTCTTTGTCCTAATCTCTTCTTATAGGGACACCAGTCGTACTGGATTAGGGCCCACCGATATGACCTCATTTTGCCTTAATTTTGTCTTTAAAGATCCTATCTCTAAATATAGTCATATTCTGAGGTGTTGGGTATTAGGACTGTAACATGTGACTTTGGGGGCAGCAGGGGACACAGTGTATTCCATAGCATTAGGGTTGTCTTAGAGCTCCAGGATTGGGCTGGTCCTGCACTCAGAGTGCCATCAGCTCACGAAGTGTGCCTGACCACGTCTGCCTTGCTATTTGCTGTGGGATGAAGACGCTCCTACGTACCATCGTAACTAAAACTGTGATCAGTGTAGATAAAGCCCTGATAGATCTAGATGCCATGTCAAATGTTGTGAGAGGCAAATGGAACTGCTTCTTTATTTTGGATAAACCCCCAAATATCTGCTGTTTTTTCCTCTAGAACAAAGAGAACCATGGGCTGGTGGAGAAGCTGACCAGCGTCGCCGCTCTTCGGGCCGGTGACACGGAGAAGATTCAGAAACTGGAATCTGAGCTGGACAAAGCAGCCGCCCACAGGCACAGTTATGAGGAGAAGGGGAAGAAATACAAGGCCGCCATGGAAGAGGTCTGGGCTGGTCATGATTATGGAAATCCATGCGAATCTTTCTGGGCAAGAGGTCACGGGACAGCATTTTCCCACAAAGCAGATTTCTGCAGAACAGATCAGATTTTGCTATTGGCTTCCATCAACAAAGGGAGGTCTACCTTTCAGGGGAGGAGATCAAAGGCCTAGAATCTGGGGGAAGGAGAGGAGGCTCATGCTTCAAGACATGCAACATAAGGTTTCCTTTTTTCTCAACTAATGTGAAATGATGAAAGCCCTTTTAAAGCAAAGGAACTCTGGCTAGATGCTTACCTCTCTTCCATGAGGATCTTGGTCCCCTGTCATTTGTCCTTCTGGAGCATGCCCTGAAGCATCTTCCCCAAAACAGCAGTGCAAAGTTTGGGGCAGGTTTTCGTCTCTGTAGTCAAGTAAAATGAGCAGTAGACAGAGATCAGATGTCTCTGGCTCAGATCTCGTCTTTGCTGCCATCGGGTTGGGCAACCTTGGGTAAGTCCCCTACCCTTTCTGATGTAAGATGGGAGTAACAAAAAGGGACTGACAGAGTCCTTGTAAGGATAAAGTTGTCAGATGAAATCATTTAGCCTTGTGCCTACCATGGAGACCTGCACAACTGTGAGCTGCCGTTCTCTGAAGCAGTGGTGTTTATTACCCTCCACTCTCCTGTACTTTCCAAAGTCCTATGGCACCCAGGTTTGGGGCAGCCTGGAGCCCCAGGGCCCCCTCCCATGGCATGCACTGCCTGTCAGCAGCCATCAGCATGATTCAACAGATACTTTACTAGGAGAAGCTAAGATAATAGAGCTTCTGTCCTGATCACACATTCTTCCGGAGTAATAATACTCTCAAAGTGTGGTTCCACTTTGTATCATTAATTATTTTCAGCCTATTAAATATATGCATACCTTGACTATTGAGAAGCTTCCAGAAAAGGATAGAGGCATTTTCGTACTTTGAGGAAACCTTGGATTTGGTGATTGCTCCTTGACTTCAGCCATTGCCTGGCCAGGTTGAGAACTGTGTCTACTTGAAGTCACACAGGTCCCCTGTGTGAGATGGAACGCAGCATCTTGCAGGGGGCTGGCGCCAGCTATCAGCCACAGATAGGAGCTGAGACAGACAGACAGATGAATGGACAGAAGGATGGATGGGCAAAAATGTAGCCTTTCACCAAGAAAGGCTGTGGTGACAAAACTTAAAGTGAGTTTTTTAAAAAAGCTTTTTTTCTTCCCTTACCTAGAAACTGGCGAAGCTTCAGAAGCATAACTCAGAACTGGAAATACAAAAGGAGCAAATAGAGCTGCAGCTTCAAGAGAAGACTGAAGAGCTGAAAGGTAGAGCCCACGGCAGCCCGAGACGTGCTCTCACGTGCTCACCTGTCCAGGCGTTCGGGAAATATCTGTTGGCGTGAACTGAGTTTTAGGTAGAATCAGGAATCTGTGATGCATTCCCAGTGAAATGAGAATGCTTTTTGCTTGGCAAGGAGCAACTATACTTAAGTTGTGGTAATGTTACCCTACAGATTCTTCTGTTGCTTTCCCATCTTTTGTCCGATGGCACAGCAATCCCTGTCTCAGAACCGCCAGGGCCGTTTGCAAAATGCAGATGGCTGGGCTGTCAGCCTGGAACCCTTCCATCAGGAGGTGGTGTCTGTGAGTGGTGCGGCCGGGATGGTTCAGACGTGGGTCTTTTTGACACCTTTGTGGCAATCTGATGCACAGGCAGGATAACACTGCAGTAATGCTGCTGCTGGCCGAGGGTCTGTAGTCAGATTTCAGATCTGTCTGAATGACTTGGTGTAAGCAGTCACTTCCCTCAGCTCCTGCCCTGGCTGTGAGGGCAGGCCCTGCTGAGCCCTTGAGTAGCCCCCCTGAGCTTTCTGACACAGCCGCTTGGTACCAGTGGTATTCCTTTCATTCAGGGGCGTGAAACAGGCACCCTGAGCCTAGCTCTGTCTCACTCAGAGGCTACCTGTAGGCACTTGCTCAATCCCAATGAGAATGGGAACCTGATGGTTCCCGTCCAGATGGCGGAAATGACCGCACTTGCTTCTCTGTACTGTCCAGAGCTCTTCTCTGCGAGCCCTGACGGGGCAGCAGGGCCTTGGTAGCTCAGGCCTGGGGATGTGGCACACACCGGAAGCCTAGCAGGCAGTGGATACACCAGGGTCCAGAAGAGCCCGGGGGTGCCGGTCAGCATGTGGAGAAACATGTGTCAGGAGGAGGAAATAAACACCCCGAGTCCTGACCAGCTGAGCAAGAAAGGCTGTTCAGGGGATGCCAAGCCTGGGAGTGTCTTCCTGCTCCAGATGACCTGTGGTGTCTGTCCACCAGGTCTCTGAGGACCATGATGTGGGTGTTGATGGGCACATGTGGTCAGAGCAAACCTGAGGAAACCTCAGACGTGAACGAGGGAAGGGCTTGCCTACCTCTGTTGTTTTTATTACGATATATGGCTCCTGGGTATATTTTGCTCTTTCTTCTAACTCTAAGTAATTTTTCCCATAAGGACATTTAAATTCCTACAAATGTGTCCTGAGAAGTACATATTTGACAGCACTGACATGTTTGGATCCATAATTTTATATTTTCTTCCAAAAAGTGCCTGAAAACTTTCAAACCCAGTGTTCATAAAGTGCTTATCCTATGGGTCTCTCTACATGTGGCAAACAGCGTTGTGTGAAAAGCACCAGCCTTCGCTTACCCTGGGACCTGTGACTAAGGGATGTTACCACACATTTCCCCTTTTTGAGATTCCAACATGGACACCATCCATGGCTCCCAGGAAGAAAGTCATGCTCAGGCAGCTTTTTCACCCCTTGGCAAATGGTCTAAGATTTAGTAAGCACCAGAATGAAAGCTGATTCTGTGAGTGAAGTAAAAATTGAAATTATATCAAATATGCTGGCTTCTAAATTAGAGCTTAAACATTTTTCTAGTATCTTCTGGCTGAATCATGACATTCTGAGGCAGTCCTTTTGATTCAGGGACATTTGATACCTCATTTGAATACTGTTGTTTTTTTGTTTTCTTTCTTTCTTTCTTTAATCAAGTAATTCAGGGTAGCTTTCATCACCTCCTCCTGGGGCTCCCCTCTGGGGCAGGATTCAGAAGTGAGGTAGAAGTCAAAGATGGGATGTCAACGAAGTACAGATAGAGATGTCAGGCTTTGATGGGTTACCCCGTTTTCAAGGCGCCTGTTGTGTGTGGATGTGTTGCGAACCCAGGACTGTCACAGCTTCAGAATGTCCGTGGCTTCTGGCTGCGCAGTGTTGCCTCAACCTACCGTTTGTTGTTGGATACTCTTGTGCTGAAAGGCAAGAGCAGCTTTGTCAGACTTCCTCTTCCCCAGATGAAGACAGACACTTAATCGTTTTCTTGGTTATGGTGAATGATGACCATGGTGAGCCAAGAGAACCACTTTGGCTCCCCTCTCCCTGCCAGGGGACATATGGCCTCGTCAGAGACGGTTTGGGTGGTCACCACACAGGACGGTCCCCTCTCCACAGCAAGGTATTCTCCAATCTGAAGCGTTGACAGTATCAAGACTGAAACCCCATCATACACTGACCACTGTCCTTCCCAGATGGTGTCTGTGTGCTTTTAATAGTCATATATATCGTCTCAAAGCCAATTATGCCTTTTTAAACAAGTAATACCCAGACCAAAAAAGTACTATAAATGAGACTATTCACACATTTCCAGCATGACCAGTTTGTGAGAATTATTATTTCCCCTTCTTGCCTGCATTTCTAATTTCTAAATTATAAAAAGTGGCCGTTATCCTCCCATCTTCAGTCCTACTCATCCCAAGTAGCCCATGATTGTTCTCACAGCCACACTTTCTTACGTGTGACATGATGCCTTCGAGGTACTGGGTGCAGACATATTTCCAAGGGCGTTCTCTCTTCACAGAAAAGATGGACGACCTCACCAAGCAGCTCTTTGATGATGTGCAAAAAGAGCAAGAACAGAGAATGTATGTAATCTGGTTTGCCTTCAAGTTACTGCTTTCTTCTCTCTCTCCTGTTTTATATTTTGCTTCTCAGCTTGCTGATAGCAGGTCACAGATCCAGGAAAGCGGGGAGGTGAATATTTGTAGGAAGCGAGGGACTCCGATGTGTGAGAGCCGAGGCCCCCAGGGTGCACTTTTCAGGCCTGTCTCCCGTCCTTCAGCGGTGGGTGGTGGACCCCCGGGAATTTCCCACTTTCCCTTCATGGCTATGACAGAAGTTCAGACACGGCCATCCCTTTCAGCTTCCATCAAGTCCAAGAAGTAAAATTATTGCCTAGGAAATAAGCCTGCCTCCCTCCCCTGTCTGTTGTGTCTGTTAACTTGACTCTTGCCTCAGTCAATAAGGGGTGGAACCCACCTCACAATAGTTGAGGCAGGTCCCCATGACCTTGTACTCTGCCAGCCCCACCTGCCCTAGCTCAGTACCAAACACCCTGCTAATCTGCAGAGGCTGCAGTCTACACTCCCCTTTCTTAGAGCGTCAACTCAGAGCTCTTAGATCTTAAAGTAGGGATATGTGGCAGGGTGTTGGGGAGAGACAAAATATCCTTGGCATGTTTCATTTGGGGGCTGGAAGGCTTGGAGCTGGGTGGAAGGACATATGCCTTCCCCGCTTGGTTGGCAGAGGAGCCTGAGTCTTAGTAAGGAGCAGGATGCCAAATTGTTAGTGGCAGGAACGTACCCAACAGCTCCAAGAGTTACCAGATACGTGTTTCACAATCCTATGTGAGTTTTAGAATAGGGAGATTGGGTTCTTCACCTTGAAAATTTTATTTGTCGGTGAACACTCAACTCCAGGAAAGGAGCTCAGTTTTTGGCCTCCACTGTGCACGAGGGCAGGTGGAGCAGTCATTTGGAGAGGGGGTTTGGAGAGGCAGGCTGGGGCCAGGTCACTTCAAGTTCTTCACCATCTTCATCAGCTCCCACCGGTAGCATGGTCTGGTCCTTTCAGCTGACTGGGGACATTTTAGCCCCTGTCACAACCCTTGAGGGGTGCCCAGATGCCCGTAGCCTGTGGGTGGCTCCCAGCCCGCATAGGTACAAGTCTGCGATCCTTTCAGCATGGACGTCTGGCTGCAGTTTGCTCCTTTACAAGTGCTCTACTGTCCTCTTAGGAGCACTGTGGTTTTTTGAAACACCTGAGAACAAAGTTAAGAAGTTTGTTAATATCTGTGAAAGGAAATGAAACACAAACCTACTGGGAATGTGACTCTCCTCCTGGAGGTTCTCCCTTTGTGTTACAGAAGACGGTCATAAAACAAGCAGAGATGAGAGCTTGGCCAGTAGAGCGATGATTTCATAAACTCGTGGAGCCCTTGGGACTACTTCCATTCTGATTGGACCCATTGGGCTGGTCTAGGTCATGTCTCTCTTTGGTTATTTTCTTGGTCAGTCACCCCATATTTAATAGAGCAATCATCTCACAAGGAATTGGGTTTCTTTCTTTTTTTCTTTCTTTTTTATTTAAGATTTTATTTGTCAGAGAGAAAGAGAGAGAAAAAAGCAGGGGGTGGGGCAGAGGGGGAAGCAGGCT
This sequence comes from Neogale vison, assembly GCF_020171115.1. Lineage (NCBI taxonomy): Eukaryota > Metazoa > Chordata > Mammalia > Carnivora > Mustelidae > Neogale > Neogale vison. Next base: position 76,133,983 of record NC_058103.1, read on the forward strand.
CCCCACTGAACAAGAAACCCGATTTGGGACTCAATCCCAAGACCTTGAGATCGTGACCTGAGCCAAAGGTGGATGCTTAACCCACTGAGCCACCCAGGTGTCCCAGGAATTGGATTTCCACGGACTTTTAGGCACCTGGATTTGCTGCAGGTTATTGTAGAACATTGAAGGGCTGGCCCTCTGACATGTTAAATGGCTGTATTAAATTATTTAGGACCTAGCCAGGATCCTTGGAATCCTTGAGTTCCAGGATCCTTGGAACACAGCAGGGGCCAGGGCATGGCAGACTCTGCCAAGGTCTTTGAGAAGGAAAGGGCCCCTCCAAGAGACCACAGGGAACCCCACAGAACTAGGGTGGCTTCAGGAATGGAGTATCCCACCACTGCTGAGTCTTGGAGTTTAGCCTCCCTATCCTTTGTCTCCTCTGTGTGATCAGAGTAGACAGATCAGAAGGTGTAAGAAACTTCCCTAACATAAGGGGACAGGAAACTGGCAGCTAAAAGTAAGGCCATTGTCTGTTGGAATGGTCACAGTGGATCCTAATTACCTTGTCTCCTTTCCAAGTCTCTTCTCATTACTTTCAAAATGATGTCTTGTTCTAATCCATGGTAAAGACTTTAGAGAAATTCTCAATTACTCATTTCTTTTTTTTTTTTTTTTTGGCGTCTAGACTTCTTGAAAAAAGTTTTGAACTGAAAACACAAGACTACGAGAAGCAGATCTGGTCTTTGAAAGAAGACATTCAAGCTCTCAGAGCAGAGAAAACGCACCTGCAGCACCAGCTAGAGGAAGAACGGGTCACCTCCGATGGCTTAAAGGGGGAGGTGGCCCAACTGAGAAAGCAGGCAAAGGTAGAAGGGGCTTCTCGCCTGCAGATGAGCTCCCTGGCTGTGCCGTGTGAGCTGCACGGAGGGGGCACTTCCACAGTCCCGTGGGGTCAGATAGCTAAGAGCATCTGAATAAGGCCAAAATCAAAAGGATCCTGATCCCTTCAGTTCTTCTAAGGAGGAACCCCCAAGTTGCCTTTGACTCACCAGTCATTGGTTTTCATATTTTAAAAGTCAGCTTTCTAACTCTTTGGAAATTAAGTGAAGTTATTCAAATATGCTGACCTAGAGAACACTTCCAGATTAAATGATAAATTGATGTGAACACTTCTTCTACATTCCATCATATTGTTATAGTTCTATAAACACCTGTCTTAAAATTAAAATACCTTATTATCAGAATGTTTTAAATTGTTATCAGAAAATCCACAAAAGCAGTGATCCCTGCTTGGACAGTCAAGGCTTAACTGAATTCCTTCCCTACACCAGAAAACACATACCCAAGTGTCCCTGTGTTCTTCAGTGCCAAATATCTCAGTGTGAGTTTGGAAAGCTTTTAAGCTTCCACTAAATAAGTGAAATGCGTGTTGGTAGAATGTTGTTAAGATTATGCAAATGTTTGCTGTAATGGTCGTGGAATAGCCACGCATGGCTTAAAAGAAAATGTAGGAATCCCATCTAGGTCACCTCTTGACAAGAGAGCTGTCCACATCCTCTGGGTCCCAGTTTCCTGTCGTTGAGAAGGAAGAGTTTGGACTGTGGGATCAGGGAAGACCACGTATTGCTCTGACTGCTTCACTCTTAGGAGCCACATGAGGCTCGCATCAATCCCTGGGAGTTGTGTCCTCTGCCTAGTCTGTATCTTGGGACATCATAGGGCTGCCCTTGAGTGACACCCCACTATTTGTCACTCACTTCCTCTTTGGTAGGAAACATGGCCCAAACCCTCTGATGTGGTATATTAAGATTCATCTTATTTTCACAGAAAATAAACATCATCAGTCTGGAAGTAAGCACATCTATGACTTGGAACATTTGCCAAAACCTTACCAAGAGCAGGGCTTTTGGACTGGACGGTCCTGGGGCCCCATAAGCTTCCCTGTCTGGCCCTGAGCATGCCATTTCCCCTCTATCACCCCAGTTTTCTCATCTGTAAATTATTACTCCATCACCGAGGGGCCTATTATAAGGAAGAGGTCATGTATGTGAAATGATTGGTAAATGTCAGTTGGATCTTTCTTCTCACCCTCTGAGGAAACTGGGGCTATGGCCCTTAAACACTTAGACAAACTGAGAAAATATCAAGGCAGGGTTATTTCCCGCTGCTTATCTCCCAGAGCTACAATCCCTCACACCTGTGACCCTCACTCAGTCTGGCCTCGCACCGTAATAAAGACAGAACATAGCCTCTTCCCCACAACCTGTGCTCCTCCTCGGCCAACTCCCAGCCTCCCGGGTATCCTTGGCTCTGCCCCAAGAGTTCATCGTACCAGTGAAAGAGAATTTAGTCCCTTAGGTTTTACTCCTCTTGGGTCCCCTTCCTCCCCAGGCCAGCCCAGCCCAACCTTGAAGTAAGAAGCTATTTTTCCGTTTATGTAGTAAGAAAACCAATTCTATTGCTACAACTGACTACATCTGGGAATAAGTAGCCACATTTTGAGCAGTGAAACATACTTCAAGGCCACAATGTGTGGACAGTGATGATTTAACAAGATGCTAGCTGGGTGAGGCTGTCTTGGGTAGAAAAACGATACCGTATTTGTATTCTCTTTGTCTGGCATAAGCCATAATATCTACTTCTTCTTTACCCGGTACGGTCACTGCCGTGATACAGACAATCTCTGAGTTTGAAAAGGAGATAGAGCTACTTCAGACACAGAAGATAGATGTGGAAAAACACGTGCAATCACAGAAACGGGAAATGAGAGGTAAGAAAAATAAGAGTCACTGAGCCTACGGGCGCAGACCCAGTTTACCACGGGCATCACCACTAAGGAAATGTATCCTCTGGTATGATGAGCCCAGTTGGTTTGCTGGTTGGTTGGACAAGTGGCAGGTTGAATAGCTGGTTGATGTCATAGCTGGTCGGTTGGTTAGTTGATTGGTTGAACAGCTGCTAAGTTGCTGATGGTATGGTTAGCTGTGTGAAATCTAGAAAAGTGGGACCAAAAAAGGGAATGGGAGAAGAGAATCATGCAGAAATGTCATTTATACCAGCTCTGCCTTTTCCTCTCAGAAAAGATGTCCGAGATCACCAAACAACTTCTTGAAAGTTACGACATTGAAGATGTTAGAAGCAGGTAATCATTTTTGCGTTACCAAACCTTTAGAATCATTTTGCACATGAGTGAGATGATTGCTTTTCTTACTCCCCTTATTTTCCAGGCTCTCGTTGGAAGATTTGGAACATTTAAATGAGGATGGAGAACTTTGGTTTGCTTATGAAGGACTAAAGAAAGCAACACAGTAAGAAACTCCCCCGGAGTTCTTTTTGATTTTTAGAGATAATAGATATTAGAAAGTCAAAAGTTTACCTTCCATAGATTTGACACAAAGGAAATTTGGAGTGGAGTAGTGGAATGATCTAATAATCACTGGAAATATTTCAAGAATTAAGTAATGAGCTTAATAATAAAAAACAATCTTTTTATAGGATAAACTCCTGAGTCGTAAAACCTGTAATCTGTACAGGGAAAACAGATGATATCAAATAAGGTAGCCAGTGTTGCCATAGAGATATAATTATGTTTAAATTTAAGAAGTTTGCTGTAATCTTTTATTTGCAAACTTTATCTTTTATTTATTTATTATTTTTTGATAGACAAAGATCACAAGTAGACAGAGAGGCAAGAGAGATGGGGTGGGGGGAAGCACACTCCCCGCTGAGCAGGGAGCCCAATGTGGGGCTCAATCCCAGGACACTGAGATCATGTCCTGAGCTGAAGGCAGAGGCTTTAACTCACTGAACCACCCAGGTGTCCTGCAAACTTTATCTTTTAAAGCAATTTCAGGTCCATGGCAAAATTTAGCAGAAAGTATAGAGATTTCTCAGAGATTTCCCTCCCCTCCCCCACAACACCAGTGTTGGTAACCCCCACCAGAGTGGTACGTTTGTTAAACTTGATGAACTTACATTGATCCGTCATTATCACCCTGAGTCAGTAGTTTACATCAGGGTTCACTGTTGGTGCTGTACATTCTGAGTCTGACACATGCATACTTAATGAATATTTACTATAGTTGCATACCAAACATATTCTTAAACTTATAACATGTAATTTTAATAATGTCTAAAATTTTTTTACCGTTAACTGCATATTAATGCCACATAATGCTTCCTAACTGGCTAGAAGGATTTTATAATTCTCCATACCAAATTCTGTAACCTGTCACTATGTGTGTACACATAAACTTTGTGTCCTTAACATAGCGCTCACTGTGAATTTTCCTAACTACTGCACACGTCCATGCTCACGGTCAGCAGCCCAGCAGAACAAGGACCATGTGGTTCACTTCTTGCCCCCCTCCTCCAACAGCGTGTTGGAGAGCCATTTCCAGTCCCAGAAGGACTCCTATGAAAAGGAGATCGAAGCTTTGAACTTCAAAGTGGTGCATCTAAGTCAAGAGATCAACCACCTGCAGAAATTATTTAGAGAAGAGACTGACATCAATGAAAGTATCCGTCATGAAGTCACCAGGCTAACATCGGAGAACATGGTACAGGCCCCGGGGGTGGCCATTACTCTAGAGATGTCATTTAACAGTGGGATAAAATTCAGTTTCTTGGCAGTAAACAATGGATCAGAATTATGTTTTCTAGAAATGAAATAGCTGGGTCCAAAGATACAACTATCAAGTTACCCTGGGTTGGAGAGCACTTTGATTTGAGAGTGGGTTTATTTACCAGGGGATGGGTCCCAATTCTGTGGTGTACACCTGTATTTTGTAAATCTGTGTGTTTTAAGTCTAGCCCTAACCTCTTGGAAAGTGACAAAAAACGCTAAGGTAAAGGGATGACTCTGGAGTGGGGCATGTGTTCAGGTCTGTCCCTCTGCTTGTGCTTCTCATCTCATTTTCTCAAGGACTTCTCTCTTCCGTGACACCTGTTCCCCCCCGCCACACCACCCCAGTGTTTGTCCATCCATGCCTCAGTGTTGGAGAAATCCTGGAGGAATCTCCTGACTCAAAGAATATCCCTTTCTTAACCCCACATCATCTGTAGCCACCACCCCATTTCTCTGTGGGGAGATGGCCAGGCTTCTCAGTGGTCACCTAATGGATTTTTGCACTCACCTCCCAACTCCCCCACAGCCACGCTGTTCTGTCCTAAGCCCCGACCACTGACCAAGTCTGCCTGCACACGGCTGAGCCCAAAGTGTTCCTTTTCACCCCCATCTTATCTCTCAGCAACATTAGGTGATGTTAATCAGTCCATCTTCCTCCTTGCTCTTTGTTCTGCCACCTTCCAGAATACCATGCTTTCCTAAGAACCCACCTCTTAGGCTACCCCGTCTCAGCTTTCTTACCATTTCCTTCTCTTCTGCCTAACCTGAGAGTATTAGGACATCTCCGGGCTGTGTCACCAGTGAGATGTGGCTCTAGGCACAGCAGATGTGTGCAGCAGTGGTTAAGGGCCTTCATGTCTTTGTTTATTCTTTGGATGAACCTTTACTGAGGAACCTTGCAGAACAGGCATCCAAATGCACAAACCAGTATTCTTCACATGTATTTCAGAGGCACACGTGTTTTCATACACTTGGATGACAGAAAAGCTATTTACCTGACAGAGGGTGGATGTGAGTGACATTTATAGAAATACACAGACAGGCAAGGACAGAGGATCATGAAACATACTAGATCATTCCAGACCTCCACTAACAGAGCGGCACCCCACCTAGAATTCACAGGGTGCAGGCGGACCTCTTTGAGATGATTTTTGTGTTCCTAGATGAGGATATGACCTTTCTGGGCCGGGGCTGAAGAGACTGGCTCACCACAGCAGAGCCCCCACACAGCCTCCCAGACAGTGTACTTCCTTCTGCCCCGGGAGAGCTCGGTGATATCATGGGTATAGCTGTGTGAGAGCCACTCCCTCCAGACACGCTGGTGTTGCTTGTGACTCTCTAGATCTTGAGGTAAAAAATTGTAATGCCAAACCAGGCTAATGCTTTGGCTGGCCCTCCTACACAGCCGAACCCGACACATGCTCCCTGGGGTTAGACACCTACATAGTCTAGTTTGCTTCTGAGAAGCTCTGAGATTTTGAAGCTCACAGACAAAAGCATTTCATATTCAAATATTTCTAATTCTTCTCTAAAGATGATCCCAGACTTTAAACAGCAGATTTCAGAACTGGAGAAACAGAAGCATGATCTGGAAATCCGCCTGAATGAACAAACGGAAAGCATGAAAGGTAACTGAAACTGTCACAAAACTGCTTTTAGAAAATGGATTCCTGTGTCCAGGAAAGGACAGAGAAGTCATTGTACCCCAGCATCTCAGACTCTGGTTCTCCAGGGGCCCAGCCAGGTGACATAAATGTGAGAAGTGGGCTGAGTGGAGGAGACTGTAAGGGGCAAGACATTTAGAGGTGCGGTGGCTTCCAAGCTCCGTTGATTGTTGCCAAGTGGCAATACTGGCCTCAGTGTTGCTTGATATCCCTATCTTTAAAGAAAAGCCAGAAAGCCAGATTTTTATGTGGAATATCACAATTTTGGAATAATGGCTTTGAAAATTTTTAAACATTGTTCAGACCAAACAAAACCTAATCTCAAGCAGGAAACAGCTTAGGACTGTTTCAAAGCAAGACCCAATGTAAATCAAAATGTGATGTGGACCCCAAAGTAAAGACAGTTCTTCCCACTACAGGCAGACTGGAAGAATTGTCTAATCAGTTGAACCGCAATCGAGAAGAAGAAGGAACACAAAGGAAGTAAGTGTTAACATGTATACTCTTGGAGCTCATGCTCATGCAGTGCTTTCTTTTCTGAAATTGTGGGAGAAACCAAGATATGTTATAAAGCCAAAAAAGCAAGGTGCTAATTAAGATAGATGATCTATTACCATTCAGATGTGAAGGAAAGAAACACATACGTATACACCACACATACACACACACACACAAACACACTTGGGAGAACATACAGGAATCAAGACATTGCTTTTTCCAGGGAGGGTAACCGGATGGCTGGTGCCCAGTGGTGGGGACATAATTTTCACCTTTTATGCCCTTAGAACATGTATCGTCTGTTCAAAACACTGCTGAAATAAGATTGTGTGGGAGAGAACAGATTTTCTCAGAGCAGGGTCAGGCTTGAAATCCATGTGACAGAGAGTCTTTGCGGATAATCCCCCCAGATGTGCAAATTGACCCGCAGAGGGCCTGGTGCTGAGGCGGAGCCTAGGGGGGGGGGGAGGCCGTAGGGGGGGGATGTTTTGCCGCCAGCAGGCTGACACACTTACCTTTCAGAGCCCTATGTCCTAGGGAGCATTTTAGTCATGTGACTTTATTGGTAGGATGGTGGTGAAATGAGGGTCCCAAATAGTAGGAAAGTGGCGAGACAGTCTTAGATCTCTACTTCTCTTCTCCCTGGGTTTTTGAGAGTCTGGCCCCCAGGCCATTCAGATAGGACCTAATCAGTGGACTTTTGGTCATAAGGGTGTGAGTGAATGTGGGTGTCCTGGGGCAGCCATCAGCATCCTTTGGCAGAGTGGAGGCAGGAATCTCTTATCAAGTTAAGGAGACTGGGGCAACCGTGGGCAGCTCCACACCCAGCCAGCCCTGATCTTCACCCCTACCCCCACCCCCACCCCCACCTCAAAGACTTTCCTATTTAGGTACTACTCACTTTACACATCAATTGGCCCAAATATTTTTCTGTGTTTGGAAATAATCAGTGTTTGCTATGACAAGTGACTTCTCCATGACTGTCAAACTGATACCAAAATTTCCTTTATCTTTTTCTCAGGACCCTAGAGGCCCAAAATGAAATACACACCAAAGAGAAAGAGAAGCTGATCAGTAAGATACAAGAAATGCAGGAGGCCAGCGAGCACTTGAAGAAACGATTTGAAACTGAGAGTGAAGTCAGGAGTACCTTCCGGCAGGAAGCGTCTCGTCTAACTATGGAAAACAGAGTGAGAATTCTCCCAGTTTGTTGATAAAGGACTGTGTGCAGATGTCACTGAAAGTGGGGGGACATGCCACCTAAAGCACATGAACAACTGCAGACCAAAAGCCGCTTCCGTCAGAGCACTCTGTGTCCTCACCTCAGCACACGGGTGGTCTCCGAGTTGTGGGCTTCTGCTGGGGAGCCTTGGGGACTTTCATGGGCCACACCAGGAAAGTGTCCAATAGAGTAAAGGGACAACAAGAGGAGATATGAGCGCTGTCCCAGGGATGGCACCCATCTGAGATGATGATGTTCTGGTCTACAGCAAGCTTTTCCCCATTAAAGGGCCACGCTTGCTTTGGGGGTATGCCCTTCCTACAGTTTTTCAAGTCAAAATGTTCTTCTATGAAATGATCAAGATGGTAGATGGCAAACGTTTTAAATTGTTCAAATCTTCATCAAATTATAAATGCCCTGGTCAAAATGAAATTAGGCAACTCTAAGTCAGTCCCCAGCAATTCTCTGGAGATGTGATTGGTGTGTGAAACCCACAGGACTGGGAAGCACCGTAGTGGCAGATGGGGCACTTTCTTAGGAGGCAGACATGCTCAGGCCCCTTCCTGGCCTGGCAGCCTCCAAGACGGTGACCGGGGAAGGGCTCATCAGGTAGTGGTCAGCAGCCTGGACAGGCCCACAGGCCCCACACCCTGTTTTCAGCCCCCCACCCATTTCTTATCTCACAGGAAAACCACAATAGGGTAAAACCCTATTTTGCAGGATCAGGATTTAACTTTGATGAGTAATTATATCCAAAGGAATCCACAGAGCTTACCATTCAACAGAAAGTAACAAATTCCAGTCCGGGCACCTAGACGATATCCGTCTTTTTCTGAGGGGGATACAACTTTCTCAGAGAGTAGCCTCCTCGGGTCATGGCAGATAAGCAACTGGCTGCTGAGCTTTTGGGAGAGGTGGTCCTGCCTTCCGTGCTGGAGCCCGTGTCCCTGGGGCCTGAGCCGGAGCCTGTAGTCAGGGAGACGGCAGATGGGGGGTCGTGGGTATTGCGCATCTTGCCCCACGTGACTGTCCACTCCCTCCCTGTGGGCGTGCAGCTCAGTCCCTGAGCTGGGTGGGGTTTGTAGGAGTTTGTTTCTGATGCTCCAGCATCAGAGGGGGCAGTGAAGCCCACTCAGCGCCCCTCCTCAGGAGCCCTCGGTGTGCCCGGCTCTGTTCCCAGGCAGTGCCGGGCCACGGTGCCAGAGCCAGGGAACACTCACAGCTGCACATTCCCTCCAACCGCGTACGCTGGAGCCAGTGAGTAACCTCGGTGTTGTATTCATATACAACAAAAGAATGTAATTTCTATATAAAGGGGTGGATTTTGCCCACAAAGGAACTTCATCATACTAGCTTCCTAGAGCAGCCATAACAGATTAGCACAAAATGGCTGGCTTAAAACGCCAAAAATTTGTTCTCACAGTTGTGAAGGGCAGAAGTCCCATTCAAGGTGAAACGGGGCCACGCTCCTCCAAAATCTCTAGGGCAGAATCCCGCCTTGTGTCTTCCCGCTGCAGGTGGCTCCCGGCATTCCTGGGTTTGGGGCAGCATAACTCCGAACTCTGCCTGAGCCTTCATGCAGCTGTATCCCTCTGTGTCCTTTTCTATTAGAAGGGGAATCTCACTGGCTTTAGGACCCACCCTAATCTAGATGACCTCATCTTGATCCTTAGTGTAATTGCGACTGTAAAGACTTTGTTTCTAAATAAGGTTATGTTCTGGGGTTCTAAGTAGACATGAATTTTTTGAGGAGACACGATTTGGCCCAAGGCACGATTTTTGAGTCAAAGAAAAATCCTTCTTTAAAAAAGGGGAAAAAAAAACTTTTAGTGATCATCTCACTATTTATCAAAGAAATGAAAAATTAAAACTAGATGTTATTGTTGCCCCTCAAGTAATAGAGATCTTATGGTGCTGCTGAAAATGCCTTGCAGGGGGCACCCTCACACGTGATTTCCGGGAATAGAAATTGGCATCAACTTTCTCAGGGGTGATTTGGAAACAAGTATCACGAACCTGGGGAATCACATTCTTTTTGACTCAGTCATACAATTTCTAATATCTTACTATCCTAAGTAATTAGGTATGTGAGTAAAGATTTTTGTTCAGAGTGTTCATCATAATGTTATTAATTATAGCAAAAGGATATATATCCAACAAGAGTGGATAGAACAAATTGTTGTATATCCTATGAATTAGGTGTTAAAATGACAGATGGCATATATGGCCAATGACATGGGAAAGTGTCTTCAATATAATGAGAGAAAAATACAGAGTTTAAAACTTTATATGCAGTATGACCCCAATTTCATAAAATTTGTATGTGCCATATTAGGACAAAAGAAAGGAATGAAATAAAACATGAACAGTGGTTTCCTCCTGGTTCTCATCGACTAGTGACTGTTATTATTAGAATTATCTTAGGATGGACAGGAGAGAGGTAACTGTACCCACACCCCCACTTGTAAAGCCAAAAAATGTTCCTAACATGTTTAGCCAGAGACCCAGAACCGTAGGAGGGGAGAGGAGGTCACAGCGTAGAAACAACATTTTTCCTTGGTGCCAAGACTACGCAGGGGCCCCTCGGCTGTAGTGACTGCGTGCCAGCCACTGCTGGATCTCAAGCCTGAATCCTTTCCGAGCCAAAACCCCCAGAATTCAGGAAGAACCTAACACACTCTGTCCTTTCTAAGAAATATCTGTAGGCATCCAGGACTCTGCTGATTCCTGAGCCAAATTCTGCATGAGCAAGGGCACCCCCTTATCAGGAAGGAAACGCAAAGCCAAGACCCAAATCTCTACAATTTTTCTGCCTCCAGTTTCTGATATCCAGAGAACCTGTTTTCACACATTTGTATTTTTCAATTCTTTATTATGGGCATTACTTCATTAAGGGAAAAGTAGATTGAGATAAATATGCCTTATCTATACACTGGGATGTTATTCAGTCACAAAAAGGAATGAAGGGCTGATACATACTTGAAACTGATGAAACTGGGGCACCTGGGTGGCTCAGGGGGTTAAACCTCTGTCTTCAGCTCAGGTCATGATCTCAGGGTACTGGGATCGAGTCCCGCATCGGGCTCTCTGCTCAGCCAGGAGCCTGCTTCCCTCTCTCTCTCTGCCTGCCTCTCTGCCTACTTGTGATCTCTGTCAAATAAATAAATAAAATCTTAAAAAGAAAGAAAGAAAGAAAGAAACTGATGAAACTTGAACACATTTGCTAAGTGAAAGAAGCCAGACACAAAAGGCCACACATTTTATGATTCCACTTATGTTTAGTGTCCAGAAGAGGCAAATAATACAGAGTCAGAAAGTAGATCAGTGATTGCCAAGGACTGGAAGGGACTAGGGGAACAAGTTACACGTTTCTTTCTGGTGTGACAAAAATGTTCCAGAATTAGATGATGGTGATGGTTGTCTAGCTGACTTTAGAAAACAACCAGATGTGTCCTTCAAAGTGAATTGGGTGGTATGTTAATGAAGCTGTTCCAAAACACAGATTAAAATGCTTCTAAGCGAATGTCTTTGTTTCTTTTGATTTCTGTAGGATCTTGAAGAAGAGTTAGACATGAAGGACAGAGTGATTAAAAAGCTACAAGATCAAGTCAAGACTCTAACCAAGACGATTGAAAAGGGTAGGAAAAATAACATTCCCTTTCCTGCCTTTTGAACTCTCAGATAAGGTCAACAAGCACTGTTTGTTTCCTGAAGTGGTCCAGAGTCTTTGAGAGCTAAAGGAATGATTCTCAAATGGGGCAGTTTGTGAGGGAGCAGTTTCGGGCTCAGTGATGGGCCAATGGAAAGATCCTTTGGGTCAGAGGATAGCTCATCAGCTATAATTGCAGATAACTGCAGATGCACTCATGGAATTGTAAGGGACATCCCATAATGAACACTTCTAATCTCACCTGCTATTAACTCTTCCCCAGTAAAAATGAAACTGTGAACAAGTTTCCAGTATAACTGCTTTGAAATTCTCTTCCTCTCCCAGTTATATAGGATCAATACCTCTATTTCTGTTACAAGAAAGAAGTAGAGAATTGAGAAGCTAGACAGGAGTCCCGAACATTGACCGAACTTCTCACTTTGAATGCCCTCACGACCTTCCGTCTGCTTCTGAGTCACTGAACTTTTCTGACTTCTCTCTTCTGCTCTCTTGATCCTGCTTCCATATTGCTTCCTCTTCCTCCCAACCTGGATAGCGAAGGCTGTATCTCTGTCTGTTATTTTTTCTCTATTCATTTCTTTGAAGACCTCCTTCACTGTTATTTACCCCACTCTCACCTCAGTCTCAAAATACCCACCACCAACATGAGGATCTTTCTCCTTCAATCATTAATGATAAATGTCAGTCTAACCCATGAGGGCAGGGACCATGTCTGCCCTTCCCAAGTCCCTGTTGTTGGAAAGAACGAATAAACTACCACCTCAACACAAGGATTTCCAAAATCCACCTCCCACTCCTCACTTCTGTTCCTGAGTCCCGGCCCCTCTTTGCCTCCAAGACTACTTCCTTTGCCTTTCTACTACCTCCTCCAATTCCATGGGGCTAAAGTGGAGTACATTAGCTTCCCTTCCTGTATTAGTTATCTATTGTCATACAACAAACTTATCCCCAAATTTAGGAACTTTAAACAACACACACATAGCAACGCAGAGTTTCTGAGAGTCAAGATTGCAGGAGCAACTTAGCTCTAGGGCTCTGGCTCTGAGGGCCATCAAGTCGTCAGCAGGGGTCTAGTCACCTGAGGGCCTAATGGGCTGTAGCATCTGCTTCTAGGCTCGGCCACTTGACGCTTGGTAGGAAGCCAACATCTTCTGAACGCTCCATCGGTGCCATTTGCTTCCAGAGTCCCTGCAAGGAACATGCCCAGATACAAGTCAGCACACTCAAGAATACCCAGAGTATAATGGGCTTATCGGATAGTTCTGCATCCTTTCTTATTCTTCCAGGTCCAGATGCAGGGTACCAATCAGATGCCATTCTTAACATAAACAGTATTGCTTAGTAAGACTGTTGACATTCTACCTTGATTAGTATCCAAGGAAACAGGGCTAGTATATTAGCAGGAGAAAGTCTCATACAATAATAAGAAAGTTCTGGTAGCTTGTTACCGGGGCACCACCTTGTTTTCCACCCACCAGATCCTTCTCATTCTTCTTGACCTAACTACTGTGCTGCCTCCTTCATTTGTTCCATCCCCTTCTGTAAGAGTTCTTATAGCCCCTGCATTTCCTACAGCTACTAAAACAAGTCAGCATAAGACTAGAAGCTTAACACAACACAAATTTATCATCTTAAGGTTTTAGAGGTTAGAAGTCCAAAATGGTTTTCAGAGAGTTACAATCAATATGTCATCAGGGCTATGTTTCTTCTTGAGGCTTTAGGGGAGAAGATTTTCCCTTGCCTTTTCAGCTTTTGGAGGCCACCCACATTTCTTGGCTCATGGGTCCCTTCCTCCATCTTCAAATTCAACAGCATAGCATCTTCAGACTCTTTCTGACTCTCTAACCTCTGTTTCTGTCATCACATCTCCTCTCAGAATGGACATGAATCTTTGGTGACCAGAGGGCAGACTCTGGCACACACAAAGATGTCAACACTCCAAAGCCCAGGACCTGTGACTGTGTTACTTACAAGGCAAAAGGGGGTTTTGCCAATGTGATCAAATTAAGGATCTTGAAATGGGGAGATTACCCTGGGTTATCTAGGGGACCCAGTACAATCACAAGAGACCTTATAAGAGGGTGGCAGGAATGCCAGAGTGAAAGAAGGTGATATGACAATGGAAGCAGAGAAAGAGGACGTGGTGACAGAAGCAGAGGCCAGAGTGTTACGGCCATAAGCTGGGGGGTATAGACAGCCTCCAGAAACTGAAAAAGGTACAAAACGGATTCTCCCCCAGAGCTTCCAGAACTCAGCTCTGCTGACACTTTGATTTCAGTCCTATAGGAGAGGTCCACTTTCAGTCTTCTGGGGGAATCTGTGGTATTTTAAATCACTAACTTTGTGGTAACTTGTTACAGCACATAGAAAACCAATACAGATCCCCTTGGGATCATGCAGTTCGGTACTTTGCTCACCAGCTGTTCCATGAATCTTGTTTTCTCTGTGGCTGATGCCACAGTCAGAGAGAAGCAATATTTTGGTTGGCTTTCTTATCTGCATGGTGCTGGATTCATGCTGGCTCTCATGAGGCTCTCTTCAAGGATAACTCCAGCTTCCCAGCAGCAGCAATACTCATGGATAGACTCTCAGACATGACTCACTACCAGAGGAGCTCTTCAGGATTAGTCAAGTTTCATTTATCTGAAAGCCACCCGTATTCGTGTGCCAGCCAGTCAGAATGGGGTGGAGAGAGACAGAGTAGGCTATACATAAAGCCAGTAGAAGTTGTTTCTGTGAATTTAACTGATTGTTTACCTCTGCCTATAGGCAATGATGGCCACTTGTCCTCAGGACCCAGGGAGTACCTTGGAATGCTGGAGTACAAGACGGAAGATGAGGACAAGCTCATCCAAAACCTCATTCTTGGTAGTGAGACCTGGAACTCTGAATGTCCACTCCTTCACTCATTGCTCCCATCCTGGGTGGGGGCCGCTGCTTCTCCTAGCCCAGGGTTTTTCAACCTCCACACTGGCAACCAGGTCGTTGTGGGGGGCTGTGCACTATAGGATATTAAATAGCATCCTTGATTCCTACCCTCTGGAAACCAGTAACAACTCCTAGTCATGACAATGAAACCATCTCCAGACATTGCCAAGCATCCCAAGGGAGCCAGAATTGCCCTCAGTTAAGAAGTGCTGAACCTGGGTGGTTCAGTGGGTTCAGCCTCTGCCTTTGGCTCAGGTCATGATCTCAGGGTCCTGGGATCGAGTCCCGCATCGGGCTCTCTGCTTGGCAGGGAGCCTGCTTTCCCCACCCCACCCCCGCCTGCCTCTCTGCCTACTTGTGATCTCTCCCTGTCAAAAAAAAAAAAAAAAAGAAGAAGAAGAAGAAGAAGAAGAAGTGCTGCCCTTACCCCTTCCAAAGTCTAATCATAGTATCCAAATAGAAGACACAGCCTCTCATTTTTGTGTCTTAGTACAGGAGCTATGGTGGAAGTAATGTGGCTCCCTGTTTCTTTTGATTTCCACTGAGAATTTTATTTGCAGGCAATGTGATACAGGCTTCCCAGCCCACCTCTGTTACAGGAATATGCCAGCATACATACTCAAGGGCTGGTGGTCTTAGAACCAATCTTAATAGACTGTCTTCACCATAAAAATCACGTGGTTTTCCAGTGGGAGGGAGAAAAGCTGACTTTCTTTCTATCAGCTGATCTCAAGATCTTAAAGTAGAAAACTGATGTGTAGCCTAACTTCCTCTTCTAAGTGACATTCCCATCCCCGCATAGAGCACATGAGCCCCAGGATCCTTTCCTTTCTACCCTCACAGGTGCACAGCTATAGGGCCTCTTGGTTCCCTGTCTTAATGCAGCCATGGGAAGGTTCTTGTTTGCTTACCTGAGTTCATTCTATAAAGTTTCTCTCTTCCCTTTACCCCCCCCCTCCCCCTGCCATTCTCTTCTGCTCAAGGCCAGCAAGGCCTTCTCTGCAGGATTATTGTGTGTCTATTTTCCCGATTCAAGGGGTGCATGTGGTCACTGAGATCATATCCCACCCTCCTCATTAGAAGCTGGAGTCGGGGGCACGGACGTGGGTCTCCTCCCTTATATTGGAGGTCTGAAGTCTAGGGTCTCCAGGCCAGGGAGAAGCACAAATTATGTCTGAATTTCAGCCTTTTAAAAAAGAGAAAGTACTTGGCAAATGAGAAGTAAGAGGAACAGGTGGTACCTGTATATTTTTGCCAGACTGAATTCCTCATGCATTCAGGCGCTGTATCCAATACAGAAAAGCAAACAAGGCCTGGGCTGTATGGGGAGAGCTGATGGGGAGAGCTGACTATCAGCCATAGTCCTCATCAGCTCTGTCTGTTCCAGACTTGAAGCCCCGTGGCGTGGTGGTGAACATGATCCCAGGGCTGCCGGCTCACATCCTGTTCATGTGTGTGCGCTACGCGGACTCTCGGAATGATGCCGGCATGGTCAAGTCCCTCATGAACAGCACCATCAATGGCATCAAGCAGGTGGTTAAGGTAGGAAATGCCTTTGACATTAGCCCTTGGTATTTTGGTTACTTTAAGAATATCTTAAGGATTCATCCTTGGGCCGTCCTTCACCTCTCGTCTTTGGTGAGCCACGGGTTTCCTCAGACAAGTCCAAGGCCCACCCAAGGAAAGAAGCCAAGCTGTCTGGAAAAGACAAGCTCGGTCAGGGATCCCCAAGGCTAAACATTAGCACATAGACCTGAAGGCCTTACCTCCAAGGCTACAACCTGGTAATCACCAGCCCCATCACCACTACCTGCTCAGGAGGTGAGATTCCCCTGCTGTGAGGATTCATCATTCAGCAGGAGTTAGGAGTAGAGAATTAACACTTGTCTGTTGTTGAGTGCTTCCTGGTCGCTATATTCACGAGAGCCACCAGAGGGCTCTTGGAAGGGGCACCCATGGGTTTTAGGGCACATGTGCATTTCTCGGCTATAGGCACACAGTATTTGCCTCATTTTGCGGCTCTGGAATATTTAAATATTTAGAAACTAAAAGATGCAAGCATGAAGAGTATAAATCCTTTCCCACCAGCATCTCCTGTCTCCGTTTCCCCAGTGACTCCCTGGCCTCTGCCTTTGTGAGTGGCCAGGACCTGCCCACATACCCCACAGTCTCTATGCCTTTCCATCCACCCCCGCCCCGACTGCCGAGGTGCTCACACTAGCAAGCCCCCCCACTTCCGGCAGTCTGGCTTCTGCTCCTGTCACTCCACAGAAAGATCACCAATGATTCCTCTTGCTAAATCCAATGGTTTTCCCTTCTTTTTTTATCCTCCTCTTGTGGATGGAACCACTAGGCCCATCTGAAACACTCCTACTTTGTCCTTCAAATCCCGGGACTTCCCCAGTTTTCCGCTTACCGCTGACCACGGTACCTCTTAACCTTCTCTGTGCCTCTTCCCGCTGCCCCACAAGCAGAGCTACTCTCTCCAGCAGAGTCCTCAATTCTGAGCTCTTGTCCCTCTAGCCCTTTCCTTCAAGGACAGCATTCTCCCCGCTTGTGGGAGACTTTCTCAGCTGCCCTCTTTTCACCAGCATCCTTGCATCCTGAGCGTCTGGAGTCTAGTCTAGGACCACTGTGCAGGAGCTCAGCACCCATTTAATTATGTCTTGCATATGTGATGTTACGAACAACGTTCTTCCCAGTCAGAACGTGAGCTCTGGAAAGCGAGGATCCAGACTTAACTTTACCAGGAAGTTTCATCATCAGAAATACTTTGCAAACCAGAACCTGCTAAATAAACATAAGAGCTTATCATTATAGTATAAATTGAGTAAAGTCTTTGGTGAATAAAAGAAGAATTCATTCTGATCAAAAGCCATGAATTGACCAAATTGGTAAGATTCATGTGATCTTGGCTCAAAGGCACCAAGAGTCACCAGATCCAACTTTGTCTTTTTTGGTTTGTTTGTTTGTTTGTTTGTTTTTGTTTTTAAGGAACATGTAAATGATTTTGAGATGCTGTCTTTTTGGCTTTCCAATACGTGTCATTTCCTCAACTGCCTGAAGCAGTACAGTGGAGAAGAGGTAGGGACACTTGTCTGTTCTGTGTTCTGTGCAGACTGCTGGTCTCTAACTTCCTCATGAGCAAGAGCTCACCACAGCAATTGGGGACCTCCCCAGCTCCAGGGGTAGCCTCTGCTCCAGATGGCTTCCCAGTCTCCTTCTCAGCCAGGAGGCCAACTTCACATCACTGGTCAGACAGAAGTCACAGTCAGAAGACTTAGCAAGAGGCCTGGACCTTGGGCATGATACTAGGTCTCAGTTTTCCTTGAGTTTTAAATCAATGAGGTCAGGGCCCCTGGGTAGTTCAGTCAGATAAGCTTTGGGCTTAGGTCACCATCCCTCAGTCCTGGAATGAGCCCTGTTCAGGAGGGAGTCTGCTTCTCCCTCTCCTCTGCCCCTCCCCCTTCTCTCAAATAAATAAAATCTTAAAAATAATAATAATTAATAAAAGCATCATCATAATAATAAAGTAAGATGATTTTTAAGTTTGTTTCTGGTTGTGACATTCTGAAGTTTTCAGTATCATGACTCTAAAATCTAATCTTTAGACTAACATGACTGTTTCTTTGGAGCTCTTTTCTCTGCAGGATTCTGATCATTCCTCCACAATCTGTATGTACATTCTTTGCCATTCCAGCTCTGCTCCCAACAGAAAGGAATTCTCCACCTTCAAGTGCTCACAGACTAAAATGTCACTGACCTAAAATAATAAGGTAGTTCTCAGGGTTTTCATGCTCTCTCAAATGTTTGTACCATTAATGGTCCCACCAGCTGTATATGAAGTTTCCAGTGTCATCCCTTCACCAACACTTGATATTGACAGGCATTTTAATTATTTACCAATCTTATTGGTATAAAATAATACTTTGTTGACTTAATTTGCAATTACTTGATCACTAGTGAGGCAAGGACTCACTCCATGGAGGGGCACCTGGGTAGCTCAGTCTGTTGAGTGTCTGACTCTTGGTTTCCACTCAGGTCATGATCTCAGAGTTAAGAGATGAAGCCCACGTAGGGTTCCATGCTCAACGGGGAGTCTGTTGGAGATTTTCTTTCTCTCTCCTGCCCTTTTCCCTACTCTCATGTTCTCTAAAATAAGTAAAATAAATATTTTAATAAAATAAATCTTTTCTTAAAAAAAAAAAAAAAAGAGGGGCGCCTGGGTGGCTCAGTGGGTTAAAGCCTCGGCCTTTGGCTTGGGTCATGATCCCGGGGTCCTGGGATCGAGCCCTGTGTCGGGCTCTCTGCTCAACAGGAAGCCTGCTTCCTCCTCTCTCTCTCTCTCTGTCTGCCTCTCTGCCTAATTGTGAGCTCTGTCAAATAAGTAAATAAAATCTTAAAAAAAAAAGGAGTCACTCCATGTGCTCATTGGTCATTTGGGGTTTTGTTCAAATTGTCTACTGACATCAGTCTCAATTTTCTTTAGAGACAATTTTTTTTCTGACTGATTTGTAGGAGATCTTTACATATCATGAGTAAACCATGGTTTGTCTTATAATTTTTTTATGGAGTCCATTATACACAATTTCTGAATTTTGGTATGCCAATCCTATTCTTTTTTTTTTAAAGATTTTATTTATTTATTTGACAGAGAGAAATCACAAGTAGATGGAGAGGCAGGCAGAGAGAGAGAGAGAGGAGGAAGCAGGCTCCTTGCTGAGCAGAGAGCCCGATGCGGGACTCGATCCCAGGACCCTGAGATCATGACCTGAGCCGAAGGCAGCGGCCCAACCCACTGAGCCACCCAGGCGCCCGCCAATCCTATTCTTTTATGATATGTGTTTTAGTGTCTTCAGGAAATTCTTCCCTGCCTGAGACCATGAACTTCTCTTACTTTCTTCTGAACTTCTATAATTCAAATTTAGAGCTCACAGTTATGCTTTTATCTATCCAGAACTGGTGTGATTATTTATCCCATGATGTGTGAGATAATTACCTCATACCTTCTTCTGGGTGGATAATTGTCCCAATGAAGGAAAAGTAAAATAAAATATAAAAGTAACTCTACTAGTACTATAGAACAAGAAGAAAAGTAAGTGAAGATAATCCAATCTCTGACTAAAATGAATAACAAAAGGAGCTGGGGGCACAGCCCAGTCCATTTAAGACAAACTGGCATGTGTGAGACATTAATGGAAGAGGATATTATTTGACACCATTTATCTTTGACCCTTTCTTTGCCCCCTCCGCCATGTATACAGCATTCTTTTCCCTGTTTGAATGTTTTTTTTTTAATTGCCATATTTTTATTTCTATTTCAATGGTTCTTTTTCACCTCTGCCTCTTATCATTATATCCTCTTCTCAATGCTTTCTTTTTCTTTTACCTCTTTGAACATGTTGGATATATCATATTAATCTGGTTGGGCTGTTATCACAAAATACCACAGACTAAAAGGCTTTTAAACCACAGAAATGTACTTTCTCACAGTTCTAGGGGCCCAAAGTCTGACCCGCAACCAGCCTACCAGCATGGCTAGTTCCTGCTGAGAGCTCTGTTCTGGCGTGTGGATGGCTTCTTCTCACTGCTGCGCCCTCCCACAGCCTCTCCTTGGGGCACGAGGTGTGGAAGAAGACGGACTGAGCTTCCTAGTGTCTCTTCTTCTTCTTCTTCTTTTTTTTTTTTTAAAGATTTTATTTATTTATGACAAAGACAGTGAGAGAGGGAACACAAGCACAGGGGAGCTGGAGAGGGAGAAGTAGGCTCCCTGCTGAGCAGGGACCCCCCCCCCATATGGATCCTGGAACCCTGGGATCATGACCCTAGCCTAGGCAGATGCTTAACTGACTGAGCCACCCAGGTGTCCCCTAGTGTCTCTTCTTAAAGGGACACTAACCCTATCAGATTAGGGCCTCATACTAAGGACCTCATTTGATCTGAATAACCTGGTTACAGGCTCCATCTTCAAATACAGCCACACTGGAGGAGAGGGCTCCGACATCATAAATATTTAGTCCATAACACACATTTTAAAATATTTCAGGTTGATCTGTGCTCTATAATAATTAAGTCATGAATCTCTTGTATTGCATCTCCTGGCCTCTTACAGGTGTGTGTTTCCTTTGTGGCTTTGCCGTCTTTTTTGATGAGCTTCCATGGGATTTGTTCTGCACTGTATGGTATAGGTGCAGGGCAGGGGGTAGGGGGTTGCCTATTTGTAGGGTGAGGAGGCAATATGGCGACAGTTATAGAGAATAAGCGGCACCACAGACATGCAGAGCTCATTTCATACAATCAGACACTGGGTTTTAAAGTATAGATGCTCATTGGAATGTCCCTAATAGAGGTAGTGATTTAATTTCCTACATGTCTGTATCATTCTAATATTTATATGCTCACATTACTTTCAGGAATTCATGAAGCTTAATAGTCCACATCAGAATAAGAATTGCTTGAACAATTTTGACCTCTCAGAATACAGACAGATTCTTAGTGATGTGGCAATACGAATCTACCATCAGTTCATTGTTGTAATGGAAAACAACATTCAACCAATAATAGGTAAGAAAAGAATTGGTGACCAAAAAATATTTATGGTCGCCCTGAGACCTTAAAAAAAGAAATCCAGGGGTGCCTGGGTGGCTCACTTGTTAAGCCTCTGCCTTTGGCTCAGGTCATGATCCCAGGGTCCTGGGACCGAGCCCTGTGTTGGGCTCTCCACTCAGCAGGGAGCCTGCTTCTCCCTCTCTGGCTCTCCCTTGCTTGTGTTCCTTCTTTCACTATCTCTCTCTGTAATATATAAATAAAATCTTTTTAAAAAATAAAATAATGAAATAAATCCAGTATAAGCTATGCAATGACAAAGAATATAATTTTAAACCCAGAAAAATTTAATTATGTAAATGTTTACTTTTTAATTCTTTTTAATTGCTTGAAATGATGACCTATATAAAAGTACATAGTTCTTAGTTTCCTGCCTGTAATGGTGATTCACCCTGAAGGATAAGACTAGGGAGACCTGCTACTACTTATGTAGCTAATCCTAGGTCATCACTAAGCATTTTTGAAATCCTAAAGTTCCACTCAAATTCTTGTATACTTTGTTCAGTTTTCTGAAATTTAAATACTCTGGCTTTAAATGGTTCCAGACCACCAGTTATCATGTTAACCTGCTCCCTCTCCTGTGAAGTTGAAAGAAGAAGGACTCCAAGCTGTTGTAAAGAGCCATGCACCTCCTCCCTGTGGGGCTCTCCAGTCCTTGATCTTCTCGCTTCCCCTATCACAGCTGTGTCCACTGCTAACTCCTGCAGAAAACGTGCCACCTCCTGGAACAGACCCAGGAGAGCCATGGAAAACGTTCTCTGGTCGTGCCCACTGTGTGAGCAAGACATGCTTGTGTTCTCTCTAGTGCAGGGCATGCTGGAATACGAGAGCCTGCAGGGCATTTCCGGCCTGAAGCCCACCGGCTTCCGGAAGCGGTCCTCCAGCATAGATGACACGGACGCCTACACGATGACCTCCGTCCTGCAGCAGCTGAGCTACTTCTACAGCACCATGTGCCAGAATGGCCTGGACCCTGAGCTGGTGAGGCAGGCCGTGAAGCAGCTCTTCTTCTTTATCGGGGCCGTCACCCTGAACAGCCTCTTCCTGCGCAAAGACATGTGCTCCTGCAGAAAAGGGATGCAGATCAGGTAAAACCCATAAGCCTCCACGTGCACTGAGAGGCAGCTGGGAAGAATGCCCTTTGTTAGGGTCCGTAATCAAAGGAGCGAGACTGATAACAAAGCGAAGGTCAAGCAAAGCTTTATTTCGCACCAAGCATGGAGAATCAAACCAACCGGTTGGGGACAAACCAACGGGTCAGGGCTGTCTCTTACAAAGAGGCGACCCCTCCCAGCCTCACAGACTAACTTTTATAGAGGTGGCTGAGCCTGGCTATACACAAGTGGCCAATGAGATTGCAACACACAAAAAAAACTGCACAGTCATGCTACATCAGCAACACACAGAGTAAACTGCACAGTCATATTAGGTCACACACAGGTGGCCAATTGAATTTCAATTTACCCTAGTAGATACATGCGTGCCCCACTGATTGGATGTCTCCACCTGGCCTGACCCACCCTTGTATCTGGGCTTTGCCAGTAAGTTCCTCTGGGAGGTGCAGGGTCAATCTAAGTTCACTGCATAAACACAAAATGGCTCCCTCTGGCTAAGTAGGCCCTTACACCCTTAATGTCTGCTGCCCCTCCGAGTGAGCTGTGCTGCTGGGGTAGGGGTGTGCAAGAGGACTCTTAGAAACTTGAGGAGGTCTGTGGTCTGGTGGTAGCCCCAAACCCCGGTCATCACTCTGCACCAAGCTAGCTTGGCACTCAGGCCCAGGGCCTTCCTTTGGTGGTTAAAGACTAGTAACTAGTAACTGTGTTTTAAATCCTGGCCCTAGGTGCTTGTCAGACACTCAACTGGCATTTACTGACTGCCACCTCTGTGACTCGCACTGTTGGCAGCTGAGGACACGGGAAATGAAGGAAAGAGCAGCTAGATCCCTGCCCTCCAGACCCTCAAAATAGTCAAATAACCATTCAAGGCAATTATGGTGAAGTCACAAACAAGGATGCAGAGAAGAGAGATTGTGGTGGATAGACAAGTGAGGCCCAAGAGCTATGCACTGAGTGATCCGACAGGGAGAAGAACATTCCAGGCAGGGGAAATGAGGCAGGCAAAGGCACAGAGGGAGAGCTGAATGAGGAGCCTCCCTCTGGCTCTAGGAGGAAGCTCTGTCTAGATTCAGCAGGGGTTTGTTTGGGGAGCAGCAGGACCAATGTCCTGAGGACATGGTGAGACACAGTTTTGAGGTGTGTCAACTTTTCCTGATCTCTTAGTTGAGGAAACACAAACCCTGAGCTCTTGTTAGAGTTAGCACTATCAAGTGACTAGAAATAGGGTATATAGTTAAGATTTCTATGATTTGCACAGGGATTTGATACATGTATGTGGCATGAGAAGCTGAGATCGTGTTGACGACAGTGATGTCAGGGTAGGGAGCAAAGGAAGCATCTTGAGCCAAGAAGTAAACAAGGCATCTATTAAACCATGTTAGCATTAATGAAACTTGAACTTGGACATTCCCACAAACCAGGCTGGCAGATTCCCATGACACCAGGTTGTGGTTTTCAGATAAGAAAGAGGATTCTGAAGGGCTTTGTGGATCTTCTTCTCTTCCTTGGGAAAGGAAAATGTTCTATTTTTTTTCCCAAGCTCCAGGCAGAAGCCCTGTGGGCCTCTGAGGTAAGATTCAACCCTATTTAGAGGAAACCCATAAACCTAAACGTGGCATTAGAGCCCTGGCTAAGCAATTCTCTTTCCTTCTGTGGGTTCTCCGTGAGTGAGGACAGTCATAAGCAAGATGGATGCGCCTCGATCCCGTGACAGCTGCTCAGAGGAGAGGCCACATCTGTCCCCATAGGTGCTCAGTGCTTTCTTGGTTCACCAGTTGACAGTGGCCATCTGAGAAGTAATTCCCTTATGGTGCGGTGCTCTGAGGAGCACATGCATTTCACAGAGGCTCGTTTATTCAGGTATTTATTAAGCTCCTGCCATGAGCAAGGCCCATGAGGATTTGAGGCGGCTTTACAATGAAAACACACAAGCCACAAAATAATAAAGCCTGAATACAAGTAGAAGATCAAGAACAAAGGGGGAAAACCATAAACATTGGACAGAGTTGCCTGAAAACTATTTCTGGGCTTCCTGGCTGATGGGACAAAAAGCCAAACATGGTCAGCTCTCTGGTCTCATGAGTATGGTAAGCCAGGTGTTCCCCGGGAAGAGGTAAATACTTTCCCAATTATTTTTTTGTTCCTAGTCATGAGTTATAAAAAATAAGGTTTCACATGGAACTTTATCCCACAGTCTCTGCAGTAGCATTTTCGCAGCGAGTTGCGCTGTGGCTGCTTTGTCCAGCGATCTTTGGTGAAAGCCTTCACAGGGCACGTGCAGACAGACAGTTCTGTCCGGGACCAGAGTACTGTGCCCAAGGACAGGCATGGCTTGCTGGACTAAGGGACCTGGGGAAGAACGGAAAAGGCATTGGTTTGGATCTGAAAGCACAGGCAAAATTTCAGCAGACCCAGGCTTAGAGGAATGAGCACAAGCTTCATGACAGAAAACTGCTGGTAGGGTATTAATAGCTCCCTTCGAATGGAGGGCCAGGTTGGTTACATCGAGAAAGTGGAACGCGGGCCTGAGCAACGCACGTGTCGGTCCCTCAGTGGTCGCAGCCACCACAGGCTTTTTGGCTTTTTTTTTCCCAGAAGGCTTTAAACTCTGAATTCAAATTCTTCAATAGCCATAGGAGTATTCAGGTTATATATCTCATCTTCGATGAGCTTCTTTAAGGAATCAGTGCCCTTCATCTAAGTTGTTGAGTTTATGTGCATGGAGCTACAAATAATATTTCCATATTATTTTACTTTCTGCAGAATTTGGAGTGATATCCCCCCACTTCCATTCCTGAATTGGTGATCTGTGTCTTCTCTTTTTATCTTGATCTGTCTTGCCAGGGGTTGTTTATTAATTTTACTGATCCTTTCAAATAACCAGCTTTGGCTTTCATTGATTTTTCTCTTTTTTAGAAAATTTAATTGATTTCTGTTATTGTCTTTATTATATCATTCCTTCTGCTTGCTTTGGATGTATTTTGCTCTTTTTTTCTTGTTTCTTAAGGTAGAAGCATTGGTTATTGACTTCAAGACCTCTCTTTTCTAACATAAGCATTTAATGCCAAAAATTTCTCTTTAAGCACTAACTTTATCCCACAAATTCCGAGACATTGTTTTTCTTTCTTTTTTTTAATTGAAAATAGTTTCTAGTTTTCTTGGAGTCTTACTCTTTGACCTGTGGACTACTTAGAAGTATGTTGTTCAGGGGCATCTGGGTGGCCCAGTCAGTTAAGCCTCTGCCTTCCGCCCAGGTCATGATCTTGGGGTCCTGGGATCAAGCCCTGTGTGTCTATTTCTCTCTCTCCCTCTCCCCCTCCCTACCATTCATGCTCTCTCTCTCAGAAAATAAATAAAATCTTGAAAAAAAAAGTTACAAGCTTTCAGAGACTTTCTTGCTCCCTTTCTATTACTGACTTTTGGTTTAATTCCATATGATCAAAAAATGTATTCTGTCAGTCACACCCTTGGAAACAGAAGATAGAATGATTGTTGCCCAGGACTGAGGAGAGAGAGGAAGAGGGAGGCATTGTTCAGTAGATATAGATTTTCAGGTATTCAGGTATTCAGGTTCTATTCTATGCTGGGCATGGAGTCTGCTTAAAACATTCTCTCTCTCTCTCCTTCTGCCCCTCCCCCCCTAAAAAATTTGTCTACTGTGTTTTTACTCTATCTTTGTATTTTTTAGTGTTTGTTCTAGGAATTACAGAACATATACTGAATTTTCAGTCTATTTAGTTAGTTATTTCGAAGTAAGCTCCATGCCCAACATGGGGCTTGAACTCACCACCCTGAGATCAAGACCTGAGTGAAATCAAGATTCAGATGCTTAACTGACTGAGCCATGCAGGTGCCCCTTTTAGTCTATTTAGAATCATTATCTTAACCATGTCAAGTGAAATATAAGATGCTTACCATCACATAGGCCCCTTTCCCCTTATGTTATAGTTGTCTTATGTATTGTATCTACGGACATCAAAAACTCTGCCAGATAATGTTATAATTTTCATTTTAAACCAGCTAATGTATTTTAAGAAACTCAATAGAAGAACTGTCTATTATATTTGCCCACATGTTTACTCCGTTTCTGTTACTCCTTCATTCCTAATGTAGCAAGTCTTATTTTTTCCCCCAAATCTCATTTTGATACCATTTCCTTTCTGCCTGAAGGCATTCTTTTGGTAATCCTTACACAGCAAGTTCAGTGCCAATACTTAGTTTTCTTTAACCTGAAAATGTCTTCATTTCACTTTCATTCCTGAAGTATATTTTGGTGAGATATAGAATTTTTGTTCGCATTCCATTTTTTTTCATCACTTTAACAATGTGAAACATTTTTCCATGGTTTCTGATGAGAAATGCAAGGATATTTGAATTGCTTTTCCCTACAAGTAATGCACAGTTTTTCTCAGATTGCTTTCAAGATTTTTTGGTCATTGATTTTCCACAGTTTAATTAGGATGTGTCTGGGTGTGGATTTCTTTGAGTTTAACCTCTTTGAGATTCCCTGAGCTTTTTGAATCTGTAAGC
Source organism: Neogale vison (assembly GCF_020171115.1). Taxonomy (NCBI): domain Eukaryota; kingdom Metazoa; phylum Chordata; class Mammalia; order Carnivora; family Mustelidae; genus Neogale; species Neogale vison. The sequence goes on from NC_058103.1 coordinate 76,160,828, forward strand.
TTGAACATCTCACTAAATCTGGGACCTTTTCAGTCATTTCTTTCCTTTTTTTTTTTTTTAAGATTTTATTTTTTTATTTGAAAGAGACAGAGAAAGCGAAAGAACAGCAGAGGAAGAGGGAGAGAGAGAAGCAGGCTCCCCACTGAGCAGGAAGCCCTATGTGGAACTCAATCCCAGGACCCTGGGATCATGACCTGAGCTAAAGGCAGATGCTTAACCAACTGAGGCAGCCAGGTGCCCCCTTTTCAGCCATTTCTTCAAATATTTTGTCTGCATCATAATTTCTCCTTTCCCCTGGAACTTCAATAACATGAATGCTAAGCCTTTCATTATGGTCCCATGGGTCCCTAAAGTTGTTTATTTAATTTATTTTCCCTCTGTTTTCATTCTTTAGATCGAATTCTCTCTCTCTCTCTTTTTTTTTTTTTAAAGATTTTTTTATTTTACTTATTTGACAGACAGAGATCACAAGTAGGCAGAGAGGCAGGCAGAGAGAGAGAGAGGAGGAAGCAGGCTCTCCGCCAAGCGGAGAGTCCGACGCGGGGCTCGATCCCAGGACCCTGGGATCATGACCTGAACCGAAGGCAGAGGCTTTAACCCACTGAGCCACCCAGGCGCCCCTCTCTCTCTTTTTTTTAAAAGATTTTATTTATTTGACAGACAGAGATCACAAGTAGGCAGAGAGGCAGGCAGAGAGAGAAGAAGAAGCAGGCTCCCTGCTGAACAGAGAGCCCGATGCGGGGCTCGATCCCAGGACCCTGGGATCATGACCTGAGCCGAAGGCAGAGGCTTTAACCCACTGAGCCACCCAGGCGCCCCTGAATTCTCTCTCTTGACTGACTGTTTCCTCTGGCATCTCTATTCTGCTGTTGAACCCATTAAAAGAATTCTTTTATTTTTGTTATTATATTTTTCAGTTGTAAAGTTTTTGTTTGGTTTTTCTTTGTATCATCCTTTTATTTTCTGAGACTTTCTATTGTTTCATTTATTTCAAGATAGTTTGTCTTTACTTTTTGGAGCATTTTTATGATGGTTTCTTTTAACCCACTGAGCCACCCAGGCGCCCCTATGATAGCTTCTTTTAAATCTCTGTGTCATTTCAGAATAAAGATCTATTGATTTTCTTGTTTAATGTAAATTGAGACTTTCTTGGTTCTTCATATGCCAAGTAATTTTGAATCATCTCCTGGACACTTCTAGTATTATACTGAGACTTTGGGTCTTTCAGTCTTATGGAGAATGTTGATATTTTTATCAGATAACCCATTTGAGTTCAGGCTGCGAGTTCTGACCATCATTTGTGACTTGTGACCCTTGTGTCAGTTCTCAAAGCTTTTGTTATGCTGTTTGGTTCTGTCTCACGTGTGACATGCCATGGTCAATCTGAAACTTGGGTGGTGCTCTGTCCCATTGTTTAGTCCTCAAAACCTATGTGTGCTGTTGAGGGTCAGATCCGTGCATAGGCCCAAGGTTGCACCAAGGAGTTCATGAACAACTTTAAAGGGTTGTTTTTCCAAGTTCCTCCATCTCCAAAACACCCCTGATACATTCCAGATCCCCGAGAATCCCCTCTTTGGTCCTCTAGACAGAAAACTGGGGGTTTACTTAACTCACTGTGTGGTGTACTTGCTAATATCTTCGTCTGGGACTAAGTGGTGGCAGAAATGAATAATGGGGTTCACCCCATTCTCTTGAAGCACAGTTGCTCCATTTGGAGAAGGTTTTCCTCCCTCAGAGTTTTAGCTTCCTACTGGACCCCATTGCCACACTGCTACCACAATGAAATTGTTTGGGGCTGAAGCACAAAAAGAAGAAAGAAAAAGTAGAAAGAAGAAAAGCAGAGGACTTCTGTCCTTTCTAAAGAGCTTTAAGACAATTTTTTTCAGCTCCTCATCACAGACCTAGAGGCCTCTGACTGGAAAACTTTATTGCCATCAGTACCCACTGCTGAGTTTCAGGCTCCTTTGAGGTCAGGCTAATGAATAGTAGACAGAAAAAAAACTAGTAAATTCACTACCCATTTGTCAATACTTCAAATCCTGGTCTTTTTCCCCAACCTACCTAGTACTATTTACTTTCCAGAGTCCTCAAGTAGCTGCTTCAGGCATTCCATCAAGCTTTTACAGCTGCATCCAATGGGAGGGCAAAGTGGAGTATGTTCTTGCTTAGAACCAGAACTCCACCACTGATTTTTCCGCTTTTCTAAAAACCTGATGAATAATCAACATACGGTGTTATGTTAGTTTCAGGTATACAAAAGCATGATTCAGCAATTCTGTACATCACTCAGTGCTCATCAGGATAAGTGTGCTCGTAATTCCCTTTATCTATTTCACCCATCCTCCCACCCGTCTCCCTTCTGGCAACCACCCGTTTGTTCTCTGTATTTAAGAATCTGGTTTTTGAAAAAAAAAAAAAAAAATCTGGTTTTTGGTTTCTTTTTCCCTTTGTCTAGTTTCTTAAGTTTCACATGTGAATGAAATCATACGTTACTGGTCTTTCCTCAACAGACTTATTTCACTCAGCCTTATACCCTCTAGGGCAATCCATGTTACTGCAAATGGCAAGACCTCATTCTTTTTTTTTTTTTTTTAAAGATTTTATTTATTTATTTGACAGAGAGAAATCACAAGTAGACGGAGAGGCAGGCAGAGAGAGAGAGGGGGAAGCAGGCTCCCTGCTGAGCAGAGAGCCCGATGCGGGACTCGATCCCAGGACCTTGAGATCACGACCTGAGCCGAAGGCAGTGGCTTAACCCACTGAGCCACCCAGGCGCCCCAAGACCTCATTCTTTTTTATGGCTGAGTAGTAGTCCATTGTATAGCTACACCACACCTTCTTCATCTCTTCATCTATTGATAGACACCAGGGTTGCTTCCATAACTTGACTATTATAAATAATGCTACAATAAACATAGGGGTACATATATCTTTTTGAATTAACATTTTCATTGTCTTTGGTATATTTGGGTATAATACTGGATTATGGGTATAATTACTTTGGGTATAATTTGGGTATAATTACTGGATTATGTTCCACCACTGATTTTTTTAGTGGGAGAATTAACATGCTCAACATCCATATTAAGGAGGGACTGTGGCAGGATTAAGTAGGATGAATTAGAAGGGATAAGATGGGAGGCCCAATAGGAATCTATTGTAATGAGAACTCAAACTAGTGGAACCAAATTGCCAGTGCAAAAAAGGCAGGAAACCAGTACAAGAAATAGTATCTCACACTCATTACATCCCTTTTGAATATATCAACTCAGCATTATTGTCGCAGTGTTATAGTCAAAGAGAAGACCCAGGTAGGGAGTTGCTAATTTAGAAGGCCCAAGCTAGGAATGCCCTTAGAGATCACCTGGTTCAACACTCATTTTTTTAAAGGTTTATTTATTTAAGTAATTTCTTTCTTTTTTTTTTTTAAGATTTTTATTTATTTATTTGATAGACAGAGAGAGATCACAAGTAGGCAGAGAGGCAGGCAGAGAGAGAGGGGGAAGCAGGCTCCCTGCTAAGCAGAGAGCCCGATGCGGGGCTCGATCCCAGGACCCTGAGATCATGACCTGAGCTGAAGGCAGCGGCTTAAACCACTGAGCCACCCAGGCGCCCCTATTTAAGTAATTTCCACACCCAATGTGGAACTTGAACCCATGATCCCAAGATCAAAAGTTGCACGCTCTTCCAGCAGAGCCAGTCAGGTGCCCCCAAAAATTCAATTTTTAAAACCAGCTTCATTGATAAATAATTTACATATTGTAAATTTTATCTATTCTATGAACTATATTTGTATAGTTCAATGGGTTTTGGTATATTTACAGAGTTGTACAATCACCATAATGTAATTTTAAAACATCCATCACTCTAAAAAGAATTCTTATACCCATTAGCACCAGCTTTCTCATCCACTACCATATCACACCTCCATAGTCCCCTCTCCCTCAAGCGAGGCAAGCACAAATATACTTTCTTTCTCTATATGTTTGCTTGTTCTGGACACTTTTTTAAATGGAATCATAAAATGTGTTGTCTTTTGTGACTGACTTCTTTCCCTTAGCATAATATTCTCAAAGATCATCCATGTGGTAGCTTGTATCAATACCTCATTCCTTTTTATTGCTGAATAATATCCCACTGTATGGACATACCACAATTTGTGTATCCATCAGTTGGTGGGTTGTTTTGGGTTGTTTTCATTTTTTGGCTACGCTGCAGTGAACATGTATGCACGATATTTTATGTGGACATGCTCTCAGTTATCTTGAGTATATATCCAAGAGTGGAATTGCTGGGTCATATAGCAATTCTATGTTTAACACTTTGGGGAACTGTCAACCTGTTTTCCTTAGCAGCTCTACCATTTTACATTCCCACTAGCAATAAATGGGGGTTCTCAACACTCTCACTCACCCATAGAGGTTGAATAACTTTCCAAACTCACAAAGTAGACTGGTGGGACTAAAACCCATACCTCTTACCTTATCAACTTATGATAATTAGTGACAGAAACAAGAATAAAAACCCCAGTGGACCGAATGAAAGCCTTCTACCAAATGAAAATTTTCTGCCAATTTAGGAAAAGAAAGCAGTTTTTTATACCAATGCAAGGTCTTCAAATATCACTATGATTTTTTCCTTTAGTAGATTTTCAAATCCATTATTAAGCTTATTTTAATAGATCACTTTATAAATTATTGCAGTCACCACTTTTTGCTCAGATTTCCCCCAAAGTTTAGAGCTGCTATGGCCCTCACCCCAGACCATCAAGATCCTTAGAACCACGGATCATGAGAGCTAATCATTTGGTCCAACCCCCTCATGTTACAAATGAAGAAACAGCTGAACCATGGTCCTAAAGCTCTCAGTGAACTCGGATACCCTCTCAGGACACAGTGGGGGATTTGGCATCCTTCCCTGAAGTGTTCTCAACAGATCACCCACTATTCACTGTTTCTCTGGCTTTTACTCCAGGTGCAACATCAGCTACTTAGAAGAATGGCTTAAAGATAAGAATTTGCAGAACAGCTTGGCCAAGGAAACTTTGGAACCTCTCTCTCAGGCAGCCTGGTTGCTTCAGGTCAAGAAGACCACAGACAGCGATGCCAAGGAGATCTATGAACGCTGTACCTCACTATCTGCTGTGCAGGTGACCAAGCTTGCTGAGTGTGTCCCTGATCTTCAAAAATAGATTGTGTGATTGGTGTCACCCTTTCTGGCTTAGCCAGCCACAGGGTGTGTCTGAGTCTCAGTGTGCTCTTTGGGGTGCACACGTATCTCCAAGGTCCACCCTCTTATCTAATAAGCATTTATTTAATACTAACTTAGGACTTAAAAACAGAAAAGTGCCTATGATACATTCCCTGCCCTCTGAACTCACAAACGTGTATGTATGGGGGGAGGGGAGGGGTTAAGGAAGGAGGCCAGAACACATGGTTCTTAGAGGCACTTTACAGTATCGAAGAACTACATGTGGTTCCCAACAGTTCCCAAACCATCAGAATCGTTATTTCGTGGACAGACTTGTCATTTTTCATGGTCTAACACCATCTTATGTGCTGTTTGCAGATCATAAAGATCCTTAATTCATACACACCTATAGATGACTTTGAAAAAAGAGTGACTCCATCTTTTGTTCGTAAAGTACAGGTAAGATCCTTAAGGATGTACCTTTTAATTTTCAGTATAAGAAATTGAGGGGACACCCAGGTGGCTCAGTCAGTTAAATGTCCAACTCTTGATCTCAGCTCAGGTCTTGATCTGAGGGTTGTGAGTTCAGGCCCCACATTGGATCCACACTGGGCATGGAGTATACATTAAATGAATGAATGAATAATTGAATATTGAATATTGAATTAATGTTATAGAAATCTAAGATTAAAGCACATTTACCGGGGCACCTGGGTGGCTCAGTGGGTTAAGCCGTTGCCTTCGGCTCAGGTCATGATCTCAGGGTCCTGGGATCAGGTTCCGCTTCAGGCTCTTTGCTCAGCAGGGAGCCTGCTTCCCTCTCTCTCTGCCTGCCTCTCAGTCTACTTGTGATTTCTTTCTGTCAAATAAATAAGTAAAATCTTAAAAAAAAAATTTAAAGAACATTTACCAAACATCCAAACAAAAGGCACTTAGCAAAAGCAGCAGGAATGGATAAAGAAGATGTGGTGTATATATACAATGGAATACTATGCAGCCATCAAAAACCCAAAATCTTACCATTTCCAACAACGTGGATGGAACTAGAGGGTATTAAGCTAAGCAAAATAAGTAAATCAAAGAAAGACAATTATCATGATCTCTCTGATATGAGGAATTTGAGAGGCCAAGCAGGGTATCATAGGGGGGAAGGGAGGGGAAAATGAAGAAGATGGGACCAGGTAGAGAGACAAACCATAAGAGACTCTCAATCTCAGGAAACAAACTGAGGGTTGCGGGAGGGGAGAGGGGTGGAAGGGATGGGGTGGCTGGGTGATGGGCATTGCGGAGGGTATGTGCTATGGTGAGCGCTGTGAATTGTGTAAGACTAATGATTCACAGATCTGTACCCCTGAAGCAAATAATACATTATATATTAATAATAATTTAAAAACATTTTTAAAGCAGCAGGAATTTTCTCTGTCAAATACCCATTTTATTCTTTTTTTTAATTTTTGAATTTTTTAAAATTTTATTCTAAAATATTTAATTTATTTATTTGAGAAAACACAAGCAAGGGGAGCAGCAGAGAGAGAGGGAGAAGGAGGCTCCCCACTAAACAAGAAGCCCAATGCAGGGCTCAATCCCAGGACCCTGTGTTCATGACCTGAGCTGAAGGCAGATGTTTAACCAACTGAGGCACCCAGGTGCATTTTAGCCTCTAAAACCATGATTTACCTGCTGTGTTCCTTCAACATGTCTGGTTTATTATCAGTCTTCTTATCAGCACTGTGCAAGGGAGCAGAGGCTGAATGGGAAAATGTATACCCATTTTTCTTATTTTAATCCCTAAAGTGTCTTCCCCAATCAACTAAGTTATCATTTCTCAAAGTTTGATTCAAGGATCCTGTAGGTCCTTGAGACCCTTTCAGGGGATCTGCAAAGGCTTCCTTTTTCCAAGTATGTATGTGTGAAGCAGACTTCTCTTTCTCTACTTCAACCTCTACTTTCCTCTACTTTCAACCTCTATTCACTGTAGGTTGAATGCAGAAGTGGATATGAGAGATTTTACCGATCATTAAGTCAGACATTAAAAAGATTTACAAAAATATAAAACAATACAACTTCCTACTATTTTTTTTTGTTTTAAAAATAGTTACTTTTCAATAAATGTTTACATGCATTGGGTTTATTCTTGTTACTCTAATGAATTAATATTTTAAATTGTTGTTTTAATTACTAATATAGTAAATATCAATAGTTCTACCCATATGCACAAAACTCTTTGGGGTCTTCAGTAATCTTTAAAGAGTATAAAGGGGTGTTGAGATAAAAAAAAAAGTTTACAAACTACTGAACTATAAAAAAGGATAACTGTTAGAAAGATTTAATACTATAGATCTACTCATGTCTGGGCTTAGAATTATGCCACAAGAATGGGTAAGAATAGAAAACAGATCCATTTACAGTCAGTCCATCCTGTGGGAAATTAACTTCTGAGGTGAAACAGAGCACGTAAGTAAATATTCATGAGAGCTGATTGGAAATCCTGCATAGACCATTTCACCATGGGAATGTGTTGTTAAAAGGCTTTTTTGTGCATTCGCTGACATGATTTTGAAAGGAGCTTTTCAGCGATGGTGGAGTTGTGTTTTCCTCTCTCTAGACTTCTAGACAATCATAAAGCAGAATGCACTGGTTTCTTTATTCATTTTTCCTCTGGTTTTAATTTCAGGCTCTCCTAAATAACCGGGCGGATTCATCCCAGCTGATGTTGGATACAAAATATCTCTTTCAAGTTACATTTCCTTTTACCCCCTCTCCACATGCTCTGGAAATGATCCAGATCCCCAGCAGTTTTAAGCTAGGCTTTCTCAATAGGTTATAGCAGGAGAAAAGAGAGTAAGTGTACTTTTCCCTCAGAGGCTACATGAAGAGCGAATATGAGGGATGTGTTTTATTATTGGAACTGGAAATGCTTTGGAATGTGATGTAAGGAAGAATGTAAGAATTCTCCAAGATGGGCCACATCTTCTCTTGCTCCCGGTGATGGTGTCACCACTGTCATTCTGTAAGAATTAACACACACTAGCTGGGGTTGGAAAGGCCACGTCTACCTTCAGAAGCACAGCCAGCTTTTACTGGGATTCCTGGAAGGCCTGTGTTTTCTAGATCTGTCTTGGGACAGGGCTCCCCCGCCCAGAGGGCATAGGATCCGGGAGCCCCATGTCTCCTAAGTTTTCTAATGTTTTTGTGAGGCCCTGGTACATTTATGAAGCCACAGGTGGGGTCCAGGGCTGCATCCTCCAGGAAATAATCCCATTTGGCCACAAGATCCTGTCAAAAGTCCTCTGACCCCAGGCCTCCTGCCCCGGGGTCGGGGGGTTGGGGTTCATTCACTTTTTATTAAAAATGCTCCTGCATGCAAAAACATTTATAATTTCAGGTTCCTCTAGTTTGTAAGAGAATATTCAATCTGAGATGAATCATATGAAGTATTTTATATACATATATTCTAAAACGAATCTATTAGTAATATTAATTCATGCCCATTTATCATCTCTTCTGAAAGAACATTTCTTTAACTATGATCTGCCAACACACTTGCCATACTTTCTCATTGTTCATACAATGTTTGAAAAATTAAGCTTAAAAGGCAACTTAAATGATTTTCTCTATCTTTTCAGCATTCAAATATGTTCTTAAATTTTCCCATAAAAATAACTGAAGAATTATGTCAGTTCCTCCTTAGGAGAAACCAACATTTCCCAAGTTTTGTGGAAACGGACTATCCCTTGTCCACACCCCCTCACACACACACACACACCCCCCAAACCTTTTCTTTTCTTCCTTTCAGAGCACACAATGTCATTTGACCAGCCCTGCTAGCCTATATGGCCAGTGGCCCCAGTGCTCCTGGGCACCGTTCCGAGGATCCCAACCGGCCCTCTGCTTCTGACAGACTCCCAGGCTGTGGCTGTGATTCTCTAACATGGACATATATCTTAGGGGTGGAAATAATATATGATGATGAAGCAATGTCCCCCTGATATGTGATTATGTCTTTTTATATTATAAATGATTTAGTTCATTTAGATACATTGTATAGGAAGAAATGAAAAGTAGAACTTTAAGTATTTTAATCAATAAAATAAATTACCAAATGAATTGGGTCAGGTTTGGTTTTTGTTTTGTTTTGTTTTGTTTTGAGGCTCCACACCCAGCTTGGGGCCCAGACTCACAACCCTGAGATCAAGACCTGAGGTGAGGCTGAGAGTCGGACACTTACGGGACTGAGCCACCCAGGCATCCCGGGTCAGGTTCTTTCAATTGCTAGGAGACTACATTTTTCTTAGGTGCACAAGGTTTGTGCCTTTCTTTAAGGATTGTACACTTGAAGATGTTGATATCTTTTTATGGATTCATAATAACCTGTAAAATATATATAAACATTTTTAGAGCGAAAGCAAATATGCCCTAAATCCTGGCTCAGGCTGTCTCCATGGGCTCCCAAATGGTGAGGGAATGAGGAGCCATTGGCAGACACTTGGCTGGGTTTCTGATCAGCACCTGTGCCCTTCTCCGTGCCTTTCTCTGCTCCTCATCACCCTTCCCTTTTGGTTCCCATAGGTCAGGGTTCGTGACTGTTTTGCAACACTCCCCCTGGGCTATCTGCCAGTGACGGTGTCCATCTCCTTTGCTACCCTGGAAGCTCCTGGAGAGCAGGTCCACATCTTATTCTTCCCCGCGTTCATGTTACTGCTGGCGAGATGGGACAGAGCTGCAGGAGCAAGGTCCTATTACAGGGCAGGACTGGGGGTCAGCCTTGGGAAGGAGCAGATCTTGTCTGGGAACAAAACAAGGGGGCCTGCAGGGCTGAGAAATGTATGCATGGGGGAGGGGAAGGGCACACCTCCCACCTCTCCATCCGTCCCGCAAATCTGATGGTGGGCAGAACTTCCAAGATGAAGAGGAGCTGGTGGGATGAGGACCAAGCAGGCGGAAGTTGTTGATGACAGTTGGGGCGAATGTCAGCATGGCTCAGTGGAGAAGACCGTGCATTCATGAGGCTCCAGCCTGCCCAGGCTGCCTCCTGCAGAGGTCAGAGAACTGGGCTCAAGAAGCAGGTCAGCAGAAGTTTCAAGGGCATCTGCTATGGATGGGCAGAAGTTTGCCACGGGCAGTGACTGCCCGTGGGAAGGGTCAAAGCCTCTGAGCCGCGACGCCCAGATAAGGAGATTAGAGGTATAGCTTCTGCTTTCTCGCCTTCACCTTGGAGCTGCAACTCTGACTTCTCAGCTGGGCGCTCTGAGTGCTGACTCTGTGGAAGGTAGGTATGTGCTAACCGTATATTAGCATACTCGGGTTTTCCTGCATGCTCACGTACGTGTTCTGTGTGCACACAGCAAGGTGTTGACTGGGCATTTGTGAGGAGGGAGCTCAGGTGAACTGCGCTAGTGGTGTGTAATCTGCATCTTCTAATTGTTCTACAACCCATATGCATTTCTTTTGAAATAATAGAAAGGTGTTTTGTTTTAAAAATATATTTAGTGTTGGCATTCGGGTGGAAAAAAACAGGCATCTGTAAAGTCATACAATCAGCTTTAAAAATTGATCCAGGTAACACTTTACATGTCAATATAAGCCTCAGAATGCAGCTTATGGAAGAGGAAGAGTGTTGTTGTTGTTGTTTTAAAGATTTGTTCATTTTCAGGCGCCTGCCTGGCTCCGTCGACTAAGCATCTGCCTTTGACTTGGGTCATGATCTCAGGGCCATGGGACTGAGGCCCACATCGGGCTCTCTGCTTAGTGACGAGCCTGCTTCTCTCTCTGCCTCTGCCTGCCGCTCTGCCTACCTGTGATCTCTGTCTGCCAAATAAATAAAATCTTTTAAGGGGCACCTGGGTGGGTCAGTCAGTCAAGCATCTGCCTTCGTCCCAGGTCACGATCCCAGAGTCCTGGCATCAAGCCCCACATCGGGTTTCCTGCTTAGTGGGGAGACTGCTTCTCCCTCTCCCTCTTCCTGTCTCTGCCTCTGCTTGTGCTCTCTCTCTCTCTCTGTGTCAAATAAATAAAATCTTTTTAAAAATCTTTTAAAAAATGTATTCATTTTAGCGAAAACACGTGGGCGCATGAGCCATGGGGAGGAGCAGCGGGGAAGAGGTGCGGAGGGAGAGAGAAAGAGAATCCCAAGCAGACCCACCCCCTCAGCATCCCCACCTGCTGAGCTTGGAGCTCTTTACTGGGTTGGATCCAAAACCCCGAAACCATGTCCTGAGCCAAAATCAAGAGTTGGTTGAGCAACCAACCAAGCCACCCAGGTGCTCCTGAAATAGGAAGATGTTTTGATACAAACATCATATAGTCGTAAGTCTGTGAGATTTATCTACATCGTCATGTGTGTCAAAAGTTTATTCTTTTTATTACACATCACAAGTTATCTAGTCTGTTGATGAACATTTGGGTTTTCCCAGTTTGGAGTTATCATGAATAAAGCTGCTATGAAATTAGTTTTTCTTTTCTTTCCTTTTTTTTCTTTGAGAATAGAAGTATTTGTTTCTGATGAGTATACATCCAGGAGTGGAAGTGCCAGTTCACAGGTTATATATATGTGTAGCTTTAGTAGGTCCTATCAACCTGTTTTCCAAAGTGGACATACCAATTTATACTCCCGTCGACAAGGCCACTTCACCACACCTTGCCCACACTTCAAATTGTCAGTCTTTTGCATTTTAGGTATTCCAGTGGGTAAGGAGTGGTATAGCAGTGTGGTTCTCATTTACATTTCTTACATGACTAATGATATTGAGCATTATATGTTCAGTGAGCATATGAATGTCTGCATTTGTGAAGTGTCTGTTCAGAGTCTTGTATTTAAAAACTAATTTTTAATGAGATAATGCACATAACATAAAACTCAGCATTTTATCTATTTTAAATTTTTATTTATTTTAAAGGGATTGAGAAAGGGGGCACACAGTGGGGAAGGTCAGAAGGAGAGGGACAGAGAATCTCAAGTAGACTCCCTACTGAGCACAGAGTCTGATGTGGGACTGGATTCCACCACCCTGAGATCAGAACCTGAGCTGAAATCAAAAGTCAGATGCTTAACTGACTGAGCCACCCAGACACCCCAAAACTTAGCATTTTAAAGCATACATTTCAGTGGTTTTTAGTATATACTCAATGATATGCATTATCTAATTCTACAGCACTTCCATCACCCCAGACAAGAAACGCTATACCCACTAGGCAGTCACACCCCATTCTCCCCTTCTACTTACAGGCAACCTCTCACTTACCTTCCGTCTATACAGATTTGCCTATCCTGGACATTTCATAGAAATTGAGTGGCAGTTAGTGGCCTTTTGTGTCTGACTTATTTCACTTAGCAGAATGGGCTCAAGGTTCATCCATGTTGTAGTATGGATCAGAATTTCATTCTTTCCTATTGTCAGATAACATTCTACTGTATGGATATGCCACATTTTGTTTACCCATTTATCGGTTGATGAATTTGAGTTGTTTGCACTTTGAGCTTAAATGCTGCTATAAACATTCATGTGTAAGTTTTCATGTGAGCATGTATTTTCAGTTATCATGGGCACATGAACCTAGGAGTGGATTTGCTGGGTGATACAGTGACTGCTCTGTTCAACCCTTTATGTAACTGCCAACTGGTTTTCCTCAGCAGCTGCACCATTTTACATTCCCAGCAGCAAAGAATGCGGGGCCTTTTTGCCCATTTTCAACTGGGTCAGTGAAGCAATATTCTAAAAGTAAAAACTGGAGATACTCTATATATCCAATAATAAAAGGTTGGTTTAATAAATCATGATACTACATGGTATAGAGTAATATTAAAGCTATTAACAAAAAACAGGTCTGTAAGGACTAACAGAATAAATTAGATTAAAAAAGCAAATAGCTAATAGCCATATTTGTGTAACTCACAAGCTTTAACTATGGTGTCAAAAAAGTCTAGAAGAATATGCAGCAATTCTAAATATGGGGAGAGAACACAGAGCAAGTCATAGGGACTTTCACTCCTAACTTTCTGTCTTTGGTCTGCAGTCTTTTATTTTTATTTATTTGTTAAGATTTTATTTACTTATCTAACAGAAAGAGACACAGTGAGAGAGGGAACACAAGCAGGGGGAGTGGGAGAGGGAGAAGCAGGCTTCCTGCAGAGCATGGAGCCCAACACCGGCCTCAATCCACGACCCTGGGATCATGACCTGATCCAAAGACAGACGCTTAACCGACTGAGCCACTCAGGTGCCCCAAGGTCTGAACTCTTAAAAATAAATATGAGGTGGTGGATTTTGGGGGGTAATTTTTAAATTATTTATTTACATGAAACATATGAAGGAAATTTTGTATTTGGCTTGGGCTTAGGGGAAGGTCTGAGAAGTTCTGTGGACTACTGCAGAACAACTTCATGCCAAGGCTTATTAAAATGGGACATTTTTATCTTGTCAAAATGCTCAGTGAAGCATTTGTTCTAGCTGTTAAAAGTTCCCCCATTATAAAAAGGATTATTGGCCATAAGGATGGTAAACGCACTACAGTTAAATCTGGCCATGATATAGATGCTAAATGAAAAACATCAGTATATAAAAAATATAAAATCTACTCTTGCATATGCCAAAATATGGACCAGGAGTCTTTCCAGGCAGTGGAATTATAGGTGATTGTCTTCTTCCTTATGCCTTTTTGATTTTTCCAGACTCCCAATGCCCATGTATAATATTTATAGTTTTCAGTACTGTAATATATCAAATTTAGTTTGTAGCTTGCCCATACTTAACGAATCAGATCCAAAATGCTAGCCATGTGAAATGATTTAAGGTTGATATGTCTCAAAGCTTATGGTCTCCGTGAGAAAATGATGTTTTCTAAGAATACACGATGGCACATGTAGACCAAAACACTAGTAAGCAAACAACTGAAGTTCAAAATTATGTATTGCATACAATTCTGATTTTTTAAAGTGTAAACATATGTTTATGAAAACACTAGAAGAAAACAAAATGTTAACAGCAATCAGTTTGTTAGTATAGGGCATGCATGTGATTAATTTTCCTTCTTCCTGTCCTTCTGTTTCCAGTTCTAATAAACATGTATAGCCTTATCATTTGAAAAAGTTTAAAATTCAGTCTGGGAAGGAGAACAGTGTCTCTCCCCAGATTTGGAATGCTGGCATTTTCTTTCCTTCCCTTTTTCTTGCTCTCTCGCAACTCCTGGCCATCCTGGGATTCCTTCTCCACTCAGTTCCCACAGTTCCTCTCATCTTCCATTCCCCCAGCTCTGTCCAGAGCTCATTTCCTCTTCCCCAGATCACGATAACAACCTCTTACCCTAGTTGATTTTCCTGCTGTGCATTCTCTCTCTGACCTACTTCTGGAAGCACAAATGCTGGAATAATCCGCTCAAAGGACGTTGCTCCTTTGTTGAAAAAACCACGGCTCACGTTCCTAATGCTATTACTTGGAGTCCTCAGCATGACCTTGGGGCTGGCAGGCCTGGGCAGTGGGGGGGACAGCATTACTGTGTCCTCGCCAAAGGCTAGGCTCCAGGGGGCTTCTTTAACTCATATTTTATGAAAAGGCAGAGCATCCTGACTGTGCCAGCTTCACGAGAAGGGTTGTGGAGTCCCGCTACACACAGGTTCGGGCTCCACTGCTGACCTCGAACTTCCTTAATCCCGAGGTATTTCCTCAGCTACAACACGGATATCTGCTTCCTTCCTGGGGTGGCTGTGAGCAGTCAGGGCCAAGCCTCCATGGTGGTGGGTGGCCGGCTCTCTTCTGATCTCTCATCCTTACGGGATGGCCCTCTTCTTCTCTGTCACATAGAGATCTCAAGAACTACTATCAGCTGCCCCTTTGTTGTAGGAGTTCACCCCAGTTCATTCTCCCCATTCTTCCTCCAGTCCCAGGGTGACCTCTGCATGGCAGACATTTCCCCTTTGAGGTGTCCCCACTGCCACCTGCCCTACAAATACATTCCTCTCCAACTTGGCTCTGTTGAAATGTTCAGACCAGTGGCCCAAAACCTCCTTATACTCAGGGGGTCATTTCTTTGAACCTTGATGTGGTCCACTCTTTGAAACACCTATTAAATTGGCTCGGCTGTGATGGTTGTCCCCTGCCCCCCTTAACGTCCTCGTCCTCATCTCCAGCAGTGACACCCCAACACCTACCCTCCCAAACAGAAACCCAGGAGGCTTCATGGACCTCTCCCTCTCCTTATCCCCCGACGTCAGCAAGTCTAGCTCCTTCTTCTCAAGCATGGCCCGAAACCATCCTACACCACTGCTTTATGTAAGGCCTTCATCGCGTTCTGCCTTAAATGTGGCCATAGGCTCCCTTCTGCATTTCCCACATCTCCAGCCTTGACCCCGCCCCTCCTTCCCGCTGCTGCTGCTGCTTCTGCCCCCCCAGCCACTCACAGCACAGCTTCACATCTACTATATTCCAGCCTTGAGCTAAGCTTTATGCACTGCCTTTCATAAATCCCCTAGTGATTTCTCCTGTTACGGTAGATGTTAAGATCCCCATTTGATTGATTAGCAAAGATCCACAGAAGCTCAAGTAACCTGCTTAAGAATTGGGGCCAGGGTCTGGACAGCCAGAGCCAGCACCCCCAGCCACCAGATGGTTTTGCTTCTGTGTTTGCCCTCCCTTCAGTGGCCTGGACCTGTCGGTTCATTTCTGGATGGACAGACAGGGGCCCTGGCTCTATGGCTGTCCAGTGTTTAATAAATGGGATGTGTCCCTTGCAGAGAACCAATACTATGTTTACTCAACCTTAGGGTATTGGTTGAAATCAGGTTCTACCACTTTCTGACTCTCATCTTCTCTCCAAAAGTTAACCTTTATGGAAAGAATTTTTTTTTTAAGTTTTAAATTATAATATCCATTATAATGACACTTTCCACTGTGGAGCCCCACAGAATTAATACGGGGCTGCAAAAATCAACTGTGTTGGTGTTGCTGCCGAAACAGCCAGTTAAATGGTAACCCCAGAAAACCTATTCTGATGCTTTCTTACTGATTAAATAAACGAGCTGGTGTTGACCCAGTGTGTTGCAATAAATCAAAGGTTATAAATTGACTGCATATACTTTATCCCACATGTAGAAGTCTGAGCAACCATCATGATCAAAGGAAGATGCGGTTTAAAAACCTGTTTCTGGGGGCGCCTGGGTGGCTCAGTGGGTTGGGCCTCTGCCTTCGGCTCGGAACATGGTCTCAGGGTCCTGGGATCGAGTCCTGCATCGGGCTCTCTGCTCAGCGGGGAGCCTGCTTCCTCCTCTCTCTCTCAGCCTGCCTCTCTGCCTACTTGTGATCTCTCTCTGTCAAATAAATAAATAAAATCTTTCTTAAAATAAATAAATAAATAAAAAATAAAAACCTGTTTCTGTTGGCTTTTCTCCTGCACAAACGTCCCTTTCTCTCTCTCTTTTTCAGTTTCATTTTGGATTAAAAATGTGCGATCAGACCTTTCTCGTTAATGTATTTGGTTCCTGTGACAAATGTTTCAAACAACGGGCTCTGAGACCAGTTTTCAAGAAATCTCAACAGCTCAGCTACTGTTCAACATGTGCAGAAATCGTAAGTGCCATTTTAAAAGAATTCAGTTAGTATCTTGTTTTAAAATGATGGCTAATATCAGGTCCTGTGACAGAGATCCCATCGGTTTATTCACACAGACATTTTGAACACTCTTGGGCTGAATGAGGCAGCATAGCGTGGGGATTTCAAGGTGTGAACCCCCTGACCTCTGGGGTTCAAATCCTAGTTATGTTCCTTGCGTTCCTAGTTATGTTCCCTGGTGCCAACAGATTTCAACTGACTTAGGAGGTCAGTTTTCAAATATGTAAAATAGGAACAATAACATCTATCTCATAGGGTTTTGTGAGAATTCAGTGAGTTCATTTGATAAAGCATTTAAAACAGTACCCAGCAGAGGCCGTGCTCAATGAATGTTTTAGCTATTACTACTTTTTTAGGGCTAATGCTTTTTGCTTTTGCTTTCTGTCTGCTTGACAAGTAACCAAGCTAAAATAGACTCTGGCAAACAGACAGCCTGAAAGTGCCTCTCCGAAGGCCATGATCCAGATTTCCAGCTCTGCTGAAGACTGGACCCTCCAGGACCTCTGTAGTAAGCAAAATTAAGTTCAAGGAAATGTGCTCCTTAGGCCTAAGATGCTGGGGGCCAGGGACTGAATATAAATCCTTACATTTTTCAAAGAACATAAATCAGTCCTTACTAGAGGTGGCTATGCACAGGCTTTTCACATCTTTGTAGCATGCCCATAGCATGGCGGAAGCCCGAGAAATTAGCCCTGAGGAGATGTGCAGAGCCGGCTCAGTAATACAGCTCAGCAGAGCCCCCAGCTGGTCAAAAGTGGTAAAGTACTCTTCTCCAAAATCCCAATTGGAAACGCCTCATTATCAACACCGTTTTAAAACCATCTGTCAAAAAGAGGAAAGAGGATTTTTACATTTTACCCAACCGAAGAGGAAAACTAAGTATTCATCCTCTTGGTCCCACTGTAACCCCTGACAGTAATTACATTTAAAAATTTTTCTCGTAAAGCTAACGGCAGGTAAACAGCCCGGAGAGCCACACAGGCTTTGGTACAGCGTCATAATCGTGACATCACAAGATTCAGGCTCAGTGTAACGGGCTTCTATCCACAGCGCACTGTGTTCTAAACGAGGCTCTGTACGTCATCAGACTGATGACAGTTGGTTCTTAAAATAAGCCTGGTTTCTGGGGCCCTGCCATCCTGGAGCAGTGCTACTTATTAATCTTAGCTATTTTTAAAATCTTTTTTAAACAGTTTCTTCTGTGGATACTGGGAGCCTAGAGTCCCTGTTGTCACATCCTGTAGCATCGAACATTCTCCCCAGGGCAAAGGCTCCCCCTGGAGAGCTTTTCCAGGAAACTGTCACAGGCTATCTCCACAAGCACTTGGGCGTTCCCAAATATTCGGACACCCTCTTGTGGCTGAGGAGACATCCAAAGACTGACAGCAAATTTCCACCTGGGTGTTTGCGTTTGTGTAGCGCCCCTCGCCCCAGGCCCTTTTCATGAATAGGGGAAATGCTGTAACTCCACTCCTGCTGAAATGTAGAGGACCTCAACTTTTCTAATCCCCTTCTTCCTTACTTAGAAAAAGGAGTTATAACCAAAGTACAGAAAGGCACTTTGCAAACTTTGCCATCTGTTAAGAAGTCACATGACCTTATCTCTAGATGGTAGGAGCTCTAGAATGGAGGGTGTTTGGGGTTTGTTTTACAGAGAGGACCTCCAGAGAAGGGCACACCCCAGTGTGAAGCTCCGCTCACCCCAGGTCACAGGCAGGCAGACCTCGAGCAGGCACACATCCCAGGATGGGCCACAAGGGGTCACTGAGGACATGATGAGAGGATGCTGTTTTGCTAGGCCTGAGGCGACCCTGCTGAGAAGTGCTTCCCATGACCTAGTGTATCGTTTGAATTACTTCAGGCGAATTGCTCAAGTGTATCAGGGAGCCTTAATAATAATGAGCAAACAGTTTGTGTCAGGCACAGCTCTGAACGCGCTGCGTGGTCACCCCGATGAGGCCTTTCTGGGGAGGTGTTATCCAGTCACAGTTAAGGAGCCTGAGACACAGAGAAGTTAATCACCTGAAGCCACACAACACAGCCAGGGTTTATCCTCAGGCAGTATGACCTAGATGGGACTGGTGCGATCTTGAACTTTTGCTCTACAGACTCTGAAGCACAGGTCATATTTTTGCTTTTATAAGTCATTGCATGTATCTAAAGCATTTATATTTATATATTGACATTTCATATTTGTTTCATTTTAATTATATATTTTACATATTCTGTTTAATACATCCACTTCATAAACTAACATTAACTGAGGACCTACCATACACCAATTACTATGCTAAATACTGAGGATAAATGATGAATAAAACTACACTGATGGAAAGGGAAAGGGGAGCTAGCTGGCAGTTAATACACACAAGCTATGATGAAGTTTGCTAAGAGATTCACTCACATTACCTTACTTAAGTCTTGTAACAGCCCGATGAAGTAGATTTCTCAGATAAGGAAACTGAGGAGCTCAGAATCTAACCTCCTAGATCACCATGTATAGATGAATACAGATTCCTTCCACCTTTTCTTTGGTAAAGAGCTGCCCAGGACAAGTTGAGGCTAGATTGTTCAGGGAGTAAGGGGTGAGGATAGCCCCCAAAATCCTCTTGGGAATGTTTGCTCTGGAATTTACAACCTTAAATTAGCCTTCTCATTTTGCGTGCGCACGCGTGCACGCACACACACACACACACACACACACACACCAAGTCATGGATAGAGGAAAAGGGAGAAGCCATTGTTTGGATCCTCCCAACTGAAGTCCAGAAGGCTGGTAGCCCGATGAAGCCACATTGTCTCGGTCCAAATTCTGTCTTCGCCTCTTTCTTAAGGTGTGACTCAGGCAGATCACTTAACCTCCGTGTCCTCGTTTGTAAAATGGGGACAACAGTATCCATTCAGGGTGATCACTGCAATTTACTAATGTAAAGTGCTTGGGACAGTGCCTGGCACTGCCGGGGACTGGGAAAAAGAGATGCTTGAGCCTGCCATGACGTCACTAAATTCGCTAGTTACCCCTAAATACCCACTAAATTCGTTACCCCTAGTAACCTTTCATTCTGGGGTAGAGGAAGCTCCTCAGAAGGGACACATCTGAGATCACGGAGTGTGGGTCCAAACACCCGGGTCTGGACCCCTGTATACTAACCCCGGCTCTGCCAGCACCTCGTTTTGCTGACCCCAGGCCAGGGACTTAATTCCCTGTGTGAAGAGAGGAAAAGCAAAACCAAGAGTGCGCTTCCTAATGCCACAAAGCCTCTACAGCTTCTCAGAAGCCAGATTTCGCTTTATTTTTGTATATTTAAGTCAACAAAGGAGGAACGTTTCCCATTTGTTGTGGGGAGTGGCACCCTGGTGAGGCCGGTATCAGTGTATGAGCGGTGCGGGCTGGGCCTCGTTGGGCAGTCATCGCTCATCCACTCTGAAGGCAGCAGCCGCTGGGCAGCCTATCAAGGCCCACTGAGGGGAGACCGGTGCCGGGGAAGGGGAGAGTAGGTAGGCCGTGTCAGCGGGACTTCACCGGCTCCCAGGAGCCGGGGAGTCCTGGGTTGGAACCCCAGTTTGGTCCTTCATCAGGTGCGTGTCCTCCGGCAAGTCACGTTACCATCACTGAGCCTCGGTTTCCCCACCGGTAAAATGGGCACGATACTCCCGGCTTCTCCGGGGTGGTGTACGCAGCAGCACCACCGAGGGCATCGCCCTGGGCACCGCGCCAGCGTGCTGCAGGTTCGGGGGGGGGGCGCGGAGGGGGCGCCGGTGCCCGCCCGTGCGGCGGGCGGAGGGGGGAGTCGGCCGCCGCAGCCCGGCTCGCAGCCGCCGCGTCAGCGCCGGAGGGCGGGGCCGCGCTCGGGGAGACGGCGGTGGAGCTGCGCGGGGCCGCTCCCGCCCGCTCGCAGCCCAGGCCTCGGTCGCCCGCTCACCCGCATCCCGGCTCTGCGCTTCCCTCCCCGCCGCGTCCCGGCGCGAAGATGGCAACCGACGGGCTGCACGAGAACCAGACCCTGGCGTCGCTGAAGAGCGAGGCAGAGAGCCTCAAGGGCAAACTGGAGGAGGAGCGGGCCAAGCTGCACGACGTGGAGCGTGAGTGCGGGCCGGGGCGGGGGCTGCGCGCCGGGAGGCGGGCGGAGGGAACCAGACCGGCCCCCCGGGGAGCTCGGCTGGCGGGGGCTGGGGGTGGGCGCTGGGCCTCCCGGGGAGGGAACCAGGCCTGCGCCGGCGCCAGGGATGGGCCCCCGGTTCCCGGGCGCCAGGTGAGGCGCGGGTCGCGGCCCAGAGCCCCGGGGTGCGCGGCCGTGGGGCCTGAGCGGGGAGGCCCTCGGAGACGCGGGACACCTTGCAGAGCACACACCCCACCCTCCGCTAGTGGAGGCCGTTCCGCCTCTGGGCGGGGGCGCCTGTGGTAGCAGCCCCTGGCCGCTGTTCTTACCTCCCACCCTACCCCCTGAAGGATCTTGGGACCAGTTTCCTCCATCACCTGCCTGGGAGCTGCGAACTGGTTGCCTTCCTGCCGGAGCCGGGTGGAGGGGGGTGTCGGCGGTAGCCAACGTCGGAGCCCTGGTGGGCGCGGCCTAGGGTAAACTCCCGTTTTGTTTTTCCATCATTTAGCTTTCTCCATCACTGTGGAGCCTTTTCTCAGTTTTGCTTTTACGAGGAACCAGGCTCTTAGTTAAAAACCTCGTTTTTCCACTCTGCCCCCTTTCCTTGGGCGAGGGGGTGTGGAGAACCGGATGATGGAAAAAAGCAGAGGAGAAGAAGCAAAAGGGAAAAAAAAGCAAAAGAGAAAAAAAGCAAAAGAAGCTTTTGAATGGATGCGGTGCGTTTGGCATAAAAGAGCAATGCCAGTCTTAAATAAACTTAATTATTGACCACCACCATAATTCAGAAACGGCTCTGTGATTTTTATGAGCCAGCAATTAAATAGCCAGGTTAAATGACTTGGTGGGATCCGCTTCCCTTTACCGTCAGATGGTTTGTCCTCAGCAGAGTTTGGGCTCAGGGCCAGGCTTGGGGATGTGGCTTTATCTGCTTTTCAGCTCCGAGGGTGGCAGCTCCCCTTTGCTGAGCACAGCCTTCCCCTCACACCCCACCCCCGCCACGGTACCCTCAGGCACCCCTCAGGCTCCTACCATTTCTATCTGGTGCCACCCCTTTTAAAATCTATTTGGAGAAGAAACATGGGGTTCATGCTAGGTCGTTGAGCGCCTGATGCCTTTCTTTAAAAATCACTTGGTAGAAGCAGATGATGTGACTCTATAGAGTGTGCTTGCTTTCCAAGGGGACTTCATTAAATCAGAGACATGCTAAACTGCTTATCATTTAGGGATGTGTCCAGCTACAATGAACTATAAACCCCAAATAAAGCAAATTGGGAGTTATTTTCCTTATATCACAGGAAGAAGTGTCAATGACCACTAGCTTTGGTTCAGCTGCCTAGTGTGCCATCTAGGACCCAGACTCCAGGCTTTCTTCTCCATCACCCTGAAAACACTGGCATTAGCCCCATGATTATACTATGACTGCCACAGCTCCAAATATAACCTCTGTATCCAGGGCAAGAAGGGGCAATGTGGGCACCAGCCTCTTGTTTCCCTTCTTATCAGGAAAGCAGAGTTTTCCCCAAAGCCTCCTTTCTCCCAACAGATTTTGTACTTTATTGGCCAGAAGTAGGTCACATAGTTATTGCAAGGAAGACTGGGAAAGGGAGAAGTGAACTGGACACATTGTCATCCCCAGATAAAGCCGGGCTTCTGTTGTCAGCAAGCGGTAGGGAACAGCAATTGGGAGGCACTGGGCAAAGTCTGCCTCATTTCACTCTGCCAGTTCCTGCATTGTACAGATGCTGTCGATGATGCTGTCCATGTGGGGTGGGTGCCTCTGAGGTAGGTCTTCTGACTTCTGCATGTTACAGATGAGGAAACTGAGTGAAGGGACTTGCCAGGGGACTGCAGCCAGTAAGTGCCAGCCCAGGCAGTCAGAACTCCAGCCCAGCCTCACTTCAGCTCTGTGCCCAGTCCCTTTGGGCTCTGTGCAGAGGAGGTTCTCCAGAAGCTCTTCATCAGCAGGGCAGACTGCCCGCAGGGAACCTCTCAGCCTTTTCCTTGACTTGGGAAATGGCCTTAAGGCAGAGAGATAGTCAAGGTAGAGCTTTTCAACACAGAACCCCCATCCTGCCAAGGATGCAGTACCCTCAGAAGCCAGGGCTGAATTGTGGACTCACAGTGGAAAGGTCTGTCTCCATATGGATAGAAGTCAGACCTTTGGCCAGCGTTAAATAGAGGAAATGGCTTATATGGGTCCCAAGGGGAAGCCAGCCTACATGAAACTCCATAGCCCGGGGCCTTGGGCCCCTGCCTTTCACCTTATTCCTTCAGAGCTTCCTCCTCCCTAGATGTTTCCCCTTATGGGATGTTTTGGGATGTTTCCCCTGCCTTCTGCTTACCTTCTACCATGGGTAAGTGTTTCCTTCCTTGATTGTAAGACATTTTAGAATCATGAAGTTATAGCTTATATTAGTTTCCTCTTGCTGTTGTAGAAATTTCCATAAACATAGGGGCTTAAAGCAACATAAATTTACTCTTCCACTGTTCTGGACATCAGAAGTCTATAGTGGGTCTTCAGGGCCACATTCCTTCTGGAACCTTTAGGGGAGAGGTTCTTTCTTGCCTTTTCCAGCCTCTGGAGGCTGCCTGCAATCCTTGGCTTGTGGCCCCACACCCTCTGACCTTTCTGTCATCACCTTCTTTGACCCTGATCTGCCTGCCTCCCTCTCATAAGGAACCTTATGACTACAGTGGACCCACCTGTATAAATCAGGGTAATCATCCCGCCTCAAGATCCTTAACATAATCACATCTACAAAGCCCCTTTTGCCATGTAAAGTAACATAGTTACAGGTTCCAAGGATTAGGACATGGAGATCTTTGGAGGTCCTATCCCACAGTTCTCAAAACTAGAAGGGTCACTTGGCTTCAGCCTCAGTCCTTGGGCACAAAAAGTTTCCTTCCCCTCCTCTCCATAACCTTATGGATGAGGAGATTGTTGAGATCCAGGGAAGCATAAAGGGAATGCCTTAAGCTTCTGCAGCTACTCTAAGGGAGAATGGGGGTGGGGGTAGATGCCAGGGTTTGGGCTCCTCATATTAGCCCTCCTTCTCATCCTGTTAGGCCATCTCTCAGGCAATGGAGATTTACATTAAAAAGGAAAAAAAAATCCATGTATGTGTATGAAAAGGTCTTAATATGAAATTGAAAAAGTACAGAACAGTGTAAGATGACCTCATTAGCTTAAACAAGGAATGCTTGTATGTGCATTGAATTTGTGGCAGGATGCATGAAAAATTTGTTTTCATAGAGAGAGCCCAGGGGAGTGAAGGGAGGTAGAGGTACTTTTCACTGTATACCCATCTGTGCATTTCCTGCTTTGATAATAAAAAATGAGAACTGGAATGAGAGTCAAGATCAAGAACAAAGATGAGAGTTCAACTTTAAAGAGTCCTTAACTTGAAATTAAACAGAAGAGTGAGCCAGGAAGGTCAGGAGACGCGCTGTGTTTATGTCAGGCAGCATGTATGGTAGCCTTGTGGGGGCTGTGGGGGGCTTCTTCCAGATTTCCAGCCTCTTTGAGGGCAGATTCTAATCTAGCATAGGAACAAAGCTACTCAAAGAAGATGTATGTAATTTCTTGAGTACATATCTAGAGGAAATTTGGGCAAGTCACAGGACTTACCGTCAGAGGCTGTTTATTCACTTTTCTATCTCTTATCAGTGTAACTTTGTGAAAGGTTTTGTTCTCAAAGGCTATATGATAATAGCAGCCTTGGACTATTCTGGTTTTATGGTTTAAGGAGAAACCAAGGAAAACCAGTTTCTGGATTAGTCTGAAGCAAATACATTGACTGGCTTTTCCCAAGTTTTAAGGAACTATGCTGTGCAGCCTGAGGCTGGACGTGAGTTTCCCTACAAACTAATGCTCTCCCCCATGCTGCCTGCAGCGGACCTGCCTTTCATCTCTCCCCTTGCTTCGACTCTGTGTTCATAATTGCAACAAGCTAGCTCACACAAGTATCTCTAGGGTACCATCATAATAAACCAAGGCTCACTATAACAGATCTAGAAATCGAGAAGCAAACAAGCCATTCATAACCCCACCACCCAGAGGTAGCCACTTTGAATATTTTGGTGTATTTCATAACTTACGATTTTATGTTTGTTTTAGTTATTTGTGAGCATATTTGGGATTGTCCTAAATTCAGAGTTTGAGCCCAATTTTAAATTAACACAATGGATTCCATAGCTCCCCGTATAATTTTGCCATTCTGTTTAACGTCAATATTTTGATTTTACTGTATGGAGGCATGTAGTACTCCGTCTGAAAGACTGCACCATTGCTTAGCCTCTCCAGCTTTTAATTAGGGAATTCTGGGGAGATTTTTTTTCTGTGTCCAGCAAATGTATGTTTTGGAGCAATTCCAAAATCTCAAGCACACAGGAAGTAATGTGATTGCAGATGTTTTCCTTCCATCCAAGTGTTTGAGGGTTTTTATATCTCACCCCATTCAATCCAGGGGTAGAATCAGAGAAGATCCATTTTTTAATTTTTTCATTTGTATTTTTTAATTGAATCTAGCTGACATACAGTGTTACATTAGTTTCAGGTGTACAGCAGTGATTTGATAACTCTGTAGGTTATGCTCTGCTCACAAGAGTAGCTACCATCTGTCCCCAGACAGCTCTATACAATATCATTGACTGTACTCTCTATGCTGTTATCCCATTTTATCCCCGTGACTTAGTATTTTTTCTTTTTTTAATTTAAATTCAATTAGCTGACTTATAGAACATCATTAGTTTCAGATATCACATCCAATAACTCATCAGTTGAGTATAACACCCAGGGCTCCTCACACCTCGTGTGCCCTCCTTAATGCCCATCACCCAGGTTCCCCATGCCCCCATGGTCCCCATGACTTACTCATTCCATAACTGGAACCCCGTACCTCCCTCTCTTCTTCCCCCATTTTGCCCATCCCCCATCTCCTCCCCTCTGGCAACCCTCAGTCTGTTCTCCGTATTTATGGGTCTGCTTCTACATTTGTTTTGTTTTTTAGATTTCAAATATAAGTTAAGTCATATGGATTTGTCTTTCTCTGTCTGACTTATTTCACTGTCACAAATGATAAGATCTCATTCTTCTACAAGAAGTATGCCATAGTGTGTGTGTGTGTGTGTGTGTGTGTGTATCACATCTTCTTTATCCATTCCTCTATCAATGGACACTTGGGTTGCAAAATGAATTTTTTAGAATTAGCTTTAGATAATTTTTCATCCTCGGTTCCTTAGAGCTTTCACCAAATAGTGGCCATCAAAGACAGTTTATTGGTACAAAATTTGGAAGGTAATTCAGCCTCCCCTTTCCTTACTCCAGTTCCTATGGATCCTTCAAAACCAGGTACCTGTGACATCCCCTCCTGATGGCACAGCTGCCGGCAGAGTCAGCCGGGTTACCCTGGGCTCCCCACCACCTCTGTTACCTCACTACAGCTGCGATCTGCCCCCTGCAGACCATGAGCTCGGGAAGAGCAGGGACTGTCTTATTCTTTTCTATACCCAGCATGTACTCAGGGTTCTAAAGACCTCATTCAAGCTGTAACTCTTCAATTTAACACATGTGAGATTTACCAGATAGAGATGGGATGGAGTGGGTTTAGAGTAAACCTATATATGGAAAGGAAAATGCAGTGAGAAAAAAATTGTTAGTAGCCGGGATGTGGTCAGGCTCACATTAGATAAGTAAGACCCCATATCGATTGGGTGAGTCATCTTTTTAATTCATTAATTTTTTTTATTTTCATGAGAGGGACATAAAATAGCTCTGATTGTCCCCATGCTGAATTGGGGAAAACAGCAATGATATCAATGTGAAGTTTCCAAACAAAACACCAAATAAAATGTGCTCACAGCTCTGAGATGGTACAGACTTGTATAAATGGTCTATAAGAATTTAGAAAAGTCACCATCTTTAAACTATATTCAGTGTGTTTTTAGGAATGTATCTGTAAAAAACTGCTGTGCCATTTGTGGCAATAAAGAATGCAATGTTTTGGGGTGTCTGGGTGGCTCAGTGGGTTGAGGCCTCTGCCTTCGGCTCAGGTCATGATCCCAGGGTCCTGGGATCGAGCCCCGCATCGGGCTCTCTACTTGGCAGGAAGCCTGCTTCCTGCCCCTCTTTTCTTGCCTCTCTGTCTACTTGAGATTTCTGTCTGTCAAATAAATAAATAAAATCTTGAAAAAAAAAAAAGAATGCAATGTTTTAGCAGAAGTGATAGCATAATAATTGCACATTCATGTAGTACTTTTATCTTTTTAAGATTTTATTTATTTACATGACAGAGATCACAAGTAGGCAGAGAGGCAGGCAGAGAGAGAGAGAGAGAGCGGAGGAAGCAGCCTCCTTGCCGAGCAGAGAGCCCAATGTAGCTCAATCCCAGGACCCTGAGATCATGACCTGAGCCGAAGGCAGAGGCTTAACCCACTGAGCCACCCAGGCGCCCTTTAAGATTTTATTTTTAAGTCATCTCTACATGCAACATGAGGCTTTACCTGACAACCCGGAGATGAAGAGTTGCACACTCCACCCACTAAGCCAGCCAGACACCTCTCATGTAGTACTTCATAGTTCAGCAAGGACTTTTTATAGTTTGGGTTTTCACAGAGACTTTTAACTGGTTCACACTCTTATTCTTCTATCACAAAGAAATGGGGCAATTAAATGAAACCAAGACTTCTGGGAGAAGTGGCTGATTCTAGGGCCAGAGCAGGGAAAGAACATGATCTTAGAGTAAGAAACACTTAGGGGGCACCTGGGTGGTTCAGTCATTAAGCATCTGCCTTCACGTCATAATCCCAGGGTTCTGGGATGGAGTTCCACATTGGGCTCCCTGCTCAGCAGGAAGCCCGCGTCTCCCTCTCCCACTCCCCCTGCTTGTGTTCCCTCTGTCACTGTCTCTCTCTCTCTCTCTCTGTCAAATAAATAAATAAAATCTTTTTTTAAAAATGCTTAGAGAACAATAGGGACATGTCAGAAGGTCAGGGCACTTGCTTGACAGGGCTCCCACGGAGCAAATCAGTGACTAGTTGAGTGTTAAAATAAATAATAATGCTGAGGGATTATAACCCCTTGAATAAGGTAAGAATCCATGAGTCCCTCTAATATGAATGGGTGAATAAATACACTGAAGAAGGGGCGCCTGGGTGGCTCAGTGGGTTAAGCCTCTGCCTTCGGCTCAGGTCATGATCCCAGGGTGCTGGGATGGAGCCCCGCATCGGGCTCTCTGCTCAGTGAGGAGCCGGCTTCCTCCTCTCTCTCTGCCTACCTCTCTGCCTACTTGTGATCTCTCTCTCTGTCCAATAAATAAATAAAAATCTTTAAAAAAAAATACGCTGAAGAAGAGGGGAGGCTCCTTTTATTAGAAAGACATCTAAAAATGCAGAAGGAATGATGGAATTAGGACAATCACTTGCCAACCATCATCATCACCCATTCAGGCTCGAATCATGAACAGATGTTGAAACGAGGGTATTGGAGTTTGAAGAGTGACAGTTTCATTACAAAAGGCAAAATGGTAACTCTCCAGTGAAGAAACCCGGCAGACACCACCTCAACCGAATGGTCAGCGTGTACAGTGCCAGTGATGGGACCAAGGGACGACAGGTGCCTCCTGACGGGGCGCACTGGTGGGGACTCGGTGTCCGTCTGTGGCGATCCTTCCAAACACACGTTGCCCGCGTCTGATCGTGAGCAGGCGGCAGACAAGCCCACGCTGGAAAACTCTAACTGGAAGCTAAAGAAACATGACCGTTGAGGGCAGCCCATGGTTCTTGGATTTTCTTTTGCTGTAAAGATATTATTGGGACGATGGAGAGTAACTCAGTAAGGTCTGTAGATTGGATGTAGCATCGCTTCGGTGTTTATGTTCTGACTTTGATAATGTGCTGTGTGGTTCTGTCAGAGTTCCTTGTTTTTAGGAAATAGACAATGCAGTGTGTAGAGAGACCGAGGGGAGGGAGGGAGGATTTCTGAGAAGTCATGCTGTTGTCAGAGGCTTAAACCACAGCCCAGTCTGGCCCTTCTTGCCCCATTTCCATGAGGGAGGTGACACTTTACAGCATGTGGCAGCAGCTCCTGGGAAGGAAGAGGGCCACCGGCTGCCTTGCCTCACAACCCCCCAACCACTGTGTTGCGCAGCTGTGCTGAGACACCACACCTTTCCTGGGCCTGTCCCTTGTCTCGGATGCCCCTTTCCCTCCTTCTCACCTGCCTGGGGGAAAGGCCAGCTGGGAGAGTTGGAGGAAGGATAAGTGGAGGGGAGCGATTTGGGGCCCCAGTTTTTCCTTCTGGCACAGACTCTAACCAGAAGGGCACTGCACAAGGGGGCGAAGCCATGGGGTCCCCCAGCCTCAGTCTCCTCATCTCTGGATGCGGGGCCGGGACATGACGGTCTCTTCATGGGAACGTGGCTCCTTCTGGGACTCCTCAGTGACAGGCTCAGGAAAGAGGCCTGGGCCTAGCCCCTGAGAGATTCCTTTTTGGAGCTCCTCCCTGGTGTGGGTTGCCCCTGTAGGTCACATGTTTAGACTTGTAGAATACTGATCTTTATTGGCACTGGAAGTTTTCAGTAACCCCGGGGAGGCGTACCATGTGGTGGCTCCCTCGTCCATTTTTTTTTTTTAAGATTTTATTTATTTATTTGACAGAGAGAGAGATCACAAGTAGGCAGAGAGGCAGGCAGAGAGAGAGAGAGAGGGAAGCAGACTCCCCGCTGAGCAGAGAGCCCGATATGGGACTCAATCCCAGGACCTTGAGATCATGACCCGAGCCGAAGGCAGCGGCTTAACCCACTGAGCCACCCAAGCACCCTCCCTCATCCATTCTTTTTTCTTTTCTTTTTTTTTTTTACATTTTATTTATTTATTTGACAGACAGAGATCACAAGTAGGCAGAGAGAGAGAGGAAGAAAGGAAGCCGGCTCCCCGCTGAGCAGAGAGCCCAATGTGGGGCTTGATCCCAGGACCCTGGGATCATGACCTGAGCTGAAAGCAGAGGCTTTAACCCACTGAGCCACCCAGGCGCCCTCCCCCCTCGTCCATTCTTGCCTACAGCACGAAACCAGACCCCCAACACATCCCAGGCCTGTGCTAGGTACAGGGGCTTCAGCCAGAAGTCACAGTGCCTGCCGAACAGCAGCGTGGGTGCACGTTTCGCCACCTAATGGGAAAGTTCTTGTAAAGTCACTTTCCCTTGTGATTGGAAAGGTGGGTAAAAGAACAGAAAGCCCCAGCTTCTCTCCCAGTTGGCTGTCTGAACTTATTGTAGCCAAAGAACCCTGTGAGCCTCAGTCTCCTCACCTGTTAAATGGGGACAGTAGTCTCGCTCTGCTGCTCATCCTGCCCACCTTGCAGAGCTATGGCCCTTCAGCAGGAGAATGGAAGGGGTGGAAGGCACGTCGTCTCTGTAGATGAGGTCGTCTTGCTGATCCCTCAGCACACGATAGGCGTGCTCTGAAAGATATGGGGTATTAAACACAAAGAGAGAATGACAGTGTTGTCTCTACCCTCTCCTGAGTTTAAAAGAGTGTTATGAAGGCATAATAGTAAAACAAAACAAAACCAGGAGAACCAAACTGTGGCCACAAAGACCCATGTTATCCCTTTGCCGGCGTATGGCTCAGAATCCAGTCGTTGGTGACGGAACTGATTATAGCCTGTCCTTCTAGTGCACCAGGTGGCCGAGCGGGTGGAAGCTCTGGGGCAGTTTGTCATGAAGACCAGGAGGACCCTCAAAGGCCATGGGAACAAGGTTCTCTGCATGGACTGGTGCAAAGATAAGAGGAGGATCGTGAGCTCCTCCCAGGTAGGTGGCATCTGCTCTGGGAGGGCGTGCACGGGTCTGACTTGATCACCGAAGAGGAAAGAGATCTTTCCTTTTCAAAAAACCCTGTCTGCTCGCAATCCCTCTGCTTATTCTCCACAGGACGTGAGTTAGCATAGTGCAGCATTCTCTTGCAGACTGTAGAATGTCACTGATTTGGGTGGATTCAGAGTTTATGGTAATAACTGAAACGTAAACTGTATCTGAGAAGCCATTCAGAATTATTTTTTCCTGAGCATACTTCAGGGCTATATTTGGGAATGAAATTCATTTTTTAGATAGTGGGGCATTCCCCCCCCACATTGAGGACATAAGTGCTTGTGGCTTCTTTTAGTTTAAGAGTTCCTAAACTCTTTTTATGCCTTAAAGAATAAATTTAAGATACATATTTTGTAAAGTATAATTTTTCATTCATTTTATGTAGTTGACATAGTCTCTTCTACATCTCACGTACTAGTTTTATCTATTTGCTGCATCACAAATTACCTCCAAATTCAGCAACTTAAAACAACAAATATTATTTCACATGGTTTCTGAGAGCCAGATAAGGGTGGCTTATCTGGGTGGGGTTTGTTTGTTTGTTTTTTATGTTATGTTAGTCACCAGTACGTACA
The DNA here is from genome assembly GCF_020171115.1 of Neogale vison. NCBI lineage: Eukaryota > Metazoa > Chordata > Mammalia > Carnivora > Mustelidae > Neogale > Neogale vison. The sequence continues at coordinate 76,192,161 of NC_058103.1, forward strand.
TGATTAATTTTTGATGTAGTGTCCCATGGATGGTTCTGGCTCAGAGTCCCTCATGGGGTTACAGTCAAGATGGTGGTCAGGGCTGAGGTCACGGCACAGCTCCACTAGGGCAGAAACTCATTTCCAAAATGGCTCATCGACTGGAGGCCCTCGTTCTTCACCATGTAGACCTTTCCACAGGGCTGCCCATGAGATGGTAGCCAGCCTTCCCCAGAGCAAGAGGGGGAGAAGGAGACCGAAGCCTGGCCGTCAAAGGTGACATTCCTTCACTCCTGCTGTTTTCCAACCCTGACATGAGGGAGGGGCCTCTACAAAAGTGTGACTATCAGGAGTCTGGTGATCACTGCTTGGTCCCTTTTATGTCTATTTTGATGTAACATGCATTGAATTATAAAATTATAAACTGAAGTCCTCTTTTTTTTTTTATAACATGAGATCTATTCTTTTTTTTTTTTTTTAAGATTTTATTTATTTATTTATTTTACAGAGAGAAATCACAAGTAGATGGAGAGGCAGGCAGAGAGAGAGAGAGAGAGAAGCAGGCTCCCTGCTGAGCAGAGAGCCAGATGCGGGACTCTATCCCAGGACCCTGAGATCATGACCTGAGCCGAAGGCAGCAGCTTAACCCACTGAGCCACCCAGGCGCCCCTGAAGTCCTCTATTTTTATGGCCAGTTTGGACTCCCCTCCCACCGTTCCTACTTTCAACCCAGATTTTCCAAAGGACAATTTTGGGGTTTTTAATAGCCCTTTTAAATATAAAAAACTGTACGTGATCATCTGTGTCAGGTTGTGTTTGGTAAGGACAGGTGTTCTTAATCTCCTGTATTACCTGTAGATCTAATGTGTCATGTTGTAGTTGCTTTCTTTAAGTTCATAAAACATTGATCTCTTACATATGTTACCATGTTAAAGAGACCCTGAAAAAGAGAACAAAGAAGCTGTTTTACTCCCACCACCCTGTCCCAACCATTATTACTATTTCAGACCATTTCTTTCCAGACTTTTTTTTTTTTAACCAAGTGGTTATCAAGATACACATGTTGCTACCTAGCCTTTTTGACATTTTTTTTATCCTTCAGAGTACAATAGATATTGGATTTTTCTGTCACTCACATGCTGTTCTTATTAGAGAGGGAGGAGGGACATTGCTGACACGCCGCATCCATCCCGCTCTGCTGCAGAAAAGACGAGAAGCAGGGTGGGCGTAGGAGGAGGCTGGAAACAGCAGGAACATTCTGGAGCAGACAGAGTGACTCAGAGCAGCCCTTCTCTCTTGCAGGCAGGAGATTAATTAGCCTGACTGCGTGGGGTAGGGCTTGGGGTGGGGGTGGTCTCTCCAGGTTCACAGGCCCCTGGTGTATAAATCTGGGCTTCTGGAGAGGCCCATATTTGGTTTCATAGCTGATTTTAGCCTCTTGGGTGCCTTCTTCTCTCCAGAGCACACAGTGGGTGGGCAGTGGGGCCGGGAGGCAGGCAGTGTTGGGGAGGAAGCCGCCAAAAGGAAGGCCAGCTCGGACAGCACAGGGAGAGCCAGGCTCCAGGTGAGGGGGGGTCCCGGGATACAGATCTGGAGCTCCTTCTCTCCTATCTGCCCTGTTACCTAATCTATCTCAAACGTGTTTGGGTGTTCAGTCAGAGAAATTAGACTGGAAGAGCCAATGTGCATAGGAGTTTTGAAAGGCCCCAGATGGCCCACTTCGACTTTTCTCCTGGGCCTTTTAGCCACATGCAGTAAGAATATGGAAGTCTTCCAGTGGATCGTGCAAAGAAAGCAACCATGTCACTTTGGATAGTCAGACCTTGCTTGTGACCCTGAGTGGCATCTCTCCCCCCCACCCTTACCTCATTGTTCAGATTTAGCTTCAAACGGCTTCAGTGATTACAAAAACCAAGCATGCCATGGAGGTGGCCGACCCAGCCATCTTCTTCCTCTGTCAGGCCGAGTCTGGGGGCCCAGAGGACCCACACACCACATGCCGGGCAGGTGGCTGCCCTGTAGGGACCAGGGCTCATGTGGGTTTGTATGACACAGACACAACTTTGTGGTGACCTCCGACAGCCCCAGTGTGACTGCAGCAGCCGTCACGGTGAAAGTCGCCTCGCCGGCCCTGAGCCCACCCTTGGCAGCCAGTGCTCTGCGGAGGGGCCCCACCGGGACAGACAGGAGTTGCACATTGTTCTCAGCACAGATGTGAAACGTCCGGGTGGGGAAGTGACACTGATATCAGGCCTGCGCAGCCCAGATTGGAATGCGTGCTGGTAAAGCTCTGGCCCAGAGAGGGGGGAGCCAGGATGGCTGGTAGGGGTGGGGAGGGAGGAAGTACCCTGGCAAGTACCTCAAGGTAATTTCAGGTCTGTCTCACCCCTGTCTAGCTTCTTGTCAGGAAGTGTGGGCGATGACAAGATACCAGCAATCAGTGCTTGGTTTCTAAATGGTCTAGAAGTCTCTGAGCATTGCTTTGTATTCCACAACCAGTGTCCCATTGAAAACTGAGCCTGTAATCGGGCTGGACAGTTCAGCCCCTCATTCCCTCCCTGTTGTTCAGAGATTGGCTGGAGGTTCTGAGGTCTCCTGCACGCTGCCCAGCCAGACACAGCTCTTCCGAGCATTCTCAGCAGCTCCCTGTCAGGACTGGCTGACAACTCCTAAGCTGTTGACTCTTTTCCCTCCAGGATGGGAAGGTGATCGTGTGGGATTCCTTCACTACTAACAAGGTAAGAGGTTGTCCCTGGTGCTCTGAGCAGCACCTCAGCTTCCCTGCCAGATACCCCTAGGCATGGTCATCCGGCTCCTCGGCTGCCTGTCTGGGGTTGGAAACCCCAGGAAAGCCCATCTTGTGTTGGGACAGCTCAGTAGCCCATGGCTGTGTCCATCTCCATCCTGAGCTGAAACGCCTCCCCCAGGCAGGAGCACACAGAGCCCCCAAAGAGGGCACTAAAACGCCAGAAAGGGCCTGGCCTGGAAAACTCAGCACATTCACATATGCATATATTATTTTTCTCCTGAGGGGTGGTAGGAGGTTCCTGAACCCCCAGCCTTCTCTGCCTTCTGTGTCATTTTTTTTTTTTTACAATTTTATTCATTTATTTGATAGAGACACAGCAAGAGTGGGAACACAAGCAGGGGGAGTGAGAGAGGGAGAAGCAGGCTCCCTGCTGAGCAGGGAGCCCAATGCGGGGCTCAATCCCAGGACCCTGAGATCATGACCTGAGCCAAAGGCAGATGCTTAACCACTGAGCCTCCCAGGTGCCCCTGTCCTCTGTGCCTTTGACCGGACTCTGTAGCACCGTGGACATGAGCAGATGGAGGAGGCGGGGGAAGCTGAGGATGCAGGGAGTTGAACTGACTCTCTAGTGATAGCCTGCAAGTCGGGCCTGGGCGTGCTCAGCTCCAAATCTGACCTACATTTAGACTCTTAACTAAAGAGAAAGGGGAAAATCTCTGTGGAGGTGTGCTCACAAGCCTGCCTCGTGTTGCCTTTTACCATAACAGCTACTATGTATTCCATACTGGTTCTGTTACTTATACGGGGAAGGTCTTCTCTTTCACCATATAAGACAAAGAGACCTCTGTGTGCCTCAAACCCAGCAGCATCCACATTCTGCATGAGGGAACGTGTTTAGTAAGTGTTGTCGCAGACAGGTGCACACAGCCTGATTAAGGGGGGCCCAGAACCATCTTCTGGAGCAGAGTCCCTCATGGTCAGGCCCCTGGGAAATAGTAAAGATGGCAGCTTAGCAGTTTGCTGGGGGTTTCCTCTCCAGCACCTCCCTCCATGGAGTCCTCTTCTTCAGCCAGCGTGCCTTAGTGTCTTCAAGAGTGTGTGGGGTTTTGTTGCTTCTGTTTAAAAGCCCTAGGATGTCATAGAGCACACACTGCCTGATTCCTGGGGAGCCGTGGTGTTGCCACTGTGGCCCCTGACAGGGAACATAGCTGTTACTTGTAAGGAACGGGGCCTGTGGCACCTTGTGCTTGGAGTGGCCGTTTGCTGCCGTGGGTTATTCTAGGCATCCGAAAGGCTGTAATTGTGAGTGACAGAATTTCTGTGAGCAGTATCAGGGCCCGTGTTTCCCCCACAAAAACACAGAGGATCATAACAGGAAAGAAGACCAGCACTGAAAGGTACTGGAATCATCTAGTCCTGTTCTCTCCCTTCACCGACGGGGAGAGACTGAGGGTGGACAGGTGGTCATCCTTCTTGGGGCCGCACATCTTGCTGGTGTTGGAGCCAGGACCCGGGGCCCATGTCTCTCGGGAAAAAGCCCACAGACGCAGAAGGTTTCGCATTGTGGCTTTGTTCCCTGTCAGCATGCAGGAGAATGTGGGTGACACGACCACCAGCCGGGAGCAGGAACTGCTACCTCTGGGTCTCATCGCTCCCACGTAATGGGGTCTCTCAAGATCACCCTGCCCTCGCCCGCTTTCGTTCTGACCTTCCCAGGAAGGTATCCGGACCCACAGGGGACAGAGGCCCTTGGAGACTCACAGGATCATTTAAGAGTAGACTTTGAAAATAGGGAGAATCTGAGTAAATAAGGTAAAGCGTATAACTGAAGTGAAATTCTGACAGACCTTTCACAGAAAGTGAGCCTCAATATTCGTTCAGAAGAACAAGGGGAGTATCACATTAAGAAAGAAGTTGGGGCACCTGGGTGGCTCAGTTGGTTGAGCATCCGACTTCGTTTCCACTCAGGTCACGATCTCATGAATCGTGAGATCAAGCCCCACGTTGGGCTCCACACCTTAACACGTTTGTGTAGGAGTGCTGCTCGTTCCCTCTGTGAGGTTCACGTTCTGTGTTTCAGGAGCACGCAGTCACCATGCCCTGCACGTGGGTGATGGCCTGTGCGTACGCCCCGTCTGGATGCGCCATTGCATGTGGGTAAGTAGGGGTCAAGCAGCTTTTCTGATCTCCCATCTGCCATAAAACACTGTTCGATGGGCAAAAACAAGCAAACAAACCCGAACTTATTGTTTTTGTTCATTGGTTAGGCAGCGTGTTAAATTCCTCCCTGAACTCCGTCAAAAAAGAAATTACGAAACTCTCTTTCATACTTACTTTCATTACAGACTGACAGGAGCTTAAGTTTTAAACCTGCCTCCTCTATTCTCAAACGCAGTCAGCTGGGACTATAAATTGGTGTAAACATTTTGGAGAACATGTTGGTAAGGTGTATTGGAAGCCTTGAAAAATTTATGACCTTCGATCTACTGATTCCACACATCTTAACAACTTGCTTGAAAGGAGTGATCCAAAATATAGAAGAGCCACACGAGCAGTAATATTTACTGTAGCGTTATCTAAAATAAAGCAAAGAAAGGCAGTCGTAGGGAGGAATAATGTGTCCATCAAAGAAAATTATTAAGTGAATTGTGGGACATGAGTTGAAGGTATTATTTTATACAATCATTAAAAAAGAGACTTCTTAATTACAGTAAATAATCATTCAGGTTGCTGGTGTTTTTTTCCCCCTATTCTCCTGGAGCTCAGTTTAAGAATTGGCAGTAAAAGCTGCAACCAATATAATTCCCTGTCCCTGTGATAAACAATTCTGGAACCATCCAAAATACCTCTACCATAGGATCCCAGCCATGTTTAGAAAAGAGGCATGAAGTCTGTGATGAACTGTACCAAAAAATCCAATAGTAGTTCCTTGTGGAATATGGGACTATGGGGTTTTCTCTTTTTTATAATTTTCCATTTTTGAAAATAAGAATATGTTGGTTTTATAATGAGGAGAAAGGAGTTTCAATTCAAAAATGAAAACCCTCGGCCTCTAAGCAAAAAGTTTGGAGCCTTCTCCAGCCAGAGTCACACCAATGGTCATCCTCAACATCCCTCCCTTTGAGGGGCCATTTGGGGCATCTTTTTTTTTTTAAGATTTTATTTATTTATTTGACAGAGAGAGATCACAAGTAGGCAGAGAAGCAGGCAGAGAGAGAGGGAGAAGCAGGCACCCTGCTGAGCAGAGAGCCCGATGAGGGACTTGATCCCAGGACCCTGAGATCACAACCTGAGCTTAAGGCAGAGGCTTAACCCACTGAGCCACCCAAGTGCCCCTGGGGCATCTTTTCATTCACTTTCCACTTGCCAAGACCCCGTGTGCCTTTGGAACCCATGTTCACACACATGTATTTCATATTTTCTAATTTTTTTTTAATAATGCAAAAGTAGGTTGTATTGCTATTTTATAACTGAATGGTAATGTTTATATAAAATCCATTCCCATTTACTTCTTGCCAGGATATGAGGTAAGCACAATAAGAGACAGACATACACACATGATATATATAGGTATATATGTATTTGTGTATATGCTGTGTGTAAATACATTTATTTTGTGTGTGTGTATACATACACACGCACAATAAGGTAAGTGTAAAGGAGTTCGGCCAGCTGTATAGTTAGAAGGCACCATCCCCCCCACCAAGAAGAGAAGGCACCATCCCCACAAAACTTGTCATTTTGGCTCTCAGCCACAAACTTGGGAGTACCCACAATCACCCTCAGGTTTGATAATTTGCTAGAACAACCACAGAACTGTCTGCCTAGGTTGACAGTTTTCTCACAGTGCAGGGATACAAATTAGAACCAACCAAAGGAAGAGGTACTCCGGACAGAGTCCAGGCCGGGTCTAAACCTGGAGTTTCAGTCGTCCCCTCCCTATGGCATCATGGATGGCATTACCTCCTCCTGGCCACCGTGCGTGACGATACAGAGGATTAGCAACCAGGGACACTTGCCTGAGTCTTTGGGGTCCAGAGTTCTTCCTGGGACTCAATCACGTACGGCCCATGTAGCTGACCCTCAGTCTCCAGTGTGTCCTAGAGGTTTAGGCTAATACCTTTAGTTTCTGGGTCCTGTGGGGAGGTCAGAACTCACAGTGCATGCCCTAAAGCCCATCATAAATCACACTGTTGGACGGTCTTTGAGCTAAGTCTGCTCTCCTATCAGCGGGGCCATTCTAGAGGCTCGAAGATGACCTCCCAGCAGCTAAGGGCAAAAGCTGACCTCTCTTTAGGGAAGATCAGTTCTTACTCATTAGGAATAATAAATACTCTCTCTATATTTTTTTTAATTCTGGGTAATGTGTTTCTAACTGGGCATTAATGTTAGCAGATGCATAGAGCTGAAGAAGTTACATCATTTCTCAATACTTGATACTCAGATATCAGCTAGCTGGGTTTGTATTTCAATATATCGGATAGCGCCTTCTGTAATATGCAATGGATATAATAACATAGTGAACAGTGTCTTTATTTTTGTTTGTTTTTATTTTTTTTAGAGAAAATGAGCGAGTGGGGGAAGGGGCAGAGGGAGAGAATCTCAAACAGACTCCCTGCTGTGCGCAGAGCCTGATGCAGGCAGGGCTCCGTCTCCTGACCCTGAGATTGTGACCGGACCCAAAATCAAGAGCCCGCTGCTTAACCAACTGAGCCACCCGGGCGGCACGTGAACAGTGTCTTTAGCAGTAGTTTGGAGAATGGTTATGTTATCTATTCTTGTTTGAACCCAGTGCGAAGATTTCCATGAGGGCGGGGGCCAAGCAGTGAAGAGAGTAATTTTATAAGGCCCAGGAAGACAGGTTTGTGGTGACAGCCTCCTCAGAGAGGAGAAACGGCTCGTGCCTTCCTCTCTGTCGTATCTGTCTCCTGGCCCTGGTGCATGGTAGACGGTCAGGGACTGACTGCACCGGCTGCCTTGCACCTTGTTAGGAAAAAGAAGCAAAGGGAGTTCAAGGTATAAATATTGGTGTAATATTAACAAATATTTAAAATATGGGGTCCAGTGGACGAGGAAAGAGCATCAAAAACTAAATCGAGCAGGGGCACCTGGGTGGCTCAGTCAGTTGAGCATCCGGCTCTTGGTTTTGGCTGGGGTCACCATCTCAGGGTTGTAGGATCAAGTCCTGTCTCGGGCTGAGTCTGCTTGAGAGATTGTCTCTCTCCCTTTCCCTCCCACTTCTGTCCCTCCCCTATTCGTGCTCTCTCTCTTACTCTCAAATAAAATCTTAAAAAAAAAAAACTTAACTGAGCATGTTGGTGCAATGCCACAGCCTAACTGGAAATTGTTTTCACCCACAAGCTTATGAATAATATGGTATGAGGCATCCCAAGTCCACACCTGCCCCCTTGAGCAGTTGGAAAGGCTAAGGTTTCCCCTAGCATCCCCAGGGCATCAAAAGAGAGTGCCCCCCCCAAATGTCATTGTCCACTAAAAGGAAGCAGGGCTCCTTGGAGTAAGGCTGATTGTAGGTCTGGGGCAGGAAAAGGATAAAGTGAGCCTAGGATATTTTCTTGTTCCAGAAAGCAAGGAAACATCCAGGGACCGGTGGGGTCATACCCAACAGAAACAGGAGCTGCTTGAAGGGGCCCTCCACGGTCCAAATATGGGACAATGTGAGCCTCACTTGGGATAGTGTTAGTAATGGCTCATAACAGAGTTGAAGAGAAAAAAAGAATCTACAGGTATATACAGTGAGGGGGGGGATTTTTATTTACCGAAAAACATTAGCTAATAAATGCAGAAGAAATGATCAAATTGGAAGGTCACCATTTCGTTCTCCTAAAATAACATTTGATTCAAACAAGATAATCATTCTAACGTTATTGTGTGAAAGGTTGTTGGGAAGCAGGATCTTCACATGGTCTTGAAGTGGCAAACCCTAGTTACTAATTACAAGCAAGTCACATTTGCCGTGCTGTGATGTCGTGCTCCCCACTTTGACCAAGTGATCATCACCATTCTTGAGACAGTAGGTATCGCAAACCTCCTGAAGTGAAGCAGGAGAAAGAGAAAGGAGTACACAGTATCACCTGTATTGCTAGTGGCACCGAAAATGTTACACTTGAACATAACCATTGTGAAACAATGTGACGAGTCCAGGATATGTGACATTCTACAAGACCGTTGGCCTAAGATCTCTTGTTTGAACAACAAAAACAGAGGTGGAATTTCTTTTCTAAATTAAAAGATCTCAAAAAGCTATAAAAACCGAATGCCGTGTGTGAACCTTGATGGGGCACTGGATCCTGGGGACAACTGGGGAAGATTGAATACAGATGGTTGATTATACTGTTAGGGAATCTGTGTTCGTTTTCTCAGATGTGATAGTGATCTAGTGTCTACCTAGGAGAATGTTCTTTTTTTTTTTTTTTAAGAAGATGTAAATTTACAAATTGAAGTCTTTAGGTGTAACATGTTATGTCTACATCTACCTTCAAATGGGTTCAGAGTTTGCTCCCACAAATATGACAAAAGACAAAGTTAGTGAATGTAGGTGAAGGGATCTGGGTGCTCACTGTACCATTTTTCTTTCAATTTTACGGTACATTTGAAAATCTTCCAGGTTGGGGGGGAAAGTTTACAACACACGATGTGACCAAAGGAAAACATTTTGAAAAGTTTGCCTGAAGGAGAATGTGTACTCGTATCCTGTTGCCTTACATTAGCATTTGACACTTCTTTCTTTCCATGCTAGTGGTTTGGATAATAAGTGTTCTGTGTATCCACTGACGTTTGACAAAAATGAAAACATGGCTGCCAAAAAGAAGTCCGTCGCTATGCACACCAACTACCTGTCGGCCTGCAGCTTCACCAACTCAGACATGCAGGTCAGTAAACGGCCGTGTGGTGGCTCTCAGCCTGTCGGGGAGCAAGGGAAGTGACAGAGGACCAAGGAGGGGTGGCAAGGAGGGGAAGATTTGCAGTATCCCTCTATTATTATCATTATCATCATCATCATCATCATCATCATCTTATTCAAGTATAGTATAGTGAACATACAGTGTTATATTAGTTTCACACGCATAATATGAGTAAACAGTTCTATGGACTTCTCACTGCTCATTGTGATAAATGTGCTTTTTATCTCTAATCCCCTTTACTATTTCACCCATCCCTCCCCTCTGGCAACCATCAATGTATTCTTTGTATTAAGAGTCTGCTTTTTGATTTGTCTCTTTTTTTTTTTCTTTGTTTTGTTTCTTAAATTCCTCATATGAGTGAAATCATGTTATCTGGCTTTCTTTGACTTATCTCACTTATTAGCTTTATAATCTGTAGCTCCATCCACATTTTTGCAAATGGCAAGATCTCGTTCTTTTTTATGGCTGAATAATATTCCTCTGTGTGTGTGTGTGTGTGTGTGTGTGTGTGTATCTTTCTATCTATATCTATATCTGTATCTGTATGCCACATCTTCTTTATCCATTCATCTATGGATGGACACCTGGGTTGCTTCCATAATTTGGCTATGATAAATAATGTTGCAATAAACATTGGGGTACACACATCTTTCTTAATTAGCATTTTTATTTCCTTTGGGTAAAATACCCACTAGTAAAATTACCGGATCATAGGGTAGTTCTGTTTTTAACTTTTGAGGAACCAAAATTTGCATTCCCCCTAACAGTACAAGAGGATTCTTTTTCTCCACATCCTGGCCAACACTTATTATTTCTTATGTTTTTGGTACTAGCCATTCTGACAGTTGTGAGGTGATATCTCACTGTAATTTTCCTTTGCATTTCCCTGATAATGAATAATGTTGAGCATCTTTTCATGTTTCTTTTGGCCACCTCTATGTTTTCTTTGGAAAAATGTCTATTCAAGTCCTCTGCCATTTTTAACTTAGATTATTTACCTCTTTTGGTGTTGAGTTGTATAAGTTCTTTCTGAATTGGGGATATTAACCCCTTATTAGATATGTCAAATGCAAATATCTTTTCCCATTCAGTAGGTTATCTTTCTATTTTGTTGATGGTTTCCTTCTCTGTGCAAAAGTCTTTTATTTTGGTGTAATCCCAAAAGTTTGATTTTGTTTTTGTTTCCCTTAGCAGAAGAGACATACTTAGAACAATGTTTATACGGCAATGTCAAAGAAATGATTGCCTATGTTTTCTTCTAGGAATTTTATGGCTTCAGTTATCATGTTAAGTCTCTAATCCATTTTGAGTTTACTTTTTGTGTGTGGTCTAAGAAAGTGGCCCAGTTTCATTCTTTTGCATGTAGCTGTCCAGTTTTCCCAGCACCATTTGTTGAAGACACTGTCTTCTTTCCATTAGATATTTCTTGCTTCCTTTCCTGGTCGATTAATCCATAAGAGCATGGATTTATTTCTGAGCTCTCTACTCTGTTCCATTGATCTGTGTGTGTCATGATCTCTGTTCCATTGATCTTTGTACTAGTACCATAATGCTTTGATTACTACAGCTTTGTAGTATATCTTGAAAGCTGGGATTGAATACCTTCAGCTTTGTTCTTCTTTCTCAAGATTGCTTTGGCTGTTTGGTGTCTTTTGTGTTCCATACAAGTATTAGGATTGTTTGTTCTAGTTCTGTGAAAAATGTTGTTGGTGTTTTAATAGGGAGTATTAAATCGTGCTTTGGGTAGTATGGACATTTTAACAATATTGGTTTTGGAACATGGAATATCTTCCCATTTGTTTGTGTCGTCTTCAGTTTCTTTCATTGATGTTTTATAGTTTTCAGAGTACAGGTCTTTCAACCTCCTTAGTTAAGTTTATTCCTAGGTATTTTCTTCTTTTTGGTGCAATTGTAAATGGGATTATTTTCTTAATTTCTCATTCTGCTGCTTCATTATTAGTGTATAGAAATGCAACTTATTTCTGTGTATTAATTTTTTATCCTGCAGCATCACTGAATTCATTTATAAGTTCTAGTAGTTTCTTTGCTGGAATCCTTAGGGTTTTCTATATACTCTCAAGTCATCTGTAAATAGTGACACTTTAACTTCTTCCTTACCAATTTGGAAGCCTTTTCTTTCTTTTTCTTGTTTGGTTGCTGTGGCTAAGACTCCCAGTACTATGTTGAGTAAAAGTGGTGAGAATGGATTGTCTTCTTCCTGATCATAGAGAAAAAGCTCTCAGTTTGTCCCCATTGACTATGATGTTAGCTGTGAGTTTTCACTTGTGGCCTTTATTATCTATTATGTTGAGGTATGTTCTCTCTAATCTACTTCTTTGAGAGTTTTTATCATGAATAGATGTTGAATCTTGTCCAATGCTTTTTCTGCATCTACTGAGATGATTATAAGGTTTTTAATCCTTTTTCTCATTAATGTGATGTATCATTTTGGTTTGTGAATATTGAACCACCCTTCATCTCTGGAATAAATATCTATTTGATCATGGTGAGTGATTTTTTTAATGTATTGTTAAATGCAGTTTGTTTATATTTTGTTGAGGATTTTTGTATCTATGTTCATCAGAGTACTCTTCTGTAGTACTCTTCTTTTGGAGTGTCTTTGGTTTTGGTATCAGTGTAATGCTGGTTTTGTAAAATGAATTTGGGAGCTTTCGTTTCTCTATTTTTTGGAACAATTTGATTCAATAGGTATTAACTCTAAGTATTTGGTAGAATTGACCTGTGAAGCCATCTAGTCCTGGACTTTTGTCTTTCAGGAGTTTTTTTTTTTTAATTACTGACTCAAGGGGTCCTGGGTGGCTAGTGGGTTAAGCCTCTGCCTTTGGCTCAGGTCATGATCTCAGGGTCCTGGGATCGAGCCCCGCATCGGGCTCTCTGCTCAGCGGGGAGCCTGCTTCCCCCACACCCTGCCTGCCTTTCTGCCTATTTGTGATCTCTCTCTGTCAAATAAATAAATAAAATCTTAAAAAAAAATAAAATTACTAATTCAATTTCATTGCTAGTAACCCATCTGTTCAAATTTTCTATCTCTTCTTGATTCTGTTTTGGAAGGTTATGTGTTTCTACAAATTTATCTATTTCTTCTAGATTATCCAATTTGGATATGGCATATAATTTTTCATAATATCCTCTTACAATCCTTTGTGTTTCTCTAGTGTCAGCTTTTATTTTTTTCTCCTTCATTTCTGATATTATTTGAGTTCTTTCTTTTCTTTTTTGATGAGTCTGCCTAAAGGTTTGTCAGTTTTGTTGATCTTTTCAGAGAACCAGCTCCTGGTTTCATCAATGTGTTCTATTATGTGTGTGTGGTTTGTTTGTTTGTTTGTTTGTTTGTTTTTGTCTCTCTGTCATTTATTTCTTCTCTAATCTTTATTATTTCCTTCTACTGGCTTTGGCCTTTGTTCTTTTTCTAGCTCCTTTAGGTATTAGGTTGGGTTGTTTATTCAAGATATTTCTTGCTTCTTGAGGAACACCTATTTTGCTATAACTGGACCTCTTAGGGGACATTTTTGCTGCATCCTAACGATTTTGGACTTTGGGTTTTTGTTTTCACTTGTCTCCATGTATTTTTATTTCCTCCTTGATTTCTTAGTTGACCCATCTGTTATTTAGTGGCCTGTTATTCAGCCTCCGGGTAGTTTGTATTCCTCCGAGGTGTTTTCTTGTGATTGACTGTGCTTAGCTGTGATGCTTAAAAAGATGAATGATATGATTTCAGTCTTTTTGAATTTACTGAGACTTGTTTTGTGGCCTAACATGTGATCCATTCTGGAGAACGTTCTTTGTGTACTTGAAAACAATGTGTATCCCACTGTTTGGGGATGGAATATTCTAAATATATTTTGAGTTCATCTGGCCCAATGTGTCACTCAAAGCCACTATCTCCTTGTTCATTTTCTGTCTAAATGATCTATCCATTGATGTACGCAGAGTGTTGAAGTCCCATATTATTATTAAACTTCTGTCAGTTTCTTCCTTTGTGTCTGTTAATAGTTCCTTTATGTATTTAGGTGCTCCTATGTGAGGTGCATCGATATTTACAATCATTCTATCTTCCTATTGGATTTTTCCCTTTGTCATTATGTAGTGCCCTTCTTTGTCTCTTGTTACAGTCTTTGTTTGAAAGCCTGTCTTGTGCAATGTAAGTATTAAGTATGTAAGGAGAGATATGCTCTAGCAGCTGGCTCTAAGAGGACCTTCCTGTTGTTTTTCATTGGTTATCATTATTATTTTTAATAAATCAAAAATGGGGAAAGTCAGGGCCGTTAATTAATGACAGAGCTGAGATAAACTGCATACCACATAAAACATCCTCCTCTAATTAACTTGGTGGTCGTGGGAGTAGAACAGAGAGCCTTCTGAGGGTGTGGAAATTCCTATCCTGCAGTCTGAGTCTGCATGTGCTTATGTGTGTAAAGCTGCTGTGCTTCAGAGTTGTGCATTTTATACATCTTCAGAGTTGTGCATTTTATACACCTCACACTTGTGTTTTCTCAAATAGCAAAAGAAAAGGCTTTCACTAGTAAGCCTGATCGCACTTTGAATAAACTACAAGGCGAAAACATTACAACTTCAACCCTTTGACTAAGTTTCTTAACACATCATAAAAGGATCTTTGGCTTATTCATTCATGCCTACTTAGCAAATCTTCGTAGGTGCCCACCACCCACGTTGCCAGATACCACCGGTTCCGGGGGTGGACTTGCTCACACTCAGGCTCTGTTCTCAGGACCTTCACGGAAACTGTCTGTGACTGAGCAGCGGGGGAAGCGGAGAGCTGGGAATGGGAGGGGTGGTCCCAAACTTGCTGCAAAGGGCTGCCTGAGCCAGCCGTGGAGGGAGGGGCTGTGGCCAGGGCAGTGTGAGGGCACCCCAGAGGGAGACAGGCAGCCTGATAGGTGGGCAGGGCCAAATCACAGGGCCCTTGAGTCTGGCCTCAGCCATTGCAGGCTCTGGGTCAGATTTGGGTTTCTTTTAAGCAGGAGAGCTTCTGGGTAAGATGAAAGCCTTCCGTGGCCCACTATGTTTTCATCTCACTGGGGTCGGAAGGGGAGGCGAGGCTGGCGGCAGGGAGACCAGGGAACTGGGTAACTGTTTAATTGCTGAGCGGAGGGGTGTTGGGACTTTGCACCCGTTGTTTGCCACCAGGATTCTCACAGACCTGTTCAGTAGGGGGCGCTGTGGCCCGGCTTGGCTGTGGTGCCAGAACCCGCCGTCTTTGGGGCTGAGAACAAATTAATAGAGGACATTTAGTCTGGATGAAGGAAGGCTCAGAGGGATGCAAGAACAGTGAGTCTTCAGACATCTGAAGTCCCTCTGGTGAGGTCCCATCGCCACCCCCTCCCTGCCCACCCCCTCTGTGTTGCCGCAGGTGCTGGAGGTGGAGATCAAAGGGGCACCTGTGAAGGAGAAAGTGCTTTCCTCCAAATAAGTCGCCAGCCCCAGGTAGAGAAGGTCCTGCGGGCCACTTCCGCAGGGGATGTGTCCTGGGAAACAGAGCAGGGCAAAGGTCTTGGCTTGGCGTCATACTGCTGGGATCAAATCTCAGCTTCCCTGTATCCTAGCTGGTCAGTCCCAAACAAAGTTTTATTCTGTTTTCTTTTTCTCACCTTGAGAGAATGGTAGTAAACTCCTCTCTCATGAGGTTTTCTGAGGATTCAGTGAGATGATTTGTGTAAAATAGTACAGCCCCTGGTAAATATCAATAAATGTTAGGTTTTATTACTTTATTATTGTTGATAGTATCTCACAGCTTCCTGGGTGATTCTGATGCATGGCCTGGTTGGGATACCTTAATGAACCTTGAGCTTCCTTCCATTCTGGTGATCAAGGTTGGAAAAAAAAAAGTCAAGAGGCTGGCAGAAGACTGGTGTTAAACCTGCAACATCCCTACATTCCAGAATAAATGACTGACCGCGAGTAAGAGGTTCTGTTTCGTGCATTTATCGTGATTGAGTGTTTGGTTTTTAAATTCCATTTTTACTTATATTGTAGTGAAGATCACAAAAATATAAAAAGAATTTTTAAAATATTTTTTACTATGAAGAATTTACTTGTAACTTTTTAAAAATATTCATCTCTTTGGTTGAAGAATATGGCATGGAAAATCTGCAATTTTTTTTTAAGATTTTTTTTTTAATTCATTTGACAGACAGAGATCACAAGTAGGCAGAGAGGCAGAGAGAGAGGGAGGAAGCAGGCTCCACGCTGAGCAGAGAGCCCAATGCGGGGCTCGATCCCAGGACCCTGGGATCATGACCTGAGCTGAAGGCAGAAGCTTTAACCCACTGAGCCACCCAGGTGCCCCGAAAATCTGCAAATTAAAGAGCTAGGCTGAGGTAATCGTTTAAAGCAGATTGTTTGGGTGTCCCAAAAAAGATGGGAGATTACTGGCCCTTTGTAAGTGTTAGGACAGGAATAGGTGTGGGCTTAGAGAGATTGAAGGGAATTACAGCATATTATAAAATATAAGTACAGAAATTAAGACCCAGTCCAAGTCTTGTGCGTTCATAAACTAACTTCTACCAGCCTAGGTCATCTTGTTGGGTGAACCGGGCCACCTGAAGGAAGCCAAGCATGGAGAACCCCATGAACAGTGGCAGGAGCTTTGCAGCCTCAGAGAGTCCCCACATTTGAGAGTTGCCCATGAGTGGGAGCTCTGAGGAGGGCCTTGGGGACTGTGCCAGAGAGCCCTAAGCTCTCTGGAGCTCAAGCAGCTCTGGCTCCAGGGAGGAGCTCCAAAGCCACTTCTCCTAGCTGCAAGGCGAGTCTGGGCCTCCCCAGACTGTCTAGGAGGAAACACACTCGGACATGCTGCAGCCAGCTAGGCACCAGGCCAGGGTGGGAGTAGAGTCCCCTGGGTATAATGTGGTTTCCCTCCTGCAGAGAAAAGGAGATTCTTTCTAAGTGCTAGGCCCAGTGTGTAAAAGAGAAGGGGCAAGAACAGGAGGGAAGAGGAGAAGAGAAAACCAGCAGCAGGAGGAATTTGGAGGTACAGGGCAGTCCATGGGTGCACTGAAGGCTTGCAGTCCCTAAGCCAGCACTCGCTCATTTCCTTTCCTTGGTAATCTCCACCCACAGAGGGCCCCACCGTATTTGCCGTGATGCCACAAGAGCCCCTTCCTGTGCGGTCTTATCACCTCATCCAGACCCTGGGAGCAGCAGGAAGCTGGGGCATCAGGAGGTTGTGCGTCTAGAGCTTATTGGCCCTTGTGGATCCCCCAACCCATGGCTGCTCGGGACGGACCGCCCGGGGCTCTGCAGTATGGTCAGCTGGGTCCCAGAGTCTGTGAGACCTGCATCTCCGCGGCCTTTCCCCCGGACACAGGGCGCTGTGCTCTGCCTAAGCCCAAGCCGTGGGCACTTGTGGGCACACACACACACAGACACCCACCCACCCACCTACTGTGACCCTAACTCCACTCACCATGCTTTCCCCCAGGCATCACAGCGTTCCTCTCACTGTCTGTGTGGCCTTTGTACTTGTCAGTTTACAGAAGCAGCTTGGGGGTGGCCGCATAGACCTTAGACACGTTTTCCTAAAATCTGCCCTTGATCTTATCTCCCTTGGAAGCTTACCCCCTCCTCTCCCCTCCCCTCCCCTCAGTCTGGCCTACAGGCTAAAGTCCTCACACTTCTCCTTTCCCGCTGAGGTGGGCCTTCACCCAGCCAGCACTCACTCACCCTTGGAGAGCCGCTCAGATGTTGCTGGGGTGGGTTTGGGGTCCCTCCCATGGGCCCACCCGGATCTCAGCACTTCTCACTTGATCGTGAGTCATCACAGTCTTGTCTGCCGAGATCCTCGGAAAAACTTGCTGTCCTGCAAAACCTTTTTTTTTTTTAATATTTTATTTATTTATTTGAGAGAGAGGCAGGCAGAGAGATAGGAGGAAGCAGGCTCCCCACTGAGCAGAGAGCCCGACCTGGGGCTCAATCTCAGGACCCTGAGACCAGGACTGAAGGCAGAGGCTTTAACCCACTGAGCCACCCAGGCGTTCCTCCAGCAAAACCTTCTTAGACCTGCAGCAAGGGAGAACCCCAACTTGCCAGAATCCTCATAGCATCTCAAAATGAAGAAATCAAGGAAGGGTACTTGGAGGGTTTGGGGGTCCAGGCTGAGTGATTTTTAAGGTGGGTGTCTTGAGGCAGGAAACTGGCTACAACATTACTAGCTTTGGATCAGGGAGCCCCACAAGATGAAGGTCTTGAAGTCAGTCTGGATGAGCAAGCTGTTTGTCTTGGTAAATAAGTTGTTTTGTTGGTTCACAGTCTTATCTTGCAGGAGCAGGTGTGTCCTGAAGCAGGCCGCTAGATTGTTTTCACGTATTCTCAGTATTGCCTCACAGAACACCAGGAGAGTGTGCCTGGGCTCGGAATTGTTCAACACAGGGGCAGGGAATTTGGTTGGTGTCAGGTCTTAGTAATGCCAGTTCTGTTCAACTGTGCTCCGAGAGAGCGGAGAGCCGGGACCAAGACACAGTCTTTGTGCAAACCCTAATTAATGCCTACTAGCAGGGCAGCTGAATGTCGTCAGCACCCAGCACAGGCTTGTTGAGTCTATGAGGGCATGCGTGTGGCCCTCTTGGGGGGGCCCTAGGACCATCTAGGCCCTGCTCTGGGGAGAAGCAGCCACAGGGGCACGTATCTCACAAAATGCTGCCTGGTGGGGTGCAGGGCTCCTCACTGCTACCAGGTGAGGGTTTGTGAGGGCTGGGGGTTGGGGGGAATGGTCCCAGGCTCCACCCCAGGTGCGATATTAGCAGGCAGCCCCATGGCTGGGGAGCATGTTAGGATCTGAGAAGCACTTGAGGTATCTGGCCTGCTCATGGGGGCTGCGCCAGTTCTGTTCCCCCAGACATTCACGGAGCACTCCCTCCACGACCCCGGGCCATCACAGAGCTCTGTGGATATGGCACGGAGGCCCTGCTCGACTTTGTGCCCCTGGAGACAGGCACATAAACACACATCTCAAGGACAGTGAGCATGTCGCAAAGGGACTTTGTTTTCATAGGACAGGAGAAATACGTCTGTGCTTGAATCCAGGTATAGCAAAGCATGTGTCCGTGTGTGTGTTCCAAGAGCCTCCTTCTCCCCAGTCAGCTTTCAGCATCTGAGTGACTTTCCCCCAGCACAGATTCTGATACCATTGTTCTTCCCGCCCTTCTCTGGGGACAGATCCTGACAGCGAGCGGCGACGGGACGTGTGCACTGTGGGACGTGGAGAGCGGGCAGCTGCTGCAGAGTTTCCACGGACACGGGGCTGACGTGCTCTGCTTGGACCTGGCCCCCTCAGAAACAGGCAACACCTTCGTGTCTGGGGTAAAGGCCCAAGCAAAATCCCTCGGGGTCCTTCCTCTCCTTGGGAGGGTGATGGTAGCAATTCTTGTCATTTCTAGGGAGTTGACCGGACATTTCTCTGGGAGGAATTGTCCTCAGCTCTCTGTCACATCCCCTGCTCCCACAGTAAGGGCAGCATGTGGTGGGAGGTTATGGTGAGGGGCTGTGAGGGTCTCCTGTTCTGCTGCTGACATTCAGTCTGCAGAGGGATCTGGAATGTTCTCCTCATGTGAATGCTGTGACTTAAGGTGCATATCTGCTGCATTTGAACACGTTTAGGGTTTTTTTAGATTTTATTTATTTATTTGAGAGAGAGAGAGAAAGAGAGAGAGAGCAGGAGAAAGGGGAGTGTCAGAGAGAAAAGACTCTTCTTCAGTGCGGACTCACCCCAGGGACTCCAGGATCATGACAGGAGCCAAAGGCAGTCGCTCAATGAACTGAGCCACTCAGGTGCCCTGAAAATGTTATTCCTCAAATAAACAGCAGAGTTAGCAGCTGAGAGCATTGGAGATGAGCATAAGGGTACCAAGCTGGTCAGATGGCTGCTGAGGTGAGGCAGCATTGTGGTGTGATCAGGGCTTGGGGACTCTCCTGCCCCAGCCCTGCACATCACCAGCACCCTCCCACCCCAGCGCACAGGGAACAGAGCATCTGAAGGCTCAGGGTCAGACACGGTGGCACACAGGAGCACTAGACTAGGATGCTGGGGTCACGGCTTTGCTCTCTGACTCCATTTCCTCGTCTATAAATTGGGCATGATGCAGAGCAGTACTCCACGGCCCCGGGATATGCTGTGGAATATATTAGGTGGAGGAGCCAACAGCGGGTCAGACAGATGTCAGGGGTGTTTCTGTAGACGGCCAGGAATAAGAGTGGGGAACTGAGCTGGCTGACCTGGCTGGAGTCCTGTCTCACTTTAGTCAGGAGAGTGGGGAGAGGAGGCCCTGGACACACCATCACGTGTCCTTTGCAGCTGGAGGATGCAGGGGCCCTTGGCTCCGAGCTGCCGGCGTCTTGGTGCTGGGCATTAGGCAGGGACTGTGTGGCCTGTAACCAGCAGGAACCCCAGTTTCTTCTTGGGTATTTGGCCCCATCTGTGTATGTTTCATTTCTGGGTCTTCGAATAGCTGTATCTGTGCCTCCTCAACTCTACTGCCTTTTCAAATAGTTGATAGCACTGTAGGTTATACTGTCTCCTTCAGAGCACTAAACTCTGTTTGACTTAGTGTCCTCAGAAGAAGAGAAGACGCTCCCGCTTGCTTTGTCTGCATTCTCATTAAAGATGATTGGAGCGCTGAACCCCCACTGCGGGGCTTCTGAGGTACTAGCTGTGGTGCTTCATCCCTCTCTTCTCTCTGAGGTTGAAACCAGCAACTCGAACACCAGTTTTAAGCCTTTACGTCTTCTATTTGACTATTAAGAGTTGGGGCGCCTGGGTGGCTCAGTGGGTTAAGCCGCTGCCTTCAGCTCAGGTCATGATCTCAGGGTCCTGGGATCGAGTCCCGCATCGGGCTCTCTGCTCAGCAGGGAGCCTGCTTCCTCCTCTCTCTCTCTCTGCCTGCCTCTCTGCCTACTTGTGATCTATCTCTGTCAAATAAATAAATAAAATCTTAAAAAAAAAAAAAAAAGAGTCCACATTGTCCTACCCAAATTCAGTAACAGCATTGCTCAGCAGGAATGTGTCAAATGCTCCTGGAGCCAGGACAGTATAATGTGAAAACCTCACGTTTAGGATCCCCTGGGTCACATCAGCAACCCAGAGAGAGGGTTTACAGATGGCGAGATGGAAGCCCAGGACAGGGACCTGCTGGAGACCCACATCTTGCTGCTGGCAAGGTCATGACCCCCAGCCAGCTTGCCGCAGAGGCGTAGATGACCCAGCGGCTCCTGGGGCGCTCCCTTTGCCTCCGGCTGACCTGTACACCTGAGACAGCGGGGTGGCCCCACTCTGCACCCAGTGTGTGCCTGCCCTTCCCCCCCTGGGCTTAGGGAAGCAGAAATGAAGAGGAGGGAGGAAGGGAAGGACAGAACAAAGAGAGAAATGCCCAGGGGGAGCAAGGAGGCTCTGGAGGGTTTGCACCCACACTTGGAAAGATGCAAAAGAAGAAAACACGCTGAAGGGGACAGCCAGGTGCCTTCTCTTGCTCTCCACACCTCAAGACAATCTCACCTTCTCAGGGCTTATTGGTTGAAGAAAGCAGCCTTGGGTGATGCTAGTCTCAGAAAAGCATGTTATGAGCCATTTACCCATGGGAGGTAAAGGGCTCTGTTACGTAATGCGAGCTCATGCCCGACTGCAGACAGGCCTTGCAGTGACCATAACTCTGGGTAACTTTGCATTTGTAGGGATGTGACAAGAAAGCCATGGTGTGGGACATGCGCTCCGGCCAGTGCGTGCAGGCCTTTGAAACACACGAATCTGACATCAACAGTGTCCGGTCAGTGAGTAGAACGTTCACGTAACTTCCCTGTTCTGCGGGCAGTCCCTGGCATGGGGTAATAGTGCTCAGCCCAGGAACCACCTCCAGGCTCATTTCACTTGGCCAAGAGAGGTCCCCCCAGCAAGAAAGGCCGATTTGTGGTAACCCTGAACAGCGCTGCAGATCTCTTGGAGATACTTAATTCAGTGGCATTTAGAGTAAGTGTTATTTTCCTCCCTAAGCAGAGTCAGTATTTCTCATTCATTTATTCAGCAAATATTTATTGAGATGTATATGCTAGACATTGTTCCAGGAACTTTGTGAACAAGCTAGACAAGGTCTCTACTTTCTTGCAGGAGATAAGACAAAGCACAAACAAATAAATGTACAATTTGATTTAAGATGCTGCTATGTGCAAAGTAAAACAGGCGGATGGGATGGGGTGGGTTATTGCTTAGGATGGCCAGGGAAGTCCTCTCTGAGAAAATGATGTTTAAAAGAGCCAGGCTTGCAGAGAGCTGGGTTAGGATGAGATGTGGAGGGACCTAACCAAAGACCAGTTTGAGGGGTGGTGGACATCGTCTCTGTTTTGCCCTTGAGAGATCACTCTGGCTGCTGTTTGGAGAACAGATTGTGGGGAAGCAAGAATGGAAGTATGATGGCCAATTAGAAAGTTGCATGAGTCCAAGAAAAAGGTGACAGTGGCTGGAACTAAAGACAGCGTGGAGACAGAAATGTCCAGAATTGTGAGGATTCTGAGATTCTACCCTAGCTACAAGCTATCAAGTTAGACTGCCACAGTTTCATAGCTGCTGGTAGAAGACACGAGACTCTTGGGTTCAAGATGAAGGACAGTTTATTACTCCTAGCAATGGCAGCAGCCAGAGTATCAGCACTTTTGTGCTGGTTGCCTGAGCCCCAATTCCACAGGGTGAAATGGAGAGGTTCCATTACAGAAGAAGAACCCTGAGCTTGGGATCATAAAGCTTTTATAAGGGGCAGTAAGCAGTGATCCATTTACTAAGACAGAGAAGGCTAGAGGAATTAGAGGTAGGAGGCAGTTGTCACACATGCTTTCCAGAGCTCTGTTTTGGGATAGTTACATTTGAGATGCCTATTATATACAGAAGTAGAAATTGAGTAGGTAGCGGATCTATGAACTGGTTCCCAAGAGAGAGGCAAGAACTTGACATGTAAATTTGGAAAATGGCATTGTTAAGACAGTATTTGAAATATAATCATCCAAGAATCTTCATTATACTTAGTGGGAAAGACAGTAGACCTATTCCCCTTAAAAGGAAGAATAAGGTAGCAGTGCTTATTTACATTAGCAGTAGAAATGTTAGTAAGAATTTCTAGGTCCTTGCCCTCAATTGTAGGATAGTGAAAAAGGAAAAAGACTGTAGCTTTTGACAAATGTGCAATAATTACCTAGAAAAATCAAAGGAAATTAATACAGATATTAAGTGAAGTTGGTAAGATGCTGGATAGAATATAAAGCCACAAAAATAAATTAAACCTCTATATACTCACTCCTTAAAATGCACATTCTCTCACCTGTGCTGCTCCCCTTACCCCGATCCCTCTTTCTCCTACATCCGTTAGGTCTCAGGGTAGACTCCTCTCTCCCTCTGAAGCCTGATAACTGAGAAGAGAATGAACATAACAGTAATAAGTATAATTTGCTGAATGCTTTTCCATCTGGCCATGTCAAGTTCTTTGCCCATATTATCTTATTCAGTCTTTACAACAGGGAAAATGCATTATCATCCTCACTTTTCAAATAAGGTAATTGAGGCTGGGCAAGGGGAAGTCCTTTGTAGGACTTTGGGAAGTATCACATGGAGGCAGTGGTCCATGCAGAGATCTGCATGAGGCTTTGTCTTTGCAACCCCAGTGTCTACACAGATAATCACTTCTTATCTCAGAGCTGAGCCAAGTCCCAGATCAGTGGAAACTACGGTTACAGGCAGCCTGCTCTGTGTTCAGTGCCTGGTGCAAATATACATTATCTCAGTTACTCCTCACCAAACTCTGCAAAGCCATTGTCACTGTCCCCTACTTACAGGAAAGAAAACTAGAGGCCAGTGGGCCAACCAGATCAGCCTCCCCTTCTTACCTCTATAATGAGTGGTTCTTATGTCACAGTGGAGATGCCAACTCTGATTCCACAAGCCCGGCATGGAACTACTTTCCCGGTGATTTCCAGATGATTCTGACAGGCATCCAGGATTGAGAATCACCATTCTAGATAAAGTGCTTTCTATCCAAACTATCTCTCTGCAGGTACTACCCAAGTGGAGATGCCTTTGCTTCAGGATCAGATGATGCTACGGTATGCTTCTAAATTATGAGAACTTTTCCTATTTGAAAGAGAAATGTAGTGATTTAATTTTATTTTTCAAAATTAATGTTTTTCTGATTACCGTAATAAAGTGAATTCATTGAGGAAAACTTGGGTAGGGGATTAAATATCTTAATCTCCCAGCCCAAGTAAAGTCACAGCTGGGTGAATTCCTCTCTTCTTTATTTTAAAACAAAATGCTTTATAATTTGTTTTCACTTAGCAATAGACTATGAACATTTTCCGATGCCAAGGTAGCCAATCTACATTTTATTTTCTTAGCAATTGAATAGTACTCCATGTTATAGACAGGCTAGTATATACTTAACTAGTTAATTTTTGAAAGTTTAGATTCAGGGTGTTTTTTCCTGTTAAGAAATACTGCTGTAAGTAAATATTTTTGGTACTTATTATTTCTCCCATGTGTTATTATATCTCCCATGCCCTATGTGTTCCTTTTCCTATACCTCCCCAGGCAGCCTGGGGAAAGTGGTTGGTTCAGGGTTTGCCAGAGAGAAGACAAATAAATACCAAATTAATAAGATCTTTTTAAAAAATGAAAATGTAAAACTTCCATCTGCCAAAGAACGTATAACAAAATATAAGAGCATACATCTATGAAAAGTTCTTGCCATCTATATGACAGACCAAATTGAAATCCTTTAGATATGAATGAGGTTGCATCATCACTAAGATACACACCCCAATTTTTTGAAAGAGTTTGATAAAATCTTGACTGTTTACAAAGTAGGAAATCCAAAATGGCAAATAAACACCTGAAAACATTTTCAGATCACCTGTAATCCAATAACTGCAAGCTTAAGGGATCCATGCTCATTTGGATTAGACGTGAAATGCTACATTGTGGACATGATGTGGTTAAAGAGCTAGGCCTTTTGGTTCCATCCTTCTGAAAAACAGTCTGGCCATATGATCCAAGAGCTTTCAAAATATACCTCACCTTTGATCTGGTCATACTATTTCTTTTTTTTTATTTTTTAAGATTTTATTTATTTATTTGACAGACAGAGATCACAAGTAGGCAGAGAGGCAGGCAGAGAGAGAGAGAGGAGGCAGCAGGTTTCCCGCTGAGCAGAGATCCTAATGCGGGGCTGGATCCCAGGACCCTGAGATCATGACCTGAGCCAAAGGCAGAGGCTTTAAACCACTGAGCCACCCAGGCGCCTTCAGTCATACTGTTTCTTAAAACAATTTTATTCTGAGGGATTCTGTTCCTTAACTGTTCTGAAGAAAACATCAGAGATATGTAAGAACAGTCATCAAAATTTTATTTGTAAAGGAGACAGAAGCAAAACTCTTAAGAGGGTATGGCTAAACAGATTTAATATATCTGCATAAGGAATATTCAACAACCATGGTAGTCATGTGTTTCTGAAGATTATTTAATGCTCATGACCTGATGTTAATAGAAGTCTTCATGAAATACCCACTCCATGTAAAGACAAACATAAAATGGAAGTAAAACTGATGGAAATAGCCTAGATGTTAGTCAGTACTAGTATTCAGGGTGATTTTTGTTTCCTTCTTTGGGCATTTCTGAGTTTTTCTGTAGTTTCTACAATGAATGTGTATCCTTTCTCAGAAGAGAAAGAGGAGTTTCATTTTTATTTTTGTCTCCCCCAAAATCTCTGTATTTGCTGTTTCTTTGAATATCCACTGATCCGTGCAGAGTATTAAGAGTTGGGATGATGGGAGAAAATACTAGGGGAGAAAACTCGAGGTATTTCCCTCATCCCCCAAACTTCACAAGCCAGCAGCCCCTGCCAATAGCCCCGTGCTCCTCTCTTCCCCAACCCAGAGCCAAAAATAAGTGCTGCTTGGGGCGCCTGGGTGGCTCAGTGAGTTAAGCCTCTGCCTTCGGCTCTGGTCATGATCTCAGGGCCCTGGGATCCAGCCCCACATCGGGCTCTCTGCTCAGTGGGAAGCCTGCTTCCCCCTCTCTGCCTGCCTCTCTGCCTACTTGTGATCTCTGTCAAATAAATAAATTTTTAAAAAAAGAAGAAGAAATAAGTGCTTCTTTGTCTTCTTTGTCACCCCAGTGTCGCCTCTACGACCTCCGGGCAGACAGGGAAGTCGCCGTCTACTCCAAAGACAGTATCATATTTGGAGCATCCAGTGTGGACTTCTCCCTCAGTGGTAAGATTTTCTTTCAGAAACTCTCCCAGTTTCTTTCAGAAACCATTACGCGGGACCTAAACGAAACCCAGCTCTTGATCAAGCTTTCCCTCAGCGGAACTCCCCATGAGCCAGCAGATTAAGCAGTCTGCGTCTGCCCTGGTTTTCCTCCATGATCCCTCGCCCCACGTCACCCTACCCAAGCAGCCTCCCCACCCCCTTCATTTTATGGGAAATGAAGGCTGAGCCGCCTACTGCTGTTCTTCAGTGATGCACACAGCTTCACATCTGCAGGGCCCTTCACAGGCTTTCTTCCTCAGCCTGCTGAAAAGGGACTTTTCCAGAGGAGGGGAGCAAGAGACCCTTTCTTAATGCCGGGAAGCTCATGGCCTCTCTGCCCTCACTGCTGGGGAGGCTGCTAATAAAAGTTAAGACTGCTCTGACAGGACCAGTTTCCCCAGACACAGCCCCCGAGTCTAAATCTGTGCTTTTCTGCCTGCATGCTGCTACCACTGCCTACAGCATCACTTGCCTCCCTTCTCTGCCTGGCGAACTCCTCCTCAGCCCCCAAGAGCCAACTCCTATCACTTTTGTGCAGTGCCCTCCTCGATCCTCCTTCCTCCATGATCTCATAGCATTTTACACACAGCTAAGCACTTCCATTGCTGTCCCTCTTCCATGGGCTCCCGTGTGTCCCTTCACGTATCTGCCTGCCTGCCCACCAGCACCCTCCTCGAGGGGCAGCGACTGGGCTGTCTTCTCTGAAGCCCCAGGGCAAAGCACAGTGCCTGGCACATGGGGGCACGAAATCACAGTGGGCTGAATGAGTGAATGAATGAATGAGCAAGCGACTGCCAATTGTGTGAGTGAACGTCACAAAAAGAAAAACGGATGGTAAGAACTGGCTCAGTAACCATCCTATCCTCCTGCTTTGAGGGCGCCTGCTGTTCGCTGGATACAATGATTATACCATCAATGTCTGGGATGTTCTGAAGGGGTCCCGAGTCTCCATCCTGTTTGGACATGAAAACCGCGTTAGTACTCTCCGAGTCTCCCCTGATGGGACTGCTTTTTGCTCAGGATCATGGGATCATACCCTAAGAGTAAGAGAAACTCTGTTATTTGACTCTGTGTGTGAGAGGAGTGATTGGCCTTCCTTAAAGCAGAGGCTCAGAGTCAGCCTGGGTGACATGAGCTAGACAGAGCTCTAATTTCAGCTCTGTCTGTGGCCACAGAAGGGGTGCGTTGCCCCGGAGAGGTCGTGAGTCCCCCATCAGTGCAGGTATTGGAGCATAGGTTGAAACAACCATGTATCAGCATGTAATTGAGGTAATAATGTGGCCAGGTGATCCAAACAGCCCCCTTTGATCCTGAAAGTAGGATTCTGCTGAGTCTAGCTTTTGGCAAACCACAGGGTGCCCATCTCACTCCCAATAGTGGGACATTCCTATTCCGTGGTGCATTCTTTTGTGAGACCCACAGAGGGGCTTTAGGGAATCTGTGAAGCCCCTGAAGTTATAGGTCACTCACATTTCCTGTATCCATTTTTCTGGAGAAAGTGCCCTCGTGGCTTTCATCAGATTCTCAAAGAGCTCTATGACTTTGTTGGCTGTTGGCTCCCCAGAAATGCCTCCAAAATGCCTATTCATAAAGCAAAGCTAAGTGTATTTCTTACCTCCCTGGGGACAGAGCACAAACTTGACAGTCTCCATGGCATTTCAGAAAGGGAAAGCAGAGAGAGATGTTTATGAGGTTTGGGGAGGGGGTCTGATTTAACCAGTTGGAGGGATTGAATTAGGCTTAGACAAATTTGTGGCATAGTAGTTTTCAGATTGCTGGACACGGGGACGCCTGGGTGGCTCAGTTGGTTGAGTGACTGCCTTCGGCTCAGGTCATGATCCTGGAGTCCCAGGATCAAGTCCCACATCAGGCTGCCTGCTTAGCAGGGAGTCTGCCTCTCCCGCTGAACTCTCTCCTTTCATGCTCTCTCTCTCTCTCAAATAAATAAATAAAATCTTAAAAAAAAAAAAAAAGATTGCTGGACACATTGTTGGGGAAGGGAAAAGATTTTGAAGACAGTCTTGAAAAGTAACCATCATTTGTGATGCTCTGTGTATGCCTGAGAAGTGAGTCTTTTCTGAAGAGAGTAGTTGAGTGGTCTAATCTTGGGATA
The DNA here is from genome assembly GCF_020171115.1 of Neogale vison. Classification (NCBI taxonomy): domain Eukaryota; kingdom Metazoa; phylum Chordata; class Mammalia; order Carnivora; family Mustelidae; genus Neogale; species Neogale vison. The sequence goes on from NC_058103.1 coordinate 76,220,242, forward strand.
AACCAAGGATTTCTGTGAGGTTCCTGAAATAAACAACAAAGTTATCTGTGAGCTCCTCTTCCAGGGCAAGAGTTTCCTGAATTAGTAAAGTCACGTGAATGACTCAAGGACGTTTGTGAATACAGCTGGTTTTGGTCCTCAGCCTAAGTGTCACCCGCAGATAACCTGTGGATGACTGAGCAGAGCTAGGGGAAGAGGCAGGGCCGAAGAGGCACCTTTGAGTAGCCAGGAGTAAGGTGTTAACCATCCAAGAAATGTGTGTGCTTCATTTTGGGGTGTATGTGTGAGATTGACCTTGATTTTATCTTTTTAAACTCGAGTTTCACAAGTCCTTAACTAAAGGGACTAACCATTATCTCTTTGTGGCTTTGCAGGTCTGGGCCTAATCGTCTCCTCACAATGCACACATAGGCATCTGAGGGTAGAATTTGAAACCGCCAAATGGAAATAGATCTTCTTCTAGAGGACCTGAGGGTTATTGCGATGTAGCTTAAAGGAGCCCGGACCGATATTACTTTTAAAACGACCACCCCTGGAAAGATCCTGGTGTGGGCCTTCAGCACTAGAACACCTTCAAGTCCAGTGTTTTGCATTTTGAACACTTTTTAAAATGTATCCATTTTTAAGGTTATTCTAATTATATGGTCTCCACGCGTTCTATTACCACACAGATTCAGCATTTAATAAATCCCCTAGTACTTCCTTGAACCACATTTGTTTTCAGAGCACTCTAAAATCTGATTCCTCTCAGGGTGCCCTGTGCCTTTTGGAACTTTCCTCTAGAAGTGCTGACCTTAACGGACCGCACGAGGCAGACCGTGTTGAGGGGTCTGTGATAGAAGAAAATTCAAATTCTGAACATAATCAGACACAATCCCTTTTGAAAATGTGTTTTTATTGTAGTCTCTTTTTCAGTCTCGCATTGTCTTTTTCAGGTCAAATATTTCCCTCTGTGTGAACTGTCACAAATAGAGGAGAGATGCACATAGAGTACACGGGATGTTTGCTTTAGGACTTCTGTGATGATGTGACGGCTCCCTTGGACAGGATATTTCCTGTCATTTGAGTGAAAAGCTGAATGCTGTTTGTGACACAAAGGCTCCTCAGAGCAAAACCTTTCTGTGTGGGAACACAGACAGTAAACCTATTTAAAAACCTGTTCATAGTATTAAATGTATTAGAATTAGTAGTATCCACTCAGGATACTACAAGTGTCATTGTAGATCATATCCATATGAAGCATATTCATATTTATTGCATTGAAAATATAATTACATGAATTAGTTGATAGGTCCCAGGTGATAATGTCTTTGCTTCTCTTCTATGGAGAAAAAAATAACACACAAACTACTTGTCTTTATTTGAAAATCAGCATTTCCTTCTGGAAGACATCAAGTGTTTTTGTTTTAAGATCCCTTCTTTTCCTCATTTTTAAGGCATTGAGGCTTATTCTTCGTTTTAGAAAACTCCTTGTTCATGAAGATAGCATGCATTCCTTGGAGAAATAGCAGGTCAGCTCACACACTGGAAGTCTCCCCTGGTTGAGGCCTGCCCTGTGGGTGTTCTGGGCTCCTGGGGTGCCCATAAGTCCTAGATCATCCAGTCTCCTCTCTGGGCCCTGCTCCAGCCTGCCCCCACTCCTAGTTGTGGCTCTGGCCCTGTGGGCCCAGCTCCAGGCCCTGCAGCTCAGAGAGACTGTCCAGAGCTGCTGCAGGGCCTGGTCAGCAGACAGGCCTGGACCTGGCTGGCCTCCTACAAACATCAGGACGTGTTCCCTGGCCCACCCTCAGAATGACTGGTGCAGGTATCCTAATGGGAAAGTCCCTCAAAAAAAACAAAACAAACAGGCTAGCTTTTCCGTCAGTTCTTTTAAGTAAATATGGTGATTAGATCCAGCCCAAACAAATGTTTTAATGAGGGTTTTACTACACGGTGCGCCCTGGGATAGAGAGAGAAATGTACAAGGCCCCTGCTTAACTCCAGAGAGCCCAGAGGGAAGGAGGAAGTTGGTCCAAAGGGCCCATTTTTCAGCCATTCCTCTCCTCTTCCCCAGTGGATTCCAGGCTGGGCAGGGGCTCGAAGAAATGGGCACAGGATCTCCCCAACTCCAGCCAGCTGCTGAAGGAATCAGGTCCCAGGGTGCCTCTCACAGGATTCCCCAGCTCCACTCCCAGGAGGTCCCAGAGTTTGCTCCTGGTCTTCCTCTCCCCTACAGACCCTTTAGTGTCTCTGCACTCTGATCTGGACCTTCCAGTAGTGAAGGAAGACAGTACAGAAGAAAAGTCACCAAGACTAAAGGGAAGCAAATTCAAGGTTAGATGTTTGGAGAAGCAGAGAGCATCTTCAGTGTATGTGCAAAAACAGTCCTATAACTTTCCAATCAAAAAAGCTACGGGAAAAAAAAAAAAAACAAACCTGTGAAGTATTCCCTAGAACACTCACTTATCCCCACGGGCAGTAAGCCACCTCCCCTGGAAGCATTTGATTTCACAGTGGGTGTTGTTTAGTATTTATCCATGAAACACTTGGTTTGTAACATGCCACACCATGTGGAGACTCCAAGGGTAACTCCAGGTAATAAATTTTATTTTGCATATTGAAAATAACGCTGAGTGGAGTTTTGTAGTCAGTTTTTCTTTTTTTTTTTTTTTTGGAAGACTTGGGGGCAAACCTACCAAACCAGCTATGGTGGAGGGTCCAACACAGACGCGCTCTCAGGCGTGCACAGCCAGAGACGACCAGGCGTGGGCAGGAACGGGGGTCAGGTAAGGAGGGCTGCAGTGATGGCCATTTATGGGAAATACCTGTGAACCAAAATCAAGGCAGCTGCTTTGGAGTGGGTGGCCGGCATCACCGAAGTGGGGCCCGGCTGCCAGCCCTACCCCGCAATGAGCCAGAGGCAGGCACTCCATACCCACCTCCCTCTTCCATCCTTTGACCTCCTCTACACTTTACCTCCATCGTAAAGGTGGCGAAAGGTCATAAAGGTGTTTGGATCCCAGACTCTCATGGCTGCTTGGCCAGCTAGCAAGCAGGGGGCAGTGGTGATACCCGGACTCTGCTGCAAGTGAGAAGGGGACAGCGTGGGCCCAAACGATGTGCACCTAGGTTCAGACCCAGCTCTACCAGTTCTAGCCTACGTGATATCTGAAGCCCTGTCAGCCTCAGCTCGCTGGCGTGTGGAGGGACGGCACTGAAATACATAAAGCACCGTCCTCAGTCTTTGGCTTGTTTTCAGCAAGGGTTGGCTCCCTGCCTCCTCCATCTGTCCACCATCCCTCCCCTTCCTATTTCCCCCTTCTCCCTTCTCGCTCTTTCTCGTTCCATGCCTACCCCCATCTCCTCCCATCCTCCTGGTTCCCCTTCCTGTGCTCTTTCTTCCCTTCAACCCTCCCTCATTTCCTCCCCCTCCTTCAGCAGCCCCCATGCATGTCTCCAATTAGCCACTTAGTCACTGTCGCCGATGAGAGGTTCATCTGGGCCCCTGGTTCTCCAGTGTTTGGTCTTAATGATCCCTCTACACTCCTAAAAATTATTGAGCTTTTTGGTTATGTGGGTTATATCTATCAATATTTATCATATTAGAAATTAAAGCTGAGGAAAACAGTAAAACACAAGAATACAGAAGCACACATCCCACTGGTGATTCTTTCCCCACATATCAGGAGCTTCTGGATAACTCCCCAGAGAGAGAGAGTCTTAAAGGACACACATATAGAGAAAGGGTGAGTATTACTACATACTTAAAATAATTTTGATCTTGCCCCGCCCCCCCAAAAGGGTCTTAGGTTTGGAACTCTACTTTGAAGCAGCAGATAGGCTAATGAGCCCTTCTCAAGCCCCACTGAGTGAGAACACCCTTACGGGAGCTTGGAAAAAAAGGGGGATAAGGATGAGGGTCACTGAGGAGAGCTGGAGAAGAGGCCTTCAGAGGAGGTTCTAAGGGGACACAGAGAGGCAGTGGGAGAGGCTAGAGACCAACTGGGGTCTTTGGACTGCTGAAAAGCTTTTCCGAGGAGGGCAGTTGGGATCCTGGGGGTAAGCCCAGGAGATAGGTTAGATTAACCAGGGTTGGGGTCGGGGCCCTATTGCTGTCTGCTGGCTTCCTCTAACCCCGGAGAGCTGGCTGAGCAAGAATTTGTAGATCTGCATCTCCCGAATTTGCCTGCTGAGAAAACTCGGGTCAACAGCAGGTTAAAAATACAGGTCCTGGGGGCGCCTGGGTAGCTCAGTTGGTTAAGCGTCTGATGCTTGTTTGCAATCTTAGGGTCCTGGGATTGAGCATCACAGCAACGGGCTTCCTGCTGAGTGGGGAGTCTGCTTGACTCCCCTTCTCTCTCTGCCCCTCCCCCAGCTTGTTCTCTCTCTCTCTCTCTCTCTCTAAGTCTTTTTTTAAAAAAATAATACAGGGGCACCTGGGTGGCTCAGTGGGTTAAAGCCTCTGCCTTCAGCTCAGGTCATGATCCCAGGGTCCTGGCATCGAGCCCCGCATAAGGCTCTCAGCTCCAAGGGGCGCCTGCTTCCTCCTCTCTCTCTGCCTGCCTCTCTGCCTACTTGTGATCTCTGTCTATCAAATAAATAAGTAGAATCTTTAAATTTTTTTTTAAAAAAAAGTTCCTAAAAATATACAGTTCCTAGAGATCTGGACTGGGCAGGACTGAGGTGGGCCAGGAACGCCGAGGAGGCAATGTGGGGGAAAGCACTCAGTTAATCTTTTTGTCTCTCTGGATCCTTTGCAAGAACATGAGGCTAAACCACTCGCCGTTTCACCTGTGATAGGAGAAATCGGGCCACTCTTCACGACATACCATAAACCCATTGTTCTCTAGATGGGATGTAGCTGGAGCTAGGCTGGCCTTTGGGACTGGTCCGTCTCCACCGTAGGCTGACCCCCATTTCTGGTGACAAAAAAAATGAAGTGAGTATGTTTGTGTCATTGTAGAAAGGATGCTGACCCTCTCATGAGGGGATGGGATCAGGAATGATGCTCTGTTCATGGCTCAAAAATAACTCTGAAGAGCTAAAGGTAAGTGTGGTATGAGCATTTACACAAAGATTGTGACAACAGAAAACGCCCATCTTCGAACCTAAGCTCATCTAACCTATACACCACTGGTGAACACTGGCCTTATTGTAAACCAGGAACCACGAAGCACAGGTTAACCCATCTGTGCTCCCCAATAATAGGTGGCTTCACATCCCTCAGTCTGTAACCCAAGAAAAATGAAAACATGCCCACACAGAAACTTGAACACAAATGTGCACAGTAGCCCAAAGTGGAACATCTCAAATGTTCAACAACCGATGAACGGATGAACAAAGGGTGGGATATCAGGCAACGGGATATCATTTGGCAGTGAAAGGGGAATGAAGTTCTGGTTCATGCCACAGCGTGGATGAACCTTGAAAAAATTGTGCTGAGCGAAAAAAGCCAGACACAATGGACTACACAGTGTGTGATTCTGTTCACATGAAATAGTCGGAACAGGCAAATCCACAGAGACAGAAAGTAATTTGGTGGTTTCTTGGGGCTCAGATGGGATGAATGGGGAGGGACTGCCAATGGGTACAGGATTTCCTTTGAGGTCATGGAATTAGTGGTGATGGCTGCATATTTATCACAATAAAGCTGCTAAATCTATAGATATATGGAAAAATAGTAGGTACTCCGTAAGTATTTTCAGTATTTAAAAAAACAAAACCAAGAAACCAGATAGGTAAGGCTTACCAAAATGTTACATTTTGATTTTTGGTTAAAAGTGGGAAAAGTGAGCATAGTAACCCTGGTTAGTTCATACCTATAATAAAAAATTTCTCTGTAAAGAACTTGCCCTATGTACCAAGCACTGTGCAAAGCACCTTGCATACACCAAGTCCCATAATCCTTGTAACAGCTGGATGGTGCAGTTATTACCTCCATTTTTTAGGGAAATTGAAGCTAGAAGAGCTGGATAATTTGCTCATGGTTGCACAGCTCCTTAGTGGCAGAGCAAGGATCTTAACCAAATCTGACTGCAAACTGCTTCCTTGCATGGTGTGGATCAGAAATTCTGTGTAGAGGCTCATTTGTTCACTTGCTGTTTGGTTCACCTGATAATTATTAGGAGTTAGCCAATGGCCAGGCCAGAGGATTCACCACTCAAAACCAAACTACTCCAAATCTAAGAAAAAACTGTGCTTGTTGCTAAAATATAACATTATATTATATTTAATCAGATAAAATCATGAGTCCCTGGCAAATAAAATATGACCATATAGAAAAACATTTAACTCCACAAGGAACCCATAAGATGTCAAAAAGAGTTCAAATGGGAGCTTGATGCACAGAGATTTATAATCCCTTCTGAGGAAATTCATTTGGCTCGCTATACACGAACCCCTGATGTGGCAGACCCACATTGGTACCCACTAGTACCAATGGCCAGCTCTACCTTTGTAGGGAGAATCCCATTGTTGCCATACACTCTCCTTGCTGCCGTGGCCTCTTTGCTTGCAGACTCACAGAATCAGCACCAAGCTAGCTGGGTAAAGAAGCTCTCCGACATCCACAGAGCACAGAAGTTTGTCTGATTATTAAGAATCTGCTCCTGATATTCACATGGGACATGAATATTTTCAGCCTGTACCCATTCAGAGGCATCTAGACAATAACTCTTTCCAAGATTTCCTTAGCACCAATCCTCCAGGCCTCGTCTTCTCAAGGCCCTGACCATCCAGCAACTGCCCAAGAACCAGTGTAGGTGGGTACTATGGCCATCTGTCCCTCCAGACATAGTGGACAGTCAAATACCTGGCTGGAATCCCTGCCCACTGGGAAGATTTTCCCTTACCAGTGTCTTCACAGTCCCCCTTGAGTGGGGCTGTGCTGTTCCTCCTGTCCACTTGAATGGACTCATCATGGACCACTCATCATGTGGACCCATCTGTAATCCAGGTTTGAGGTTTTCTCACTCAGTCAACTGATCATAAGCAATCCCTTGGAGGCCATAGGCATGGAATGAGGGAGGAGGCAAAGCAGTAAGAATTGGTGTTGCAGGATTCTGAGCCACCTACTCATGCAATTTACTTGTACCTAATGGAACTGCCCGAGTTCAGTCTTGTATACAGAGAGCTGCACAGATTGCCGCTGTGCGTGCCCAGCCTTATGTCTAGGTAGGTCATCCACACGATGAGAGCTCGAGCTACATGGTCACCTGATAGCACATGGTTAGCCATTCGGGCTCGACCAAGGTCCAGTAACAGGTCAGAACCTGCTTTTTGAAAGGAGAATAGCTACGTGCAGAGAAGAACACAGATTTGCTTTGAAAACCTGGAGGTCTGTGCTGTAATTCTCCTATTGGCATTTGCTGGAATGTCCATACAGGATCCCTCTTTGGCACGTCACAGATCATTGGATCTGGTGGTGCATAAGACCCAGGTGGTAGAGCAGCTTGTAGTACAGCCTTAATGTACTACAGAATCTTCTCTTGTTCCTCCCAATCCACTAGCCTGAGGATGGGTGAAATTCACACACTCATACGTGGTGTATGTTGCCTCCCAAATCCAAAAGGACCTCCCAAATGTCTTGCCTCTCCTTTCTTGTAGGTGAAACAAGGGACACCAACTCCTCTTTCACCCTGAGTGGGATATTGCAACATAATCCAGACCACTGCACCCACAGAATTTTTACTGCTAAAACCAATTTTGTGTCAGTCTGGGACCAATCAGAGAAAGAAGCCATACAATGTCATGAACAGAGAAAGGTTAATATAAGAAATGCTAACTATAGGGGCACCAGGGTGGCTCAGTGGGTTAAGCCTCTGCCTTCAGCTCGGGTCGTGATCTCAGGGTCCTGGGATCGAGCCCCGCATCGCATCGGGCTCTCTGCTCCCCGGGGAGCCTGCTTCCCCCTCTCTCTCTGCCTGCCGCTCTCCCTACTTGTGATCTCTCTCTCTCTCTCTCTCTCTGTCAAGTAAATAAATAAAATCTATTAAAAAGGGGGGGGGAATGCTAACTATAATAGAGCCTTGGAATAATGAGAAATTTGCCAGTAAAAAGTAAAGAGAATTGTAAGCAATATAGAAATGGTAGCTACCAGAAGCAGCCAATATCCTGGAGCTGGGTACTCAGCTATTCCGGCTATAGTGGTAATTAAACTCTGCTGTGGGGGGCTGTTTCTTTGTTTCAGCACCAGACTGTAGGGTTGTTGAGAGCAGGGGCCACACACCTTGTTCTGCATGACATTCCAGCGCTAACAGGCTCTGAATAAATACCAGTGAATGAATGGACACAGCCAGTACTGGCACTCCCGCAGCCTGCAGCAGTGTATCCTGTTTCCTGCCGCATATGCCAGATCCACAGGCAGGTATCCCCAGCACACACACCTGCGGCTTCCGTCCAATCGGGAGATGATGATCCTCGCAATGGAGTCGTCCGTGGAGGGCTGTGGGTAGCCTTTGTCAACCTCTTCTTAAGAGGAGGCAAAAGTCTGGCTCAACTTCCCAGACTGTCCCCTCTGGGTTCTTAGTCCCCAGCCCCAGAGCTAAACAATAATCACCCCCCCCCCCCCAAAAAAAGGCTTCATTCAGTCTCTTATCGCCCTGTGAGCGCGTGCACACCACGGGGCCTGGCTTCTGGGGCTGGAACAGGTGCGGATGGGATTCCCATCAAAGGCTCCTCTCCCCACCTAGAAAAACAACTGCGGGGCCGAACCGGGGAGGGGTGTGGCGGCCCCTCCCTGGGCGGAGGCGCAGCGGGACCTAGAAAACCGGGTCGGGTCGGGCGGCGCGGGGAGAGGTCGGGCCATGGCGGACGCGTTGAGGGAGCGCACGGCGCAGCTGCTGACCGACTACCTGGAGTATTGCGCCCGCGGCCCCGGCACCCCCGCGCGGTCGCCGTCTACGCGCGAGGCCGCGGTGCTGCGCTCGGTGGCCGCCGACGTGCGGCAGCGTCACGAGCGCTTCTTGTCGGATTACCGCGGCTACCGCGGCAACCGCGTGGAGCTGGTGGCTCAGGTGGAGCGGGAGATACTCGCCCACCCCCAAGCCCTAAGCTGGGGCCGTGTGGTGGCGCTCTTGACCTTCGCGGGAACGCTGCTGGAGCGCCCGCCGCCGGGGGCCTGCTCGAACTTGGGGCCGGACGCGGAACTGGAGCTGGGGGAGTGGGAGGCCACCGTTCGCCAGGACTGCCGGCGCCTGGTGGACTTCCTCTGCGGTCGGCTCGCAGGGCAGCACCGCGCCTGGCTGGAGGCGCACGGCGGCTGGGTGAGCGCGGGGGGACGCGGGGAGCGGGGTCGGGTGGGCAGCCGGGGGCGCGCTCGAATGGCCCGACCGGGGGAGGGGGCTCGCAGGATCCGCCGGGTGAGGCGTTCTTTTCAGCAAGACGAGGATTTCCAGTGTTAAGTCTGGCTTTTTCTCCTGGTGGTCAGACTGGCAGAAACCGCCCTCGCCTAGACCGCTCTCTATTAACCCATTCTAAAGCAGCCGCGCAGGACCTGCTTGGCACACTTTGGCCTTACCCTTGCCGGTCTTAGGGGTTTTAGGATGCGCCAACGTTAGGGCTGGACGCTTCGCTCACAGATCCCCAAACTGGTAAAGTCAGCAGTGGGGTGGCCCTGGGCCAGATGGGTTCTCTCTCCTCTGCCTGTTAAACAACGTTTGGAGAGCACCAGCGGAAAACCGTAACAAGTGAAAAGGCATCCCCCTGCCGACACTTCTTAGGAAGAGCCGAGGCCGGAAGTGTTGGAGAGCGTGCGCAGGCACCCAGTGGTGGTGTTGACTCAAGGTTCCTTAACTTCCAGCCCTTTGCACCCAGCCCCTCACTGAGTGATAACCAGGTGCCTTGGCTTTCAGCTGTAGGTCATTGATTTCTGCCCTGCAGCTCCTGAACCCCGTCAGTGATCAAGGGAAGCCCACCCACCCTTCAGTATGAGGAGAGCATGCCTCTTGGTTTCTTAGCTAGACTCCTGGTCTTTTCCTCTCTTCCTTCCTGGACTTGAATCAAGGACTGCAGTGACCCAAGTTACAGAATGAATTTGGCCAAAATGTTGGAACCAGCTATTAAGAAAGGAACTAAGGGGTGGAGGGGCACCTGGGTGGCTCAATCATTAGGTGTCTGCCTTGGGCTCCAGTGGTGATCCCAGGATCCTGGGATGATTGAATCCCGCTGTTGGCTCTCTACTCGGCAGGAAGCCTGCTTCTCCCTCTCTCTTTCCCCTTCCTTGTGTTCCCTCTCTTGCTGTCTCTCTGTCAAATAATAAATAAATAAAAATCTTAAAAAAAAAAAAAAACTAAGGAAGATGGGAAATTTAGCTCCTGTTGGTAGCTGGCATCCCCTGTTGTGAGGAAATTGGCCCCATTTGTGGAGGAGAGGTAGTACGGGAATCAGAACCTTGACCTTCTATGAACAGTTTGAGCTGTTAGCATTAACTCCTGAGTTCTTCTTGGCCTGTGTGCTGTTCTTCAATCATCCAGGCTTGGGCACTCTTAAGAAGGGACCTGAGCCCTTTTTAAGGCATTTGGCCCTGAAGGGCCCTCTGTAATTAGAGGAAATTGATTGGAAGGATCTCATAGTTCTTATTCTCATTTTGACTCAATAGCATTGACTAAGGACTATTCCTTTAGCATCAAGAGGCCCAGATTCCCCCAGTTGAGTAAAGACATGGCCATACCTCTCCCAGCTACACTTAAATGCCACTATCTCAGGGCATCTTGGTGGCTCAGTGGGTGAAATGTCAGACTTGATTTTTGGCTTAGGTCCTGACCTCAGGGTTGTGAGATTGAGTCGCTCCAGCAGGGCACGGAGCCTGCTGAAGATTCTCTCTCCCCTCTGCACTCTTCTCTCTCTTTCCCTTCCCCTGCGTTTAAAAAAGCCACTATCCAGACTTCATTCATTTCCTCTCCATTTTTCTGAATGGCGCCTCTTTTCTTGTTTTTATATTTTATTTATTTATTTGACATATCAGAAGTAGGCAGAGGCAGGTAGAGAGAGAGGAAAGGAAGCAGGCTCCCCCCTGAGCAGGGAGCCCGATGTGGGGCTCGATCCTAGGATCCTGGGATTGTGACCTGAGCGGAAGGCAGAGGCTTTAACCCACTGAGCCACCCAGGTGCCCCCTGAATGGAGCTTCTTGTATTACTGTCTTCGATGATCGTTTTCAACCTAGCGATTTGCCAGTTTCCCAAATGGCCCTGCCCTTTGCTCAGGAAAGAATGTGATAAAGTAGTCTACGATCCTCTTAGGTTTTTTTTTTTTCTTTGAAATTTTAAAATTTTATTAACTTAAAATTTGGTATAGTTAACTCACAGTGTTAATGATTTTGGGTGTACAGTATAGTGATTGAAATGAGGGGCCTCTCTGTGGCTCAGTTGATTAAGCATCTGCCTTCAGCTCCGGTCATGATCCTGGTGTCCTGGGATAGACCTCTACCTCCGGCTCCCTGCCTCACGGAGTAGTCCGCTTCTCCCTCTGCCCCTCTCCCCTTGTATTCCCCCTCATCCTCCCCGTGCCCTCCCCACCCCAGCTGGTGCTCAATCTCTGAAATAAGTAAAATTTTAAAAAATAGTAAATAGGTAATAAAAATGCTTCATGGTTTTATTTTTTATTTGGCCTATCTTCCCACCCACCTCTCTTCCAGTTTTTTGTATTTATAAGCCCATTTCTATTATGTTTGTTCAGTTCCTTCATTTTTTAGATTCCACATATAAATCATGTTTTGTGTCTTTCTGACTTGCTTCACTTAGCATAATGTCTTCTGGGTCCACCCATGTAGGTTCAGGTGGCGAGATCTCCATCTTTATGGCTAATATTCTATTGTATAAATATACTACATCTTATTTATCTATTAGCCTGTCGATGGATGCTTGAGTTGTACCATAGTTGGGCTATTGTAAATACCACTGTAATGAGCACAGGGGTGCATATATCTTTTCAATTTAATGTTTTTGTTTTCTTCAGGTAAATACCCAGAGATGGAATTATTGGGTCATACACCATTCCTGTTTGAATTTTTTTAAGCAACTGCCATACTGTTTTCCATACTATAGTGGCTGCATGAGTTTACATTCCCGTAAACAGTTCCCTTTTCTCCAAATCTTCAACATTTACGGTATTTTTGATACTAGACATTGACTGGTGTGAGGTGACCTCTCGCTGTGGTTTAGATTTGCATTTCCCTGATTGTGTATGATGCTGAGCATCTTTCCATGGGTCCTTTAGCCATTTGTAGGTCGTCTTTGGAAAAAGGTCCACTCAGGTGCTCTGCCATTTTTTTTTTTAAGATTTTTTTTTTTAATTTATCAGAGAGACACAGTGAGAGAGGGAACACAAGCAGGGGGAGTGGGAGAGGAAAAAGCAGTCTTCCTGCTAAGCAGAGAGCCTGATGTGGGGCTCGATCCCAGAACCCTGGGATCATGACCTGAGCCGAAGGCAGATGCTTAACCTACTGAGCTACCCAGGCACCCCTCCTCTGCCCATTTTTAATCAGATTATTTGGTGGGTGAGGGGGTTGGTGTCCTCTTAAAAATGGGGGGGGGCAAATCAAAAGACAAGTATTCTTGCTGTGACAAAGTTGTGTCTCCTATGTTCTTCTTTGCCCTGTTGGATTCCTTACAAATCCAAACTCAGTTTCCTAAGTACAGGTTGCCTCTATGCTTTAAATCCAAAAGTTTCCTTGCTGTTTAATCCCAAAGCACTAGTGTATTTCATTAAGTTCAGCTGTGGGGGATTCTGAACCAGTCTAACTGCCTGTCCCTCCCCCTTGCAGGATGGCTTTTGTCTCTTCTTCACACCCGTGCTGCTGTCTTCTTGGAAAAGACTGCTGGTCCAGGCTCTTCTGTCATGCTTTACGGCAGTGATCTTAATCTACTTCTGGAAAAGATTACCGTGAGTTCTGAAATTTTTAACGCATTTCTGCCTGCCTAAAAACTGTGACCAGCCACCTGAATTTGAGATGTGAAAGAATAGAACAGAGTAAACCATCCTCTGAGACTGTTTTTTACCTGCCTTCACCTAAGGAGTCCCGTGGTGATAGTTCAGCAGGAGCTTTAACTCCTGGCGAGTACTCTGAGGTATTAAGACAAAGGCGAAAATGGCTCTTTGAGTGGGGAAGATGGATTCTAAAGGTTCATGGCTCTAAGAAATTGCAGTAGAAGCTACATTCTAGTAAGTAGGAAACATGGTGCTTTTTGCTACACTTGGATAAGAGTGAATGTGCATCTCTCGTCTATCCAGTTTCCTGTGCTGCTGCGGACTTAATTCTCAAGGCAGGCAGTCAGGGATGGAATGCCGAAAGCCCTCCCAAGTCCCAGTTTGACAAGGAATGTAATAACATTAAAAACCTTTATAGGGAATTCTTTCTAAATCATTTGAAATCTAATTCCTAATTCTACCTTTCTAGATTTTACAAAGAACTTATTTTTTGACTTCACTAAATTGTTAAATATCTTCAAATTTTTAATAAACTTATGTATCTTCTTTTTAAATTTGTTGGTTTTCCTTGGAATTTAATAAGACTGTTCTTAGGAGTAATTTGAATTGATGAAAATTTCCTTTTTTACTTGTTTAAATACGATATATACTATTCTTGATTTTAAACAATCAGTACACAAGCTCATAAAAAGTCCTTTACTTCTACCTACCATTTTGCAGTCAACCCATCACTGGCAAGGTGATAGAGAGGAAAACATTATACTCTAAGGCTCTCCCCCTGAGGCCTGGGAATTTAGCAGACTGGTTAACAGCTGATAAATATACGGATCTTGATGTTTTTAAAGGAGACTATAAAAGAGTGGAAACTTCAAAGAAATGTGTAGATTCAGGGTTTATATACCATTTTAACAAAAAGTGATCAATTGTGGAATAGACAAAGTAGAGGGGTGAGACTGGTAGGGGTAGTATATTCTGAGGAAAGGGACTAGGAAATAGATGGGGAAATCTAATGGAAGGTGAAGGTTATTTTAGTCCAGTTTGTTTGTATGGTCTTCTTGGTGTTGATTTCCATCTCCAGTGATAATTGTGTTCTCCTTCCTGGAATAAGAGGGCACCTTTCTTGAGGCACCTGGCTGGTTCAGTTGGTGGAAAGTGTGACTCTTAATCTTGGGCTTGTGAGTTTGAACCCCAGGCTAGGGATGGAGATTACTTTTAAACAATCTCTCTAAAAAGGGAGGGGGAATGCTTATAGCAGCAAAATCCATAATAGCCAAAATATGGAAAGAGCCCAGATGTCAATCGACAGATGAATGAATAAAGATGTGGTATATATATATGATGGAATACTATGTGGCCATCAAAAAGCATGAAATCTTGACATCTGCGATGAGGTGGATGGAACTAAAGAGTATTACGCTAAGTGAAGTTAGTCAGGGAAAGACAAATATATGACTTAACTTATAATGTGGAATTCAAGAAGCAAAACAGATGACCCTGGGGGAAGGAAAAGTAAATGAAAATTTGAGAGGGAGGCAAACCATAGAAGACTCTTTAATTATAGGAAACAAAATGGGCATTGCTGGAGGGGAGGTGAGTGGGGACATTAGGAGGACACTTTGATAGAATGAGCACTGGGTGTTATATGCAACCGATGAATCAATGAACTACACCTCTGAAAATAAAAAGTGGAGGTGCCTGGGTGGCTGAGTCAGTTAAGCACCCGACTCTTGTTTCCGCTCAGGTTGTCCACCGGTTGAGGGATCAAGTCATACATTGGGCTCTGTGTTGGGTGTGGAGTCCATGTAAGATTTCTTTCCCGATCTCCTCCTGTGCTCCACCCCCACATGTGTTACCATAACAAAACAAAACCAAAAAAAAAACCCTTTATCATAGGAAATTCATGCCCTGCTTTTAGGCAGAAAAGTGGAGGGCTAAGAGCCTTTTCCTGTATGTGCTATTTCTCAGTTGCCTTAAGCTCAAAATAACGTGCCACAGTTTCATATTTTGGAGTGACCTGTTCGAATCCGCCTCAGTGGTGAATGGTGTATGCCATTACTCTTCAGCCAGCTGGAATCCATATCCGTCTTTCCTTTCTGAGCCCACCCAGACCCTCCAGGCTTCCCACAGCCAAGCAGTGGTGCTCTTTGAGTGGGTGCCCCCAGGGCTGCCTGGGGCTGCCGGAGAACCACAACAAGCCACCCCAAAGCTACTTGAGCAATCTCTCCATGGTCAAGCTGTTGCTGAGGCTATTAGAACAAGCCTGGGACCAAAAGGATAAAAATAAGTGAAGATGGGGAAGGATGTGACCATTACAAATGATGGTACCACCATGCTGAAGCAAACGCGGATGTTATGTCCTGTAGCCAGAATACTGGTGGAGCTGTCCAGATAAAGAAGCTGGAGGTGGTACCACATTGGTGATTGTCATTGCTGGTTCTCTTAGATTTGTGTGTGAAGCTTTTTCAGAAAGGGGTTCATCCAACTATTATTTCCAAGTCATTCCAGAAGGATTTGGAAAAGGGTATTGAATGACAGAGAAACTGCTCAGGAATACAGCCATTTCATTGAACTCCGTCTTCGTGTTCAAGTTTGCTTTATCCAGTGAGTGGAGATGGAGTGAGGGAAGTGACGGACCCCACCAGGGCTGTTGGTGTAGATCTTAAAGATCACAGAGTACTTCAAAAACCTCAAGGGCACTATGCCAAGTGAAGAAAGTCAGATGGAGAAAGACAGATACTGAGATGTCTCTCCTGAGTGGAATCGAAAAAGGCCTTTAGGGTTGGTCTCTTCTGAAAAGTGAACCAGGGACCTGAAATCTCTTTAACGTTTTTACCGATACCGCCATTGAGCAAGGACTAGTGATAACACCTTCGCTGGCTTACTTCCTTTTTGGGGTCTGGTTATTCTGTGTTGGTCACAAGTTTATCATAAAAGACAACCCCCCCCCCACGAGCAGGGCAGGGTGGTCACTTTATTCCCTTATCTCTGGTTTTCCCATGCCTCCACATTTTTGGAATTTGTTAGCCTGATCCTGTGGCTCCATGTCTCTCCCTACCTAGCCCCACCTGGCCCTTCCTCATTCCTCCCACTTGGAAATAGTAACCCGAACTACCCTTAGAGAATAGTGGGATGTTGACCGCTCTGGCTGCTCCCTGCTGAAATGGGGCGCCGGGCCGCGGCTGTTAAGACTCTACCCAGGGGCCGGTCCAGGGGCTTGTGGTATGGCTCCAGTGAGTCCCGGTGAGCCGCAAACGGTACATGCATCAGCACATGCAAAAGGATGAACATAAAACAAGTATTAGGCAGGACTCCGGCTCAGGTGGTGATCTCAGAGTCTTGGGATCGATGCCCGCATCGGGCTCTCTGCTCAGCGGGGAGCCTACTTCCCCCTCCCTCTCTGCTCTGTGTGCTTGTGACTTCTCTCTCTGTCAAATAAATAATATCTTTTTTAAAAAGTATTACTTTTTTAAAAATTTTTTCAAAATTACAATCCCATCCCTTAGCTAAGCTCCCCAATTACCAGTTTTGTCAAATGGATCAGTGGATATTTTGATCTTACTTAATGGATCACAAAGGTCCCCTATTAATTGGGACACCTGGGAGGAGTTAACTGTAATGTTAAAACAACACATACGAGAAAATTTTTCACACCCCAAAAGGTGTAGCAGTAGTAGACAGTCTCAAGAATTCCTTCTCTGACCTCATTTAATTTTTAGCGGAGTGCATCCGGTGCCTGCGAAGTAGCATTTAGAGGCCTGAGCAAGTGTACTGTGTTGCCTATTTCATACTGCAGTCGTAACAGAAGTCCTGGAAGTCCCATAGTGAGCTGTGAGGTTCTTTTCATCAGAAAGGCTGTTGGATGCTTGGTTAAAGCCTTGGGTTGCAATTGGAGGTCAGTCAAGGTGGCTTCTAGGATAAATGACTGTCAGAGATGAAATCAAGAAGCTCTTGTTAGTTTAGGAAGTTTTTACTTAGTTTTGACCTTAATAATAGTGAATACCAAGGCACCGGCTCAGTGGGTTAAGCCGCTGCCTTTGGCTCGGGTCATGATACCAGGGTCCTGGGATCGAGCCCCGCATCGGGGTCTCTGCTCCGCAGGGAGCCTGCTTCCCCCCTCTCTCTGCCTACCTCTCTGCTTACTATGTGATCTCTGTCTGTCAATTAAATAAATAAAATCTTAAAAAAAACTTATTAAAAAAAAAGATAGTGAATACCAGTATTTGTCCTAAAAGTCCTTTTTATGAACCCCATTGAAGATAAACTCATTTCACAAGAGAATAAAGAAGTTATAAAAAAACAAAAACTCAGAAATGGATGTTGTTAATGATATGAGAGTTCATTATGATACAACTGACAAATTATTTCTGGGTCACATAAACACTTCACAACGGCCAGAACATCGAGTGATGACCCTTATACCAGAATGTAACTTGACAAAAAAAGCCTGATTGATGAGTCAACAAGACTTTGTTCACCGTTTAAGTCTTGGAGAAGTTTGTTAAAAACTTGGCAATTTTTAAAGCACTTAGCTAAATAGGATTAAGCATCTCAAAGACCTGATAAAGGCAAAACCTAGAAACTAGTTTTTTGGGGCAAAGAGAAAATAGCTGTTTACATTTTATCAAGAGCAATTGAAAACTTTTGTCTTTTTAACAATCTTCTGCCAGTGTACTTATAAAATCCCTTTATTGTAATCTTAGTCTATCCTGACCACACCTAAAATTCCTTTTCAAAGATTTCCTTTCACAAACCAACAACTTTCTTTTGCATTGAGATTTTGTCCCACACCTTTTCTCTGCAAACAACCGGTCTCTACTAGGACAAAATTGTTTTTTTATCCTTCAACAAAAAAAGTATTCCATTCCTTTTGTCTTTTATACACATCTTCTTTTCTACAGAGTTGCCTAATTTTACACTCTTAGAAATCTTAGTTTCCAGTGAAGACTAAGTAGTAATCCATTGTGAATTGTCGCACCAGAATTCCTGAAATGGCAAAGTTATGAACTGGTTGAGCACAAAGTACGTTTACCAGCAGTTTAAAATATCCTTAGTTTCTTTGCAATAAGTAGTCAGAAGCACAAGCCTACATCAGGAATCAATGATTGAGCACCTTTTTCTGTTTGGGAAAGACCTAGATGTCCAGTGAATTTAATCCCAAAGACTTTGAAAGCTCTTTTAACATTTTTTATGAAAACTTGGATGAGACATACAATTAACCATCGTTTCAGCCATCCTTTTGCTGACAAATTGCAACAGAGATAATATGAGCTTATTTGACCTTCAGCAAACCTTGACAGTATACAAGCTTTACATTTAATGGTGATAACTTTAAAGACCTATAGTTTAAATTTAGTTTAAATACCAAGTTATGTTCCACCCAGGTCCACTTATTTTTTAAAGGAGACGTAGCTGCTTTTTTTCTTTTTTTTAAGATTTTATTTATTTTGACAGAGATCACAAGTAGGCAGAAGCAGGCTCCTTGCTGAGCAGAGGACTCAATGCGGGGCTTGATCCCAGGACCCTGGGATCATGACCCGAGCTGAAGACAGAGGCTTTAACCCACTGAGCCACCCAGGCACCAGTGGGACCACTTTTAAAAGTCCATTTGTTCCCCATTGTCAGTTATCACCTGAGATACAGGTGAGGAGATCTGTAGTGAGCAGTGTATGCGTCTGTACCCAAGGTGCAGAAACAGGAGGGGGTGGGGCAGAAAGACCAGCAAAGTGCTGCCAGAAGACCCAGAAAAGCGTTCCCAGTTCTAAAGCTCATCCGCTTGGACAGATGAGTAGTTTTCCTACCAACACGCGGGTTTAGGCAGTCCATGTCAGGCCAGAGAAGACAGGAAATTTCCCTGAAACAAAGGAGTTTCAGCAGCTGCTTGGGGAATATTCTTTAAACTCCTCGTCCTGAGAGAGTCTAACCACGGTTGGCTCCACTTAGAGCCATTAACCTAGGAAATGAATGAGGGAGAAGCCCCTCACATCTTTTAGAAACAGTGAGAGGGAGGGAGAGTCCACATCCCCTTGCTAGAGATGGCCTGTGTTTCCTCCAGCAATCTAGGTTTATTTGGAGGAGGTATATTTAGACAATTACCCAATATGTCAGGAGGGAGTTTACTAGCCACCATGTTTGGGTAAATGCCTTCTGCTAGAGGTCTTTTTGTCAGGGCCCTGAAAGCCTGGATGGATCTAGGGTACCTCAGTCCTCAGTCTATCCGCCAGGTTTCCTGTAGGAGACCTGATCCCACTGTGGCCATGTAGTGTGTGTTAGAGCTCAGTGGTTTCCCACATTTGCAATCCAGATTGTTTGCAGTGGGTTAAAAGGCACCACAAGGGGGCGTCCTTGGGAACTGAAGAGACCATGTCTTACTGGAAGGTCATGCCTTATTTTACCTTGCCTTGAAGAACCTGCTGAGTTTAACCTATGGAAAACACTAGGAAAGTTTTACAAGGGGAATTACCCAGTTTTTTGTTTTGTTTTGTTCAGATTTTGTTTATTTGACAGACAGGGAACACAAGCAGGACGAGTGGGAGAGGAGAAGCAGACTTCCCACCAGCCAGGGAGCCTGATGCAGGACTGAATCCCAGGACCCCATGATCATGACCTGAGCCAAAGGCAGATGCTTAATGACTGAGCCACCCAGGCACCCTGGGAATTACCCAGTTTTGCAGTACCCAATCCAGGAGTCCCCACAGAGAATGGTTTCCTATCTCGAGGTCCCTGTAAGAGTTCTCTGTACATGTTAGAGAGAGGTGATGCGGCATCCCTACATACCAGCACTCCCCTGGGAACCAAGGTGTCCCATGGTTTCCTACCCAAGCTGAGAGAGTGGTCTAACATCTTGGGTTGAGGAGGTATCAGGCTGGCAGGAGTAGCCATTCTTAACCATCCGTCACCTGATCCTCCTTTTTTTCTCTGGACTCCCTCCACCCCCAAAAATCTGCCCTAATCATAAAGGCTTAGCAAGGTTAACAGTTTAAACTTTGAGTCAGTTATGTTCCTTTCCCTTCCCCTGGGTGCTTTTTCTGTCCATATACCTGAGGTCCCATTTGTAAGCATGACCCTGTTGAGGGGTGCAGACCCTGAGATTTAGAATCATCATAGTTTCATATTCCCGTTGTTGGAATAAGAAAGCCTCAAATATATGACCCATTAAAGTCCCAGCCACTAATGCAACCAATAATGAATTGTCTGGAGGGGTCTGTAATTTCCTCTTCAATGCCCAAGGTGTTCCAGTAAATGCTCAGGAAACATTGGGCTCCCTCTAACTTGTCATATATAGAGAGCGCTCTAATCCTGCTTGCCAGTAACTTGGGTTTGGGTCCCTGGCTGTGATTAAACCTAAACTGTACCTAAGAGAAAAACACCTTACCAAGCAACAAAAAATAAGGAAAAGATTTTCCTCCTGAACCTAAGTTCTCATGAAAAGACCTTTTTAAATGAAAAACAAAACAAAATAAAACTTATATCTCCATAGGCAACATCCTTCCCCAACATGACAAAGTCAGCAGGACTACTGAACCCATAAAATCCCCAGGTACTTAGAGAAGGCATTAAGGAGGCTAAGGGCGACGGTGAACTGAGTCCCGGGTCAGAAGGCCCTACTGATTATCAGAGATTGGAAGGACCTGAGGCAAAAAGTCCCTAAGGCAGGAGAAAGTCATTTAAGACCAGCCAGTGAACAGAAAGCAGAACTAGGTAGGGTTAGGCCAACATTCCCTTCCTTTGAGGAAGCAGGGTTGACCAAAACTTTCCCCAAAGACTATATTACCTGAGATTTAAGTCTGCGCCTGCGCAGTTCTGCCTTTAACTGGCCGCAGGGGCGCGGGTTTTGCTGTTTATGAGAAAAAGTCAGCTAAGGGAAGAGGCGTCTCCCAGGAAAGGAAAGAAAAAAGTCCGCTTTTTACTCACCCTTCAGTGGAAGTGATCCCAGGTCTCGGCACCAAAATGATGTGGGGGAGAGAGGTTTTTGTCTCAGGGAGTCAGAGTGAATCTCGGTGGACAGCAGACAGTGAGTAAAGCAATAAAAGTTTATTAAGTGAAGATAACAGAAAAAGCTCTCAAGAGTGAGAGGGATTCAGACAGGGTTGCCTAACTTTATTTTTAAGTGTTTGTTGTTAAGATTTATTGGGTGAGAGCAGGGTGGAAAGGGGCAGAGGGAGAATCTCAAGCAGACTACCTGCCCAGCGTGGAGCTCAACCCCGGGCTCGATCCTATGACCCTGAAGTCATGACTGGAGCCAAAACCAAGAGTCAGATGCTCAACGGAGTACCTAGGAACCCCAAGTATGTATGTATGTAAGTTTGTGGCTCAAACTCAGGACCCCAAGATCAAGAGTCTCATGTTCCGAGTCAGCCAGGCTCCCCTGTTTTGTTCTAGTTTAAATAAATATTTATATGTATCTTTAGTTACCACACATGTATAGTTTATATATAAACTCTATGTAGCTTATATATAACAAAACTGGGTGGTACAGATGATGACTACATGTTGGTAGAAGGGCTGGTTCTCACCCAAAAGATGACCTAACCAGAGCTGAAAAGGCTCATAAGATGGGCATACGCAATTTTCCTTATCTGCTCCTAAAACAGATAGGGATAATCACATAGTCCTTTCCGATGTCCAGATGGGCCCAGTGCTAAGGAAGAAGAGAGCCTGTGTTCTAAATTTAGTGAGGCAGATTTTTTAAACCAGATACAGTGTTCTCATACAGAAGTCTATTCTTAAGACATGCTCTTCGAGATCTTGCATTACATTTCCCGAACAAAATGAAGATCATGGTGGCTAGGAATATTGGAAGAGAAAACCCCGAAGTCCTCTGTAAGAAAGCGAAACCAGGCCAGTTGCTTATGGTAACCAGTTCACTGGTGACAAGCTGAGGGGGTCGGTTTAAATGGTTCTGGCAAATTGCTTAAGATCCCTAGGAAAAAATTAACAGTTGCGCATGGTTCTGACAAATTGGTGATTGAAGAAGCAGAGTGTTCCATTCATGAAGCCGCATGTGCTACTCCCTGTTGAGTGAAGCAGGAGCTCTTCTTGTAGGAGGCGGGGCTCCGGAAATAAAGTTGGCCCTATGGTTAACTGAATATTCAGGAACATTGAGTAGTCTGGAATTCCACTGTGTTCTAAGGCAGATGTAATAGAAGTGGTTCAGGTACACTAGCTGAAACTGCTGGCCTGAATCCCATATTTGTAGTGACAGAACTAACAAACTGACACGCCCAAGGAGAAAACCTATAGGCATTTTTACCCAAATTAATAATAATAATAGTAAAATAACATTTCCGGTTATTTTGGAAGAACGGGTCATCCAGCCTTTTTGATTTCAGTCAGTGCACTTATTCTAGCAACCGAAACTGGAACATTGTACAGATTGATGATGCGGTAAACAGGAATCTGGCTGACACACTGGCACCGACACAGCCCTGGATGGTGTGGCTGAAGTAGAAGACTGCCATGATGTTCCTTATTCAGGAGTTCCTTTTCAGCCTTTGAACTCCAGGGTTTGGTCTTCCATTTGGCACTTGATTGAAATCGTATTTGCACTCTTTATTTTTATTTATATTTATTTATTTATTTACTTATTTTTGTATTTGCAACCTTTAATGAAAATACTAATACTTGGTTTCAAAAAATAGTATGGTATCCCTTCAGGCATTTCAGGCCTTTATAAAAACTGGACATGCTCTTCTGAGTCATCTTTTCTTTTTCTTTCTTTCTTTCTTTTTTTTTTTTTTGAGAGAGAGAGAGAGGAACAGGAGGAAAAGGTAGAGGGAAAGGGGGAGAAAGAGAGGACAGGACAGGACAGGAGAGTGTGTGTGCAGTGGGCAAGGGGGTGTGGGCCAGAGGAGAGGGAGAGAGAGAATCCTGAGCAGCTTCTACACCCAACAACAATGAAAGGTTACATCAACTTCTGCAGTAAGGCAGAACTGCATTTTCTGAAGAGAAAGGACTCAGAAGACTAGTCAAGGGACATCTGGGTGGCTCAGTCAATTAGGCATCCAACTCTTGATTTTTGGTGGGGTCCTGGTTTTGGCATCCTGGGATCAAGCTGATGTGACCTTTCATTGCTCTGTATTTTAGCATGTTTCTTCTCTTAAGGACTGTGAGGAAAAAACATCTCATGATTCTTTTTTCTTTCTTTTTTTTGGGGGGGTTCATAGTCTTTTTATTCCCATAGTCATGTGTGACTATATCTGTAGGAGAAAATCCTAGAGTTTCTGAATCAGATAATAGTATTAATACTTGGCTGCTACCAAATTATTATTCAAAATCGAATCTACCAATCCAATTTATACCAGGATAGGGAGTGCTTAGCTCTTCACAGTCTTTCCAGTATTAAATCATCCTAAATTTTCCCCTTTATGGCTTTTGGAGTTTGGGGCTTTTGGGGGGAAGTCATCCTTGTCCCACGATTATAAAGAAAATCTTCTGTGTTCTGGGTCATTGATCCAGTCCGTAATTCTTTTAGTATGAAGTAGGATTCACTTCTTCTAAGAGTTGGGGTAGATATTTCAGCATTGCAGATAGTCCATTTTCCCCTACCAGTCTGAAAGTATTCTCTATTTTGTTGACTTGCCTTTTCCTCTGCTAATAGCACTCTGTCTGAATTACTCATATATATTATTATTAATATATATATATATGCCTTAATAGGGGCACCTGGGTGGCTCAGTGGGTTAAAGCCTCTGCCTTTGGCTCAGGTCATGATCCCAGGGTCCTGGGATGGAGCCCCTCATTGGGATCTCTGCTCAGCAGGGAGCCTGCTTCCCCTTCTCTCTCTCTGCCTGCCTCTCCACTTACTTGTGATCTCTGTCAAATAAATTAAATCTTTAAAAAAAATGTATGCCTGAATATTTAGTGGTCTAAATCTAGTCTCCCCAGTGCTGTTCTTTAAAAAGAAAAAATAAATCCTTGGCTATTTTTGTGAATTGTTTAAGGTGAATTCTGAAAAACAATTTATAAAGAATCCATTAAGATGTTGCTTTTTAGGATTTTTTATTAGAATGGGATTGGTCATAGATCAATTTGGGAATAAGTAGTATCTTTACAATATTGTAAAGAACATGTCTAAGAACATGAATTCTTTCACGTTTTTTAGGTGTCTTATGCTTTCCTTTGTACAGATCCTATGTTCTTAGGTGTATTCCAACACTTTGGGTTCTACTGCTATTGGGAATGGAATCTAGAGAGGATATTTTGTCCTCCCCATTTCCGCCAACACCCATAGGTTTCTTAGGGGAAACTACCCCTCCTTTGTTGTTAGACCATGTAGTTCTGGTGATACTGACTCCTCCCCCATTTGACCCTACCCCAAGTTGAGAAAAATGACCCAGACCTGACCTAACAGAGTCCATTCCTCAGTGAAGTAAGTTAGCAGGACTCAAATTTTAGGATTTCTGTGGATATTACCAGATGAGACTCTTTCTCAGCTGGGGTGTCCAATTCATGGAGAGAGTCTGTCTGGAAGAGAAGACCTCACAGAAGGATGCAAGTCAGAGATTTGGGGTAGGATGGAATGTTGAGAAACATTGCTGGGGTCTCACAATGTGACTGTGCCCAAAGCTACTTGGGACTCCATACACTGCCTTTTCTGCTTAAACTGACTTAGGTTTTCAGTACAACTTAATTTCATCCCTGAGTCAAAGGATCAGTTTTTCCCTGTTATATTTATTATTTGGTTATGGCTATCCTGAGGAGAAATTTAATATATATTAATATATAATATCTGACTAATAGATAGTCAGATTATAAATTCTGACTATCTTGAACACTCACTAGTTCTGACTAATGTTCCTTTTTCCTCACTTTCTTTTCTTTTTTTTTTTAATGATTTCTTATTTATTTATTTATTTGACAGAGGGAGATCACAAGCAGGCAGAGAATTGGAAGCAGGCATCCCCCTGAGCAGAGAGCCCAATGTGGGGCTCAGTCCCAGGACCTTGAGATCATGACCTGAGCCGAAGGCAGAGGCTTAACCCACTGAGTCACCCAGGCGCCCCTCTCACTTTCTTTTCTTGGCCAATTGTATAGATAGTGAATGGGTGTGATAGTTACTTTCCATATACTGGAAAACTCCTTGATTTCGGCTGATGGCCTTCTTTTCTTCCAGCACTTTTTTTTTTTCCCCACTAGCATTTTAGGAGGCTGGAGTGGCATCATTGCTCAAACTGTAATTTAACCTTAGGGCCTGTCAGTTTCTTGGAGTAAATCAAGGGCTAGATACATCTGTTAATCATCTGTGGTAAGAAACAATATCCTAAACAATATCCTAAAGGTGAGCGTCACTGACAGTGCTAAGTGACGAGGTGTTCCTGTCTGGGGGAGTGTTCTTGACTTCAGCCACAAGACCAAGACATAGTCTCCTTGTTTTTAGCTTGTGGATGGTTGTTCCGTAAACTAGCCAGGACTCCTAAGAGGACAATGATTGCAGGATGTGCTGCTGATGAATGGGACAGTTCAAGGCACTCGAGATGCTGGGTTGAAGTGCATTTCCAAGTGAGAATCTTACCCATCAGCCTGAACAAGAGTGGGTCCCTCAAGTTTTTGCCTGATCTGTTGTCTACTTGGAAGAGTAGTGTATTTGTTAGTATCTTCTCTCAGGTTTCCCCTGCATTTTTAGAATCTAGATGAGCACTTAGGGTAAATGTTGTTTTCTTCAAACCCAGTTTTATTCCAGTTGTACCTTCCCTATAAATTAGAAGTCGACCCTATTCACCCCCGTCATCCTCCCACCTGGTTTTTCCAACCCATACAGCTATTACTTCCAGGGTGTAATCTTTGTATTTTTTTTCTTTCTTGAGTTTCTTTAGTTTTTTTTTTTCTTAATCATTATTTTATTAATGCCAGCATAATTAACCTCCAGTGTTAATTTCAGAAGTACCACATAGGGGTTCAACGGTTGTATACATAACTCAGTGCTCCTCATGGTTGAGTATATTCTTTTTTTTTTAAGATTTTGTTTATTTATTTGACAGAGATCACAAGTACGCAGAGACAGAGAGAGGGGGAAGCAGACTCCCAGCTGAGCAGAGAGCCCGATGTGGGGCTCAGTCCCAGGATCCTGGGATCATGACCTGAGCTGAAGGCAGAGGCTTTAACCCACTGAGCCACCCAGGTGCCCCGGTTCAGTATATTCTTAATATAGGCCATCACCTATTTCACCCATTTCTCCCATTCATCTTCCCTTCCAGTAACATCAGTTTGTTCTCTGTATTTAACAGTCTAGTTTTTTGCCTCTTTTTTTTTATTTGTTCATTTGTTGTGTTTCTTAAATTTTATATGAGTGAAATCATGTGGTGTTTGTTTTTCTGACTGACTTATTGACCTTAGTATTATACTTTCTAGATCCATCCCTGTCATTGCAAATGGAAAATTTTAATTCTTTTTTATGGCTGAGTAATAGTCTGTTGTGTGTATGTATGTGCATATATGAATATGAATGAAGATGTGGTATATATTGAGGAACACTTGGGTGGCTTCCATATCTTGAGTTTTGCAAATAGATATAGGGGTGCATGTATCTTTACTGTTTTTTTTATTCTTTGGGAAAATACCCAATAGTGGAATTATTAGAGCATATGGAAGTTCTGTTTTTAATTTTTTGGGGGGAACTCCATACTATCTTCCACAGTGGCTGAACCAGTTTGCATTCCCACCAACAGTGAAAGAGGGTTCCTTTTTCTCCACATCCTCACCAACACTGATGTTTCTTGTTTTTGTTTTAGTTAAGATTTATTTATTTGAGGAGTGTCTGGGTGGCTCAGTGGGTTAAGCCTCTGCCTTTGGCTCAGGTCATGATCTCAGAGTCCTGGGATCAAACCCGCATTGGGCTCTCTGCTCAGCAGGGAGCCTGCTTCCCCCTCTCTCTCTGCCTGCCTTTCTGCCTACTTGTGATCTCTGTCAAATAAATAATTAAGATCTTTTTTTAAAAAAGATTTATTTATTTGAGAAACAGAGTGTACATCTGCTTGTGCCTGGAATGGGGGGAGGGGCAAAGGGAGAAAAAGAGGGACAGTCTTAAGCAGACTCCATGCTGAGCACGGGAGCCCCAACATGGGGATCGATCTCACAACCCTGAGATCACAACCTGAGCTGAAACCAAGAGTCACACTCAACCAACTGCATCACCGAGGCATTCCTCTTGTTTTTTATTTTAGCCATTCTGACAGGTGTGAGGTGATACCTCATTGTGATCTACATTTGCATTTTCTTGGTGATTAGGAATGCTGAGCATCTTTTCATATGCCTCTTGGCCATCTGGATGTCTTCTTTGGAAGAATGTCTGTCCATGTCTTCTGCCCATTTTTTTAATTGGCTTGTTTGCTTTTTTTGGTGTTGAGTTGCATATGTTCTTCAATATTTTGGGTACTAAATCATTATTGGTTTGCAAATATCTTCTCCCATTCTGTAGGTTGTCTTTGTTTTGTTGTTAGCTTTGCTGTGCAGAAGCTTTTTATTTTGATGTAGTCCCAATAGTTTTTGTTTCCTTTGCCTCAGGAAAAATATCTAAAAAAGTTGGTACAGCCAGTGTCAGAGCAATTACTGCCTATGCTCTCCTTTGGGATTTTTTTTTTTTTAAGATTTACTTATTTTAGAGAGTGTTCATGTGCATGGGGGGAGGGGAAGAGGGAGAGGGAGAATCCCAAGCAGACTCCCCGTGTTAAGCACACTGCCCAACACAGGATTCAGTCTAATGACCCCAGGATCATGACCTGAACCAAAACCAAGAGTTGGACACTTAACCAACTGAGCCATCCAGGGCTTCCTCTTCTAGGACTTTATGCTTTGAGGTCTCAACACTTCAGTCTTAAGTCCATTTTGAGCTTATTTTTGTTAGGGTGTAAGAAAGTCCAGTTTCATTCTTCACATGTAGCTGTCCAGTTTTCCCAATACATTTATTGAAGAGCCTTTCTTTTTCCCATTGCATATTCTGGCCTCCTTTGTCATAAATTAATTGACCATATAATCATGGGTTTATTTCTGGGCTCTTCTGTTGGTCTGTGTATCTGTTTTGTTGTGAGTACCATACTGTTTGATTACTAAGCTTTATAGTATATCTTAAAATCTGAGATTGTGATAGCTCCAATTTTGTTAGTCTTTCTCAAGATTGCTTTTGCCTATCTTCGTGGATCCGCACAAATTTAAGTTATTTGTGATACTTTTGTGAAAAATACTGTCGGTATTTGGATAGGGATTACATTAAATCTGTAGATTTCTTTAGGTAGTATCGACATTTTCACAATATTTATTCTTCCAGTCCATGAGCATGGGATATCTTTCCGTGTGTTTGTGTTATCTTCAATTTCTTTCCTCATTGTTTTACAGTTTTCAGAGGATAGTTCCTTTTACCTCCTTTTAAGTTTATTCCTAGGTATTTTTGGTGCAATTGTAAATGGACTATTGTCTTACATTTTCTTCCTGCTACTTCCATTATTACCAAATAGAAATGGCAGTACATTTCTGTATATGGATTTTGTATCCTGCAACTTTACTGAATTACTTAGCAGTTCTAGTAGTTTTTTGGTGGAGTCTTTAGGATTTTCTACATATAGTATCATGTCATCTGCAAATAGAGTCATACTACTTTACTAATTTGGATGCCTTTTATTTCTTGTCTGATTGCTGTGGCTAGGACTTTCAGCTGTTAATGTTGAATTTAAAAAGTGGTGAGAGTGGACATCCTTCTCTTGTTCCTGAGCTTAGAGGTAAAACTCTCAGTTTTTCACTAGCTGTGGGTTTTTCACATATGGGCTTTATTACATTATGTTCTAAACCTTCTTTGTTGAGGGTTTTATTATGGATGGGTGTTGAACTTGGTCAAATGCTTTTCCTGCATCTCTTGAAGTGATCATAGGGTTTTTATCCATGTTGATGTGAAGTACTGCATTGATTGATTTGCAGATAGTGAACCACCCTTAAATCCTAGGAATAAATCCCACTTGATTGTGGTGAATAATTTTTTTTACCTTTTATAGAGTCTTTATCTGGTTTTGGTGTCTGGGTTATGGCTGGCCTTGTAGAATGAATTTGGAAATTCATTCTATCTGCCTCTTCTATCTTTTGGAATAGATTGAGAAGAATAAGTATTAACTTCTTCTTTAAATGCTTGTTAGAATTCACCTGTGAACCCCTCTGATCTGGACTTCTTAAAAGTTCGATAGTGATTCAGTTTCACTGCTAGTAATCTGTCTGCTTAAATTTTCCATTTCTTCCTGACACAATTTTGGTAGTTTATATGTTTCTAGGAATTTGTCCATTTTTTCTACTTTGTCCAATGTGTTGGTACATAATTTCTCATAATATCCTCTTACAATCGGGTGCCTGGGTGGCTCAGTGGGTTAAGCCGCTGCCTTCGGCTCAGGTCATGATCTCAGGGTCCTGGGATCGAGTCCCGCATCGGGCTCTCTGCTCCGCAGGGAGCCTGCTTCCTCCTCTCTCTCTCTTTGCCTGCTTGTGATCTCTCTCTGTCAAATAAATAAAATAAAATCTTTTTAAAAAAAAAATATCCTCTTACAATCTTTTCTATTCTGTGGCATTGGTTGTTATCTGCCCTCTTTAATTTCTGATTTTGACTGTGCACTCATTCCCTCTCCCTGCTCTCTCCCTTTAGGAGTCTGGCTTTTTGTTAATCTTTTCAGAAGACCAGCTCCTGATTTCATTGATCTTTTTTTTTAAGTTTCTTTTTCATTTATTTGTGCTCTACTCTTTATTCTACTGGTTTGGGGTTTTGTTTGTTACTTTTTTTCTACTTAATTTTGGTACGATTAGGTTGTTGATTTGAGATTTTTCTTCTTGAAGGAGGCCTGTATTGCTATAAACTTCCCTCTTAGAGTAACTGTTGCTGCATCCAAAAGATTTTGGGTTATTGTTTTTATTTTCATTTGTTTCCATGTGGTTTATTTTTTATTCAATTCTTGGTTGACCCAATCATTGTTTAGTAGCATGTTGTCTGACTTCCATATATTTGTGTTCTTTTCAGATTTTTTTCCTGTAGCCAATTTCTAGTTAAATACCATTGTGCTTGGAAAAGATGAATGATACAACTTCATTTTTTTGCATTTGTTGAGACTTGTTTTGTGGCCTAACATGTGATGTACCCTGGTGAATGTTTTATGAGCACTTGAAAAGAATGTGTATTCAGCTGTTTTAGGATGGAATGTTCTGAATATATGTTAGATCCATCTGGTCCTTGAGTCATTAAAAACTATTTCCTTGTTATTTTTCTGTTTAGATGATCTAACCAGTTATGTAAATGGGATCTTAAAGTGCCCTACTATTACTGTGCTACTTTCAAAGTCTATTTTTTTTTAAAGATTTTATTTATTTATTTGACAGAGAGAGATCACAAGTAGACAGAGAGAGAGGCAGTCAGAGAGAGAGAGAGAGGGAAGCAGGCTCCCTGCTGAGCAGAGAGCCCGATGTGGTACTCGATCCCAGGACCCTGAGACCATGACCTGAGCCGAAGGCAGCGGCTTAACCCACTGAGCCACCCAGGTGCCCACAAAGTCTATTTTTTTGATACAAGTATTATGACCCCAGCTTTCTTTTCACTTCTGTTTGGTTAATAAATTACTTTCTAACCCTTCACCTTTTTTTTTTTTTTTTTAGAGCAGGGTTTGGGGGAGGGCAGATGGAGAGGGAGGGAGAACCTCAAACAGACTCTGGGCTGATTGCAGAGCCTGAGTTGGGCTTGATCCTAGACCCCCAAATCACGACCTGAGCCAAAGCCAAGAGTCAAACACTCAACCGAATGTGCCACCAGGAACCCTCACATTTTTAAAAAGTTTTATTTATTAAATAATCTCTGCACCCAACGTGGGGCTCAGACTCACTGAGATCAAGAGTCATGTACTCCTCCAACTGAGCTAGCCAGGCACCTATCCCTTTACTTGTGTTCTATGTCTTTAGGTCTGAAATGAGTCTTTTGTAGGCAGCATAGGTCTTGCCTTTTTTTTTTTTCAATTAAAGATTTTGTTTATTTATTTGACAGAGAGAGAGGGAACACAATCAGGGGGAACTGGAGACAGAGAAGCAGGCTTCCCGCTGAGCAGGGAGCCTGATGTGGGGCTTGACTTGGGATCATGACCTGAGCTGAAGGCAGACGCTTAACTGACTGAGCCACCCAGGTGCCCCAGGTCTTGCTTTTGTTTTAACCCATTCTGTCACCCTGGGTCTTTTGAGAGTTTTGTTCATTTACATTCCAAGTAATTACTGATATATGTGTACTTCCTGCCATTTTGTTACTTGTTTATAGGTATTTTTGTAGTTCTTCTCTATTACTTGTTCTCTTCTCTCCTGATTGGCTGGATTTCTTTAGTGATAAACTGGGATTCCTGTTTAGTTTTTTGCATATCTATTACCAGTTTTTCACTTAACGGTTACCATTAGGTTTATATATAATATAGTATGCATATAGCAGTCTACATTAAGTTGATGGTCATTAAAGTTTGAACCAGCTCTAAAAGCACTAAATTTGTACTCTCCTCCCCCATATTTTGGTATATGGTATCATACTATGTATCCTTTGATTTTGTGAATCCGTTGACTGATTTTTTTTATACATAGGCATAATTTACTGCTTTTGCACTTGTACTTTTCTTACTCCTGCTTATTGTCTTTCCTTTAGGCTCAAAGAGTCCCCTTTAACATTTCCTACAGGACTTACTTGGTGGTGATGCCTTCAACTTTTGTTTGGGAAACTTTTTATCTCTTCATTGATTCTGGATGGTAGCCTTCCTGGGTAGAGTATTCTTGCTTGCATGGTTTTTCTTTTCAGCACTTAGAATGTATCATGCCACTTTCTTCTGGCCTACAAAGGTTTTCTGCTGGGGTTGGGGCACATGTTAGCATGTTTTCTTTTTCTCTTGCTCATCTTAAAATTCTCTGTTGAGCACCACTTTTTGCCACTTTAATTACTACATGTCTTGGGGTGGCTCTCCTTGGGTTGATTTTGCTAGGGACTCTGTACCCCCTGGATCTGGATTTCTATTTGCTTCCTCAGATTTGGGAAGTTTTCAGCTATTGTTCACATACATTTTCTACCCCCTTCTCTCCCTCTTCCCCTTCTGGGATCCCTATATTGCAGATGTTTCTGTGCTCAGTGATGTTGCTGATCTATTCCCATTTTTTATTATTTTTTCTTTCTCTTTTTCAGCTGGATTGCTCTCCATTCATTGCTCTGGCTTCCAGGTAGCTGATTTGTTCTTCTGTTTCCTCTGGTTTGCTCTTTATTCTCTCTTGCATATTTTCCATTTCAGTTACTGAGTTCTTGATCTCTGACTTGTTCTTTTTCACATTTTCTGTCTCTTGTGGAGCGTCTTACTGAGATCCTCCACTCTTTTCTCAAGTCCAGTGAGTATCTTTTTAACTATTACTTTAAATCCTTTATCAGGCATATTGCTTATCTCCCTTTCGTTTAGTTCTCCTGCCATGATTTTTGACCTGTTCTTTCATTTGGGACACATTCCTTTGTCTTCTCATTTTGTCTAATGCTCTGTGTCTGTTTCTGTGTGTAAGGAAAGTCAGCTATGTCTCCTGCTCTTGGAGGTAGTGACTTCATGAAGAAGTAGTCCTGTAGTGCTGTGCAGTGTAATGTCTGCTGTGTCCCAGGATCTGGCACTTTAAGGCTGTCTCTTCTGTGTGTTGTTGTGTATCCTGGTGTTGTGGTTGAGCTGTGTTTGCCTTAAGTCCAGTCATCTGCAGTGGCTCTTTTTGCCAGTTTCGGGGCAGGGTTTGGTCCCTGTGTTAATGGGCCAGTCTGGAGCCATCTTCGGCTTGAGCCAGGTCAGACCAGAAGTTTTCCAGAGCTGCAGTTAGAAACTATGTTGTCCCTTGAGGCCTTCCTTGTTGGGAGGGGCCTACAGTCAGACCAGATGACCCCTCAGCCCACTGCTGGTATTGCTGGTGAGTGTGGTTATCTTCCCCTCTCCCCAGGGCAGTCAGGACTGCCTGCACAATGCCATGTTTGTCACATTGCTTTAGAGAACTCCTGCAGAGGGTGGTTTGTGCAGGAGCACAGGAGAGTGTGGGAGTGGGGCCTGCTGTTAGCCAGGTTTGTGCAGATCTATGAGAAGGGACCTGGAGCCACTCTGGAGAACTAGGAGACAGGAGGGTGTTGGAGAGGTTGAGTATGCTGTAGACTTCAGGGGAACAGGGCACGTGTTAGCAAGCTAGGTGGAGAAGTTTGTGCTGCTCTCATTCCCATAGCTGTCCATGTATCTAGGCTTAGGGGCAGGGGAGCTAAATAGTGCCCACCAGCTGTTTCGTTCTTGGAGAAGTTGCCCAAAGATCCCTGCCCTTCCAGGACACACTCTGAGATTAGTAAATAAATCTTCT
The DNA here is from genome assembly GCF_020171115.1 of Neogale vison. Lineage (NCBI taxonomy): Eukaryota > Metazoa > Chordata > Mammalia > Carnivora > Mustelidae > Neogale > Neogale vison. The sequence continues at coordinate 76,253,482 of NC_058103.1, forward strand.
TCCCATGTACTCCAGGCAGTTTTTTTTCAAACTGCAGTTTTTGGGAGTATCTCAGCAGGGTTCTTCCTTATGCTGTCTCTTTAAGGGTGGAGACTCCGTTTCCTATCACCCCTCCTGCTCTCCCAGAGCTGAGCCACTGATGTTTTAAGTTCTGGATATTAAGCCCACTGATTCTTAGGCCCCTCTGGCTTTCAAAGGCTAATGTATGGGGACTCATCTTCCCAGTGCAGGTACCCATGTGTGGGGTGCCAGGTGTGGGGTCTGCTTCTTTCCCTTCTCTGTGCTTACAGTGTCCTCTTTCCCATACACAGTCTCCTGGCTCAGGTTGGTTCCAGGCTGCATCTCTACCCTTCCTACCATGTGGCCTCTTCCTCTTTGGTTAGCTCTGGAGGGTCTGTCCTGCCAGTCTTTGGGTCATTTTCTGGGCTATTTACACTGATGTGAGTGTTACCTAGGCATATGGTGGGGCAGGGTGAGCTTAGGATATCCTAGTTCACCATCTTTCCCAGAAGTCTGTTGTTTCTATTAATACAAATGTTTTCCATTCTTACTCTAGAAGCCATCATTCCCTTAGAACCTTAGAACCTCACATTCCCTTATAACCTTAAAACCCACCTTCCACTTTAACACATTTCATTCTTACATACCAAATCCGTCTGCAACTCTGCTACCTGAAGTAACTAGTAAGTTACTTCTCAGAGATATGTCCTTGTTGAAGAATCTTTATGGTGTCCTCATGGCCTACAGTGGAATCAGTCTAAATCCCCTAGAGGGCTTTCCCTCACTTCCCCTAATATTCCTGCCAGTCTGTCACATTGTTCCTTGGATTCACGCTATCCTTGCTCAGCAAATTTTTGTTCATGGCATTTCCCCAGTAATAACCACCTTTCTCACACACACCCTGTCACTGCTAGTTAAAATGTTTCAATACCCAACTTAAATTTTATCTCTCTCGTGATTTTGCAAGAGACCACTTCTCTCTTGAGTCTAAGCATTCTTGGTGCTTCAGTTTGCTCAGATTGCTGCTCTGTACTTTCATTGTTTCTCACTATGTTTATTCCCCTCTCTCATCTGCATCAAATGGGCTGTAAATTATATTAAAAGAAGCACAAATTCTCGGCAGTTGCTTCCCTCCCCAATTCATTATCAACACAAAGGCAAACATATAAAGTGTTCAGAATACTTAACAGACCTAATTGGGTTTTTTTTCAAATCGAAGTATAATTCACAGGGTATTACATTACTTGCAGGTGTACAGGATGACTCTATATTTGTATATATTGCACAATGATCATCACAGCTTCATCAACATCCATCACCATACAGAGGTTAAAAAAACCTTTTTTTTTTAATTTGAAGATTTACTCTCCTAACAATTTTCAAATATGTAATACAGTACAGGCACAATTCGTTTTATTGTGCTTAACTTGATTGTACTTCATAGATAATGCATTTCTTAAAAAATTAAAGGTTTGTGGCAACCCTGCCTTGAGAAACTCTCTGCACCATTTTTCAGCAGCAGTTGCTGACTTCTTGTCTCTATCACATTTGGGTAACTCTGGAAATATTGCAAACTTTTTCATTATTACTGTATTAATTAGGGTGGTCTGTGATCAGTCATTAGGACTCATTGGAAGGTCAAGTGATGATTAGCATTTATTTTTAGCAATACAGTATTTTTTTTAAATGTTTACTTATTTATTTTACAGAGAGAGACACAGCAAGGGAACACAAGCAGGGGGAGTGGGAGTGGGAGAAGCAGACTCTTTGTGGAACAGGGAGCCTGACGCGGGGCTCAATCCCAGGACCCTGGGCTTATAACCTGAGCTGAAGGCAGAGGCTTTAATCCACTGAGCCACCCAGGTGCCCCACAATACCATATTAATCAAGGTATATAATGTTTTTATATCTCATACTATTGGACACTTAATAGGCTGTACTGCAAACATAACTTCCGTCTGCACTGAAAAACAAATTTATTTGATTCACTTTATTGTGATATTTGCTATATTGTGGTCATCTGGAACTAAACATGGATTATCTCCAAGGTATGCCTGTATTTGAATTGTAGTGGCCCTGCTGTGCATAACATCCACATGACTTTATAAAGTTTGTACCTTTTGACTACTGTGACCCATTTTTGTCCACACACACCCCTCCCCCATCCAGCATGTGCCCATTCTCTGGCAACAACCTGTTCTCTGTATCTGTGAATTTGGGTTTTTGTTTTGCTTCAGATTTCACATACAAGTGGTTTCATGGGATATTGGTCTTTCTCTGTCTGACTTATTTCCCTTACAATAACCTCTAGGTCCATCCATGTTGTCTCAAATGGAATGATGTCATCCTTTTTATATATACATAATCTAATATCCATGTAGGTGGATGTTTAAAGCCTTTATTTATTTATTTGAGAGAGAGAGAGAGCACAAACAGGGAGCACCAAAGGGAGAGGGAGAAGTAGACTCCCTGCTGAGCAGGGATTTCCCAGGACCCTGGGATCATGACCTGAGCCAAAGGCAGATGCTTAGCCAACTGAGCCATCCAGGATCCCTGTATTTAAATATATATACACACATACGTATATAAATGTAAATACATACAGTACATTTTCCTTCTCCGTTTGTCTGTTGATGGACTCTTGGGCTGCTTCCATAATTTGGGTATTATAAATAATGCTGCAATGAACATAGGGGTGCATATATTTTCCCAGTTAGTGTTTTCATTTACTATGGTTAAATACCCAGTAGTGGAATTCCTGCATCATATCGTGTTTTTTTAAAAGATTTTATTTATTTACTTGACAGATCACAAGCAGGAGGGGGTGGGGTCGGGTGGGGAGCAGGATCCCCACTGAGCAGATAGCCCAATGTGGGGCTTGATCCAGGACCCTCGGATCATGACCTGAGCCAAAGGCAGAGGCTTTTAACCCACTGAGCCACCCAGGTGCCCCTCACGTGGTATTTTTAACTTTTTGAAGAACTTTAATAGTGTTTTCTCCATTGCCTTCCATTTTAGCTTCCCACCAACAGTGCACAAGTGTTTCTTGCCATCTCTTATTTCTTGCCAACACTTTTTATTGTTAGTGTCTTTTATTTTAGCCATTCTAACAGGTATGAGGTGATCTCTCATTATAGTTTTGATTTGCCTTTTCCTGATGAGTGATGTTGAGCATCTTTCCATGTGCCTGTTGGCCACCCGTATGACATCTTTGGAAAAGTGTTCATGTTCTCTGCCCATTTTGTAATTGGATTTTTTATTTTTTTGGCATTGAGTTGTATAAGTTCTTTATGTATTTTGGAGACTACCCCTTACTAGATACATCATTTGCAAATACTTTTTTCCACTCAGTAAGTTGCCATTTGGTTTTGTTGATTGTTTTGCTTTGCTCTGTGGAAGCATTTGATGTAGTCCTAATAGTTCATTTTTTGTTTCCCTTGCCTTAGGAGAGCCTATCTAGAAAAATGTTACTGTAGCCAGTGTCAGATTAAAATACTACCTGTGTGTTCATCTGGGATGTTTATGGTTTCAGGTCTCATTTAGGTCTTTAATCCATTTTGAGTTTATTTTTATATAAGTTGTAAGAAAGTGGTACAGGTTCATTCATTTGCATGTAGCTATCCAGTTTTCCCAGCACCATTTGTTGAAAACACTGTCTTTCTCCCTGTTGTATATTCTTGCCTCCTTTGTCATGGATAAATTGACTGTATAATAGTAGGTTTATTTCTGGGCTGTCTGTTCTGTTCCATTGATCTCTGTGTCTGTTTTCGTGCCAGTACCATACTGTTTTGAGTACTGCTCTTTGTAGTGTATCTTAAAATCTGGGATTTGGATACATCCATCTTTTTTCTTTCTCAAAATTTCTTTGGCTCTTTGGGGCTTTCTTTAATTCCATACAGACTTTAGCATTATTTGATTTTGTGAAAAATGCCGTATTTTGATAGGGATTGCACTGAATCTCTAGATTCTTTTGGATATAATGGAAATTTTAACAATATTCTTCCAGTACACGGGCACAGAATATATTTCCATTTGTGCATTTTCAGTTTCTTTGACCCATGTTTTAGTTTTCAGAGCACAGGTCTTTCATCTCTTTAGTTAATTTTATTCCAGGGTATTTTATTCTTTCTGGTACAAGTGCAGATGGTATTTTTTAATTTCTCTTTCTGTTACTTTGTTATCAGTGTATAGAAATGCTGCTGATTTCTGGGTATTAATTTTGTATCCTGCCCCTCTACTAACTTCATTTATCACTTCTCATAGTTTTTTGATGGAATCTTCAGGATTTTCTGTGTATCATATCATACAGTCTGCAAATAGTGATAGTTTACTACTTTACCAAGAGATGGATGTACCTTCTCTCTTATCTGATTGCTGTGAGTAGGACTTTCCAGTACAGTGGTGAATAATGGTGGTGAGAATGGACATCCTTGTCTTGTTTCTGACCTTACATAGAAAGCTCTGTTTTTCACTAAGTATTATGTTAGCTGTGGGGTTTCATATATGGCCTTTATTATATTGAGGTATGTTCCCTCTAACCCCACTTTGTTCAGACTTTTATCATGAGTTGACACTGAATCTTGTCAAATACTTTTTCTGCAGCATTTGAGATGATTGTATGATCTTAATCCTTTGTTTTGATGATGTGGGGTATAACACTGATTGGTTTTTGCAAATATTGAACCATTTTTGCATCCCTGGAATAAATCCCACATGATCTGCAGTGAATGATCTTTTTACTATATTACTGTATACAGTTGGCTTATATTGTTTTTTCCCATCTTTCATCCTCATAGATGCAAAAGTCTTCAGGGATATTGGACTGGAATGTGTGTGTGTGTGTGTGTGTGTGTGTGAGTGTGATGCCTCTGGTTTTGGTATTAAGGTAATACTGGTGTCATGAAATGAATTTGGAAGCTTTCCTTACTCTTTTTCAAATAGTTTGAAAATAATTGTATTCTTCCTTAAATGAGTAGTAAAATTACCTGTGAATCCCTCTGGTTCTGAACAACTATTTTTGGTGATTTTTTGATTACCAATTAAATTTCACTACTAGGAATTGGTCTGTTCAGGTGGTCTGTTTTTTTCCTGGTTCATTTTTGGAAGGTTGTATTTTTCTAGGAATATATCCCTTTATTCTAGGTTGTCCAATTTGTTGGCATATAATTTGTCACAATATTTTCTTACAATCTTTTATATTTCTCTGGTGTGAGTTGTTACTTCTCTCTCTTCTGATTTTATTTATTTAGATCCTTTTCTCTTTTTTGTGGATGAATCTGGCTAAGGGTTTGTCTTTTTTGCCCTTTTTCCCCCTTTGCTCCTTTGCTAATTCCACATGTGAATGAGATCATATAGTATTTGTCTTTCTCTGGCCGACTTATTTCCCTTAGCATTATTCTCTCTAACTCCATCCATGTTGTTGCAAATGGCAAGATTCCATTCTTTTTATAGCTGAATAATAATGCATTCTACATATATATTTTCTTTATTCATTCATCATCAGTGGATGCTTGGGCTGCTTCCATTGTTTGGCTATTATAAATAATGCTGCAGTAAACATGGGGGTGCATGTATCCCTTTGAATTAGTGTTTTGGGGTTTTTTGGTTAAATACCCAGTTGTGCAGTTCCTGAATCATACAGTAATACTATTTTTAATTTTTTGAGGAACCTCCATTCTGTTTTCTGCAGTGACCGCTCTGGTTGGTATTCCCATCAACAGTACAAGAGAGTTTATTTTTCTCCATATCCTTGCCAATGCTTGTTGTTGATGGTGTTTTTTATTTAAGCCATTCTGACAGGTATGAGGTAATACCTCATCGTAGTTCTGATTTGCAACTCCTTTATGAGTGATGTTGAGCATCTTTTCATATATCTGTTGGCCAACTGTGTGTCTCTGGAGAAATATCTGTTCATATCTTCTGCCCATTTTAAAATTATTTGTTTGGGGAAGGTGTTGAGTTTAATTCTTTATATATTTTTGGATACTAACCTGTTACTGGATGTCATTTGCAAACATCTTCTCCCATTCAGTTGGTTGCCTTTTATTGACGGTTTCCTTTGCTTTAGGGAAACTTTTTTTTTATATAGTCCTAGTAGTTTATTTTTGCTTTTATGTCCCTTGCCTCAGGCGACATATCTAGAAAAATGTTGCTATGGCCAGTGTCTGACCAATTATTGCCTGTGCTCTCTTCTAGGAGTTTTACGGTTTTGGGTCTCACATTTATATCTTCAAACCATTATGACTTTATTTTTGTGTATAGTGATAGAAAGTGGTCCCACTGCATTCATTTACATGTAGCTGTCCAGTTTTTCCAACACCATTTGTTGAAGAGACTGTTTTCTTTTCTGTTGTATATTCATTCCTCCTTTGTTGAAGATTAATTAACTGTTTAACCATGGGTTTATTTTTGGGTTTTCTGTTCTATTCCATTGATCCACATGTCTGTCTTATGCCAATACCATACTGGTTTAATTATTACCACATTGTAATCTAGAATTGTGATACCTCCAGTTTTTTCTTTTTCAAGATTGTTTTGAGTATTTGAGGTCTTTTGTGCTTCCATACAAATTTTAGAATTGTTTGTTCTAGTGCTGTGAAAAATGCTGTTGGTATTTGGATAGGGATTGCATTAAATCTATACACTGCTTTGGGTAGTATAGACATTTCAACAATATTTCTTCTTCTAATCCATGAGCACAGAATATCTTTCCATTTCTTTGCATTGTCTTTAATTTTTTCATCAGTGTTCAACAGTTTTCAGACTACAGGTCTTTCACCTCCTCGGTTAAATTTATTCCTAGATATATTACTGGTTTTGGTGCTATTGTAAATGGGATTGTTTCCTTAATTTCACTTTCTTTGCTTCATTATTAGTGGGTAGAAATACAACAGGTTTCTGTACATTGATTTTTGTAGTCTATGACTTTACTGTATTCATTTTTTTAAGATTTTATTTATTTACTTGACAGAAATCACAAGTAGATGGAGAGGCAGGTAGAGAGAGAGAGAGAGAGAAGCAGGCTCCCTGCTGAGCAGAGAGCCCGATGCGGAACTCGATCCCAGGACCCTGAGATCATGACTTGAGCTGAAGGCAGCGGCTTAACCCCCACTGAGCCACCCAGGTGCCCCTACTGTGTTCATTTTTCAGTTCTAATGGATTTTTGGAGTCTTCAGGGTTTTCTATACATACAGGATCATCTGCAAATAGTTTTATTACTACTTTACCAGTTTGGATGCCTTTTTTTTTTAAGATTTTATTTATTTATTTGACAGAGAGAAATCACAAGTAGACGGAGAGGCAGGCAGAGAGAGAGAGGGGGAAGCAGGCTCCCCGCTGAGCAGAGAGCCCGATGCGGGACTCGATCCCAGGACCCCGAGATCATGACCTGATCCAAAGGCAGGCCACCCAGGTGCCCAGATGCCTTTTATTTCTTTGTTGTCTAATTGCTGTGGCTAGGACTTCCAGTACTGTGTTGAATAAAAATAGTGAGACTGGACACCTTTGCTTGTTCCCCATCTTAGGAGAAAAGCTCTGTTTTCTCCCATTGAATATGATGTTAGCTGTGAGGTTTTCATATATGGCCTTCATTGTGTTCCCTCTACACCTACTTTGTTGAGGGTTTTATCATGGATGGATGTTGTACTTGGTGGAGTGGTTTTCCTGTATCTATTGAAGTGATCATATTGGTTTTTATTCTTATTGGTGTGAAATATCCTGTTGATTTGATTAGCCAATATTGAACCACTCTTGCCCCCTAGGAATAATTTCCATTTCATTGTGGTGAATGATTTTTTTTAATATACTGTTGGATTCAGTTGGCTGATACTTTGTTGGGGTTTTTTGTATCTGTGTTCATGAGGGATGTTGGCCTGTGGTTCCCTTTTTTTTTTTTGTGGTGTCTTTATCTGGTTTTGGTGTATGGGTGATACTGGCTTTGTAGAATGAATTTGGAAGTTTGCCTTCCTCCTCTGTTCTTGGAACAGTTTGAGAAGAATAGGTATTAATTTTTAAATGTTTGATAGAATCCACCTGTGAAGCTCTCTGGTCCTGGACTTCTGTTTAGGGGAATTTTCAAATATTACTGATTAACTTTCATTGTTGGTAATCGGTCTGTTCAAATTTTCTCTTCCTGCTTTAGTTTTGCTAAGTTCTATGTTTCTAGGAATCTATCCATTTCTTCTCAGTTGTCCAATTTGTTGGCATATAGGTTTTCATAATAATCTGTTAAAGTTGTGCAACATCTGGACAACACAACGATAATCTGTTGTGTTGGTTGTTATTTCTTTCATTTGTGATTTTGAGTCCTCTGTCTCTGTCTCTCGCTCTTGAATCTGTCTAGAAGATTACCAGTTTTATTGGTCTTTTCAAAGAACCAGTTCCTAGTTTCACCTATTTTTTTAGATTATGTATCATTTATTTCTGCTCTAACTTTATTATTTCCTTCCTTGAGTTTGGTTTGGGTTTTGTTTCTTCTTTTTGTAGCTCCTTTTAGGTATAAACTTGGGTTGTGGGAGACTTTTCTTGCTCCTTGAGGCAGGCCTATATTGTTCTATACTTCCCTTTTAGAACCGCTTTTGCTGCATCCCAGAGATTTTGGAGCACTGTGGTTTTGTTTTCACTTGTTTCCATATAATTTTTTTTGGATGACCCATTCGTTGTTTAGTAGCATCTTACTTAACTTACATGTATTTGTGTCTTTCCAGCTTTTTTCTTGTGGTTGATTTCTAGTTTCGTAATGTTGTGGTCAGAAAAGATGCATGGTATGACTTCAGTTTTTTAAAAAATTTATTCAGACTTGTTTTGTGACCTTGTTTTGTGACTTGTATCCCATTCTGGAGAATGCTCCATGTGCAGTTGAAAAGAATGTGTATTCATTCTGTTTTAGGATGCAGTGATCTCAGTATGTCTGTTAAATCCAGCTGGTCCAGAGGATCATTCAAAGCCAGTGTTCCCTTACTGATTTTCTGTTTGGATGATCTGTCCATCAGTGTATGTGGGATGTTAACATCCCCTACTATTAGTGTGTTAATATTATTTCCTTCATGTATTTATTTGACAGATAGAGAGTACAAGTAGACAGAGTGGCAGGCAGAGGGAGAGGGAGAAGCAGGCTCCCCACTGAGCAGGGAGCCCAATGCAGGGCTCGATCCCAGGACCCTGGGATCATGACCTGAGCCAAAGGCAGCTGCTCAACTGACTGAGCCACCCAGGCACACACCACCCACCCGCCCCCAGCTCTCTTTTGACATCCATTTACATGATAAATCTTTCCCATCCCCTCATTTTCCAAATGCAGTTGTGTTTAGGTTTGAAATTAGTCTCTTGTAGGCAGCATTATGATGGGTCTTGTTTTTTATTCGCTTACCACCCTCTGCCTCTTGATTGGAGCATTTAGTCAGTTTACCCTCAAAGTAATTATTGATGTGTATTTATTGCCATTTTGTTACTTGTTTTGAGGTTGTTTCTGTAGATTTTTCTCTAATCCTTTCCTCTTTTGCTCTTTCATGGTTTGTTGGCTTTCTTTAGTGATAACTTGTGTTCCCTTCTCTTTATTCTTTGCGTATGTGTTACTGTGTGTGGGGTTACCATCAGGTTTCCACACATCTTCTGCGTAACATCTTCTGCGTAATAACATCTGTATGAAGTTGATAGTTACTTAAGTGTGAATATATTGTTTACTCCTCTGCCTGCTATGTTTTACACATATGGTGTCATATTTAGCATCCTTTCATGGATCCCTTGACTGGCTTTTACAGAAATACTTATTTTTACTGCTTTTGTGTTTCCTCCCTTTGTACTATCACTTTCAGTCTGGCCTTTCCAAACAGTTCCCTTTAGTATTTCTTGCAGGGCTAGTTTAGTGGTCGGGAATGCCTTTCATTTTTGTCTGTGAAACTCTCTCTCCCTCTATTCTGAATGATGTACTTGCTGAACAGAGTATTCTTGGCTGCAGACTTCTTTCCTGTCAGCATTTTCAGTATAGCATGCCACTCCCTTCTGAGCTGCCAAGTGACTACTGGAAACTGTACTGATAGCTTTTTGGAGTTTCTCTTGTATGTGATTTTTAGCTGCTTTGAAATTTTTTTTATCACTATATTTTTGCCACATTAATTGCTGTGTGTCTTGGTGTGCACCTTCTGTGAATTTGTTGGGGGCTCTCTGTGCCTCGTAGATTTGTTTTCCTTTCCCAGATGAGGGAAGTTTTCAGATATTACTCAAATAAATTTTCTGTCCCCTTCTCTCCTCTAACATCCCCATAATACAGATGTTACCACATTCGATTGAGTCAATCAGGCATATTATTTATATCTGTTTCACTTAGATTTGTTGCTATGATTTGGTCCTGTTCTTTCATTTGGGACATATTTCTGTGCCTCCTCTTTTTGTTGTGTATGTGTGAGGAAATCCAGCCACTTCTCTCACTCTTAGTGATAGCAGCCTTCTGAAGAATAGGGCCAGTAATGCAGTGCCATGTCCCCTGTTCCGGGGGCCTGGCACTTCAGAGTGTCTCCTGGGTGTGCTGTGCTTGTTCTGCGGTTGAGTCCTGGGCACCACCTTCCTCAGATCCAGTTGTCTGAGAGGTTCTTTTTGCCTGCTGTGTTCAGGGTCTGGTTCCCAGTAGGGGAGAGGCACATTTTAACAAGGTACACAGTCCTGTGCTTGTGAAACGTGCCCTGTGCTGAGGGTCGAGGTCAAGGCTTGTGTTGGCAGAGTTTGCACTGGTCTTCAGGGGGAGGAGGGCCTGACTTTTTTCCCCTACTTTTTCTTTTTTTAGTCTTTCATTTATTTCTGCTCTGATCATTACACTTTTCTTCTACTCCCCTGGAACCTTACTTGAGCCTTTTTTTTTCTTTCGAATTAGGCTTGTAGCGCTATATATGTCCCTCTTAGAACTGCTTTCTCTGTATCCCAAAGATCTTGCACTATTGTTTTCATTTTCATTTACCTCCATGTATTTTCTTTTTTTCTTGGCTTGCTTCCTTGAACAATGGGTAGATTGTCCTGTCTCCCTATGCTTGTTTTTTTTTTTTTTTCCTAGTCCTTCTTTGCTGGGATTTGTCTCATACCATTATGATCAGAAAAGATACATGCTAGGAGTTAAATCTCCTTAAATTTATTGAGGCTTGTTTTGTGGCCTGATTTATGTTCTGGTCTGGAGAACATTCCATGTGCACTTGAAAAGGATGTATATTCTGTTTTGGGATGGGATGATCTGAATATATGTTCTGTCCATCTTGTCTAATGTTTCCTTCAAAGACTATTTTCCTTACTGATTTTCTGCCTCCATCTATCCATTGATGGAAATGGGAGTTTTAAAGACACCCCCCCCATTACTGCTGTATTACCATCAGTTTCTCTCTTTAGGTCTGTAAATCCTTGCTTTATCTTCTTAGGTGCTCCAGTATTGGGTGCATAAATATTAATAATTGTTATATCCACTTGTTACTATAGTAATGTCCTTCCTTGCCTCTAAAACAATCTTTGTTTTAACAAAGTCTATTTTTTCTGGTGCCGATACGCTGGAAAACAATATGGAGGTTCCCCAAAAAGTTAAAAATAAATACCCTAAGTTAAGAGTATAAAAGTTAAAATTTTAAAAAGTTAAAAATAAATACCTTAATAAATACCCTAAAAATATTTACCCAAAGAAAGCAAAAACCAGTAGCTCAAAGGGATACATACACTCTGATATTTATAGCAGCATTATCTACAGTGGCCAAAATATTGGAACAGCCCAAGTGTCCACTGACTGATTAATGGATAAAGAAGGTGTGTGTGTGTGTGTGTGTGTGTGTGTAATGAATTATTATCCAGCCATAAAAAAAGATTGAAATCTTGCCTTTGCAATGACATGATGGAGTTAGTATAATGCTAAGCAAGATAAGTCACTCAGAGAAAGACAAATACCGTATGATTTCGCTCAGGTGGAATTTACAGAGCAAAACAAAGGAGGGACTAGGGGGAGAGAAAGAGAACAAACTGATGGTTATCAGCATGGAGGTGGGTGAGGTGATGGGGATGAAGAAGTAAGTGCACTGCTTGTGAGGAGCACCACGGTTGGATGGCAGTGGTGGATCATTGGATTATGCAGCTGAAACTTAACCTATATGTTAAATAACTGGAATTCAAATGAAAACAGTATTTTTGATATAAATATTAAATGTATAATGATCTACAATCCTGTTTGGGTATGTGCTTTAAAACTTTGAGGTGTTTAACAAACTCCAAGATTTGAAATGGCACATGAATTCTTTTTGACTAATTAGGCTGGTTTATTTGTTATTTTCAGTTACTTGGAAAGCACTGTCAAATCAACGGTGATGAGCATTAGGTTATATTATATGGGTAAATGCTATAACTAGCCTAGAAAATGCATGAAGTTCCTTGTTTTACTATGTCCTAGTATAAGGCCACTACTTAAATGATTGACATGGATGTCATAGAAATAACCAGATTTCCTTGTCAGTTGCATTATAATGAACTTTCAGGTCTTTAACCATGTCCATTTGAGGGTTGGTTTTTTGGGGTGGTTTTGTTTTTTTGTTTGTCATTTATAGTTTTAAGATTTAGTCTAGAGCCCATGAGCAGGGGGAGGGGCAAAGAGAATCCTCGAGCAGATTCCCTGCTGAGCTCAGAGTCTGATGTGGGGCTCAGTTGTAGTGACCTGAGCCAAAATCAAGAGCCAGCCACCCCTCATTTGATGCTCTTGCAAAATGTGTTTCTTCTTCAGAGAGATTCATAAAGGGAACTTTTGACAAATAATGGTTTTTGGTATATTCAAAACTGAGCTAGGTAAGAATTTCCAGAAATAATGGAAAAGCCACATTCAAACAAAAACTAATATAGGACTAAATGAATTGAGGAAAATGATCAAATATCCTTCGTGAACAAATTGAAACATTTTTCTCCCTACCTCAACCCTCCACAGTCTAGAAACTGAATATTCTTCCTTCTATGGCAATTATAGTTACTTGTGTAAGTTCAATAAAAATCTGTTCTCCTAACAGGACACTGGAAGATTGGTTACATTACCAAGGCTTTGACTGGAATGTCGTACTTGAGAGAGAAATGCATCACCTCAGATACGACCAGACCGCTTTAAGGAATTAAGATTGACCTTACGGAGCCAAGGGAGCCTCTTGGAACTGTTGGCCTGATTCCTTGCTTGCAGAGTTTTCCAGCGACCTTACCAGGTGAGTAAGGAATGTCCCTTCCTGGAGGGTGCAAGAATCACAGCATATTTGGGGCATCTGAAGAAGAGAAATTCACTCAAATCAACAGGAATTGCAGGCAGGTCCGATGATGAGAATTTGGCTTGTCTCTGGCCTTGAGTTCAATCAAGAGATTCCTTTAAGGGGCGCCTGGGTGGCTCAGTGGGTTAAGCCGCTGCCTTCAGCTCAGGTCATGATCTCAGGGTCCTGGGATCGAGTCCCGCATCGGGCTCTCTGCTCGGCAGGGAGCCTGCTTTCTCCTCTCTCTCTCTCTGCCTGCCTCTCTGCCTACTTGTGATCTCTCTCTGTCAAATAAATAAATAAAATCTTAAAAAAAAAAAAAGAGATTCCTTTAAAATCTGCTTTACTTGGAACTTTTTATAAGGACCTATAATGATCAGTCACTGTTCTTGATGAGCTTATGTGAATAATTGGGCCAAGTTAGTTAAAACTGGGCTTGTTTTAACACTAATGAGTTTTGATTTGGCTATTTCAGGAAATAAGGGTGAATTTAGAAAAACTGTTCCAGTATGGTATTTTTACGATGTTCAAGTCTAGTTTAAATGTTGTTTGCCTAAGCTAGACGACTGGAGGTAAATTCAGAGAGATTGCTCTAAGAGCTCCCATGGGCCTATGATGATTGAGACAGCGGGATGAGGGGATGGACTCCCCAGCAATTGTGGGACTCTTCGTATCACCTTGAGCACTTCTCTGTGGCTGGCATGACAAAATTGCTCCTTAAAAATCAGAGCGTTACCCCATTCCATGGGGCTAAGTATAAAATAATGGAGATAAGGGATGTCCTCACCTTGCTTCATGATTGGAGAATGTACTTAGGGATGCCGTTCTCTCGAGAGACTAGTCCTCTCCCACTTACCCACAATTCCTCATTCCTAGGATATGGTAAAGGCCAGACAAGGCAAAGAGGGCTTCTTGATGGTTTTATCCTTCACCCACATTTGCCCCAGGAGATACCTCTGTCAATATCACATTATAAGTAGAGGCTTTAGCCAAGCAGACAGGGGCCACTTTTAACCAAACACAACACGAAGCCACCCACACATTTGAAAAGTGGGCCTCCAAAACCTAATGGCTATTGATACCCTGACTGCAAGTCAAAGAGGAAGTTAATTAATGCTAATACTGAGACTAAATGACATGCATATGTCCCAGACAACTCTTCCTGTGTATCCAAAGTTTTAGCAGATGTGCATACCATCCCTAAACTTTTTTTTTTTTTTTTTTTTTTTTTTTTTTTTTTTTTACAATGGGCACATTATGCTGAGCTACACAACCAATCTTCGTACCAGATTTGTAGTTTACTGCCCCTACCAAGCACTCCAGGCCCCCCTTAGTGGTCTTCTCCATTACACGGTACAGATGAGCATTATTTGTAGCAGTACATAGCCCATGTGTCACCTCAGTACCAGCACACACACAGATATTTCCATTACTAAGAATGTGTTTCTTGCCGGCCTATGGAAAACATTACATGGAACTCTCCAGGCCATAAGAGGCCTTCCTCTTACCTTCAGACAATATGCCAACCCAGGGATGGGCTCCCAGAACTGACAGACAGGACCCATGTTCCATTGGGTCTAGACATCTGACCTCTATTTTTCTTCCATCAGGCTTAGAAAATGGCATATGGCCCATGGAAGCCCTTGATCAGTGCACACTGAAGGCCTTAAATGATTCTCAAAATAGCATTACAGTATTAAACACTGAAATGGCCCAAATGCATAAAGCAGTTCTACAAAGTAGAATGGCATTAGAGGTCTTAAAAGCAGCACAAGGAGGAATATATGCCATTACTAAGGCAGAATTCTTTCAGATACTAACAGAAATAGAACAGGGTTACTTACGGATGTGAGTAATCAAACTGGTGCTCTTTGTGACTGGTTACACTCCTGGTCAGGAGGTGGGCTACAGCCCATGATAAAGGATCATCCCATTGCTCCTCTTCTTTTCATTATGATAATCCCAGTGTGCTCTCTTCACTTTGTTCTCTCCTGTTGTCCAGATACGTGGAAGCAGTTCCTGACTCCTTCACTGAGCCAGAACATGATCCTTAGTACTCAGAACAAGTCCACCCCCACGCACCATCTGGACTCTGCAGCAGTGGCCCTCCATAGGGACAATTTCGGTCCCCTAGGTAGGGATAGCTCTACAGCCCCATTCACGTGAAGTTACAGGAGATGAGCCCTTCGTCCTTCAGCAGCCTTAAAGATCTGAGGACCAAAAAAATAGCCAGATGGGAAATGAGGGATAGAAGAAAAAAAAAAAAAAAAACCTCATCTTTAACCCAGAACACCCAGCATGGAGGCCAGTGCAGGGCTCAAACTCAAAACCCTGAGTGAGATCAAGACCTGGATGTTCAACCAGCTTAGCCACCCAGGCATCTCAGCTGGCTGCTGTGTTCTTGAATGGTCTCATGTCTGCCTGTATGTCTCACTGAGAGTTAGTATTTGAGCTGAATGACAAAATACCAAGATTTCTCTCTTGCTTTTCAAGTAGAATTTGAAGAAGGGCAACTGCCTTCAGCGTGGGTCATGATTCCAGGGTCCTAGGGTTGAGGCCCACATCAGGCTCCCTGCATGGATCCTGCTTCTCCCACTCTTTCTACCCGTCCGCCTGCTTGTGCTGTCAAATAAATAAAAATCTTTAAACAAAAAAAAAATATGAGGGGCACCTGGGTGGCTCAGTGGGTTAAAGCCTCTGCCTTCAGCTCAGGTCACGATCCCAGGATCCTGGGATCAAGCCCCGCATGGGGCTCTCTTCTCTCTCTGCCTACTTGTGATCTCTGTCAAATAAAAAAAATTTTTTGAATAAGACATTTATAATCTAAGACTCCCTCCCCTGGATCTCTTATAACTTAAGAGATGTAATAAGTAAGTAAATGTGGGACTGACAGTTAAAGACTGCGTTCTCTCACCCCCACGTTTACACAGAGCTGTCCTAACTCCCAGTGTGACTACATTTGGAAAGTATTACATCTCTTAAGTCCCTAATATTACATGAGATCATGAGGGTGGGGTTTTAATCCACTAGGACTGGTACCTTGATAAGAAAAGAGGTGCAAATCAAAACCACAATGAGATCCCGCCTCAGACACCAGTCAGGACAGCTACAGTCAGGAAATGACAGATGTTGGCAAGGATGCAGAGAAAGGGGAACCCTCCTACACTGTTGGTGGGAATGCAAGCTGGTGCAGCCACTCTGGAAAACAGTGTGGAGGCTCCTCAAGATGTTAAAAATAGAGCTACCCTATGACCCAGCAATCACACTACTGGGTATTTACCCTAGAGATACAAATGTGATCTGAAGGGGCACATGCACCCCACTGTTTATAGCAATATCCATAATAGCCAAACTATGGAAAGACCTTCGATGTCTGTCAACATTAATATATAATAATTTTATATATGTGTGTGTGTATACACACAAACCACACACACACAATGGAATATTACTCAGCCATCAGAAAAGTGCAACAGTGGGTGCCTGGGTGGCTCAGTGGGTTAAAGCCTCTGCCTTCTGCTCAGGTCATGATCCTGGGGTCCTGAGAGTCCCACGTTGGGTTCTCTGCTTGGCGGGGAACCTGCTTCCTCCTCTCTCTCTGCCTGATTCTCTCTGCCTACTTGTGATCTCTGTCAAATAAGTAAATAAAAATCTTTTAAAAGGCAACAGTGTGGATGGAACTAGAAGGTATAATACTAAGTGAAATAAGTCAGTCAGAGAAAGACAATTACATCTCACAGATAGTGGAATTTGAGAAACCAGGCAGACGATTGTAGGGGAAGGGAGGGAAAAAATGAAACAAGAAATCAGAAAGGGAGACAAACCATAAGAAACTCTTAACCTCAGGAAACAAACTGAGAGCTACTGGGACTGGTAGGGATAAGGTGGCTGGGTGATGGACATTGGGGAGGGTATGTGCTATGGTGAATGTTGTGAATTGTGGAAGACCGATGAATCACATAAATGTACCCTGAAACAAATAATACATTATATGTTAATTTTAAAAAGCCATCCAGGGGTGCCTGGGTGGCTCAGTGGGTTAAGGCCTCTGCCTTCGGCTCAGGTCATGATCCCAGGGTCCTGGGATTGAGCCCTGCATCGGGCTCTCTGCTCAGCAGGGAGCCTGCTTCCTCCCCCCATCTCTACCTGCCTCTGCCTACTTGTGATCTCTCCCTCTGTCAAATAAAATAAATAAAATCTTGAAAAAAAAAAAAAGCCATCCAGTTGAGGGTGCCTGTGTGGCTCAGTGGGTTAAGCACCTCCCTTCAGCTCAGGTCATGATCCTAGGGCTCCTTGCTCAGCAGGGCAGCTGCTTTCTCCCTCTCCCTCCTACTTCCTCTGCTTGTGTGTGTGTATTTGCTCATTCTCTCTCTCTCTTTCTCTCTCAAAAAATAGTCAGCCAGTCAATGCATCAGGCTTCCCAGCTTTAAATATTGTAACAATGACCCAGTTTCCAAAAGCAGGTCACACTGCTTAATGGCCAAGGGTTTGTGCCATCAGCATCGGGCCCAAATCTCTGGCCTTATTACACTGTATATGCACAAGCCATTCCACCCCATACTTGGTCTCTTTCTGACCCTTCGTTCTGGAATCTGCTCCCTCTGCCTCTCCCCGCATTTGTTCTCAATCTCTTGCTCTCTCAAATAACATCTTTAAGTATAGTTGACATACAGTAATAGTTGTAGGCATGCAACATAGTGATTCAACATTTAATACACATTACCAAATAAAGCTTACCAGATATGTGTAGTTACCAGTTGCCACCAAAAGTGACTACAATATTGGCTATATTCTGTAGACTGTCATTTTCACCCCATGACTTACACATAATTGGAAGTTTGTATCTCTTAATCCCCTCTGTATTCCACCAGCACCATCCCCCTGAACTCCTTGCCTTCTGGCAACTACAAGATTTTTCTTTGCAATATGAGCTTTATCTTGTTTTTTTGTTTGGTTTTTTTGTTTTTTGGATTCCACATATAGGTGAAATAATAATGGGATTTGTGTTTTTCTGTCGGACTTACTTCACCACATACGATATTGTCTAGGTCTATCCAAGTGGTTACAAATGACAAAATCTCAGTCATTATTATGGATGAGTAATATTTCATTGTATATAGAGAACCACTTGATCCGTTTGTCTATCAAGTAACACTTAGGTTGTTTCCATATTGTAGGTGCTTATCGGGACCCAGGAAACTAGCGTAAGTAACTGTTAGGGCCCAGGAGACTATACCCTAAACCATTGACAGGGACCTAAGAGACAAAATTACATTAGGCAATGGCAGGGAGGGGAAGGGACTATAACTTGTTAGGCAATTGTTGTGGGCCCAGGAAGCTGCATCTTAGGCAATTATCAGACCCGAAGAGACAGTTTTGGTAATTTCCTCCAAACAAGTACTGTACGAATTAATGTGGGGGCAAGGACACTGTAGCTGGAGGTGGTTTTGTATAGTCACAAGGCACTGGCTTCGGTAAATGGGGGGGCCGGTGAAATTGCTGTGAGTTACTGGGGGAAAAAATCCTGTTTATGGAGAGCCAGGAAATTCTCTAATAAATATTTGGAATAAAGATCTTGAACTTGGGAGATTATGGGGGCACAGAAAGCAATTGGGTGATTTTGAGGAACCAGTAACACTATCTTACGTGTTTGTTGGGCCCTAGTAACTCTACCTTATATGGTTGGGGTGCCCAAGAAAATACCTTATGTGAACTGGCGGGGCACGGGGTGGCATTCTACCTGATGTGTTTGTAGACTCCCAGAAAACTCTACCCTAGGTGATGAAAAGTCCCAAGGACCATCCAGACTAGTTCATTGTGGAAGCCAGAAATAGGGGACTGATTCTGTGGGACCTAAGCAGTTGTTCTCCCTTAGGTATGCTGGGTTCCAAGAAGCATTACCCTAGCAAGTCTGGGCCCACAAATTCTGTATAAATGATTGTGGGGGCCCAGGAGGCTGCAGTTTTAGGTGATTTTGTGGAGTCAAGACCCTGCTTGAGAAGAATGCTGGGGGCTTCTAACAGTCCATTGTAGGTGACTAGAGAGCCAAGACATAGTCAACCCCCACTTCATTGATTGTAGGGACAAAATCACCTTAGGTATTTGGCAGACGTGAACAGGAAACTATAACTTGGGATATTGTGGGGATACCAGAAAACTTGATCTTAAGTAGTCTTGGGTGCCCAAGACACTCAACCTTAGTTCTTTGAGGTACACAGGGTAAACCTTTGTGATTTGGGGACTGACAAAAATTCGGCCTTCAGAAATACTGAGGACCCTGGGATATTAAACCTGAGGTGTTTTGGGGGAGTTAGGAATATGTACCTTGTGCAATTAGGGGAAGCCAGGAAACTCAATTAGAAAACTGTGGAGGCCAGGAAAACAGTGTATTGTGGGTGGAGGCCACGAGTATATCCCCTAGTGATTTGGGGAACTAGAATGTTACACCTTGGGTGATCTAGTAGGACTAGGAAACTTACCTTCAGTTAATTTAGTATTGGAGTATCCTGGGCTCCCAGAACTCCCTCAGGTACAGTTTCTTGAGCCCTCCATAATCAACAAGAAAGTATCCTGGGCCCCCTAGACTACCCAAGGCAGAATTTCCTGGGGCCCCAAATCGCTGGGGAATGTATTCTGGCTCATACACACAATGAACTAAGGTGTAGTTTCCACAATACCACAATCCCCTCAGAATTCCTGGCAACCCGTAAGCCCCTAAGAAATAGTTTTCCGGTCTCCCCAAATTGTCGTAGGTACAAGTTCCTGACTACGGTCCCCTAGAATTTCTAGGTCCCTCAGTATTTTTTTTTAAAGATTTTATTTATTCATCTGACAGAAATCAAAAGTAGGCAGAGAGGCAAGCAGCAAGAGACAAAGGGAAGCAGGCCTCCTGCAGAGCAGAGAGCCTGATGCGGGGCTCGATCCCAGGACCCTGAGATCATGACCTGAGCCAAAGGCAGAGGTTTTAACCCACTGAGCCACTCAGGTGACCCGATCCCTCAGTATTTTCAAATGTAGAAGTTCAAGTGGACTCTAGATAATAAATCTTAGTACCCTGTCTGGTTCAGAGGGATGAGGTAGGTTTCCAGGCTCACAGTGTTATAGGGTACATGATAACTAGCCCCACACAGTCATCTCAAATGTACTAGCCTGGCCCCTCACATGAGCTGATTCAGTTAGAGTAGATTATTGTGGCTCCCACAATAACCTAAGGTACAGCTTCCTGTGCCCCACACTCAAGCTAGTTTTCTGGGCCCCACATTCACCTACAGAAGATTCCGGGAACCACACAATCACGGAAAGGTCTCTATTAATGGTCCCCATCATCACCTGAGGTAGAGTTTCTTGGCTCCAAAGAACTCCGTTTCCTGGGCATCCAGAATCACCTAAGGTAAGTTCCCGGGAACACCAAATCAATCTCTGGAATGTTCCCAGCCTTCTATCACCTCAGCTAGATTTTATGGGCCCCCCTTGCAATCACTGAAGCTGTATTTTCCTGACCCCCCCCCCACAGTCACTAAAGCCAGAGTTTAAATCACCTAAGGTTGCAGTCATCTACTCCCCAAAATCATCTAAGCTGTAGTTTCTTGGGCTCCCAGGACACCTAATGTAGAGATTCATGAGCACAACTATGTAAGTAGAGAATCCTGAGCCCCTGGGATGACCTAAGCTAGTTTCCTGAGTCCCCCACTGTCACTAAAGTCAGTGACCTTGGCATCTACAGTCACTATGAAAAAGTACCCTGACCCCTCATCACCAAAAGGTAGAGTTCATAGATGCCCAACCTCTCTGCAATTACCTAACATAGTTTCATGGGCCCCACAATCAACTAAGAGTTTCTTGGACACCCATGATCATGTAAGGCATACTTTCCTGACCCCAACAATCACGAAATGTAGAGATACTTGCCCCCAACCCAACCTCCCCCATCCCCACCTAAGACTGAGTTTTCGGTGATTCCACCATCACCTAAGGAAGATGGTTTTAGGTGCCCACAACCATCAGATTGTGTTTCCTTGACAGCCGATATCAACCAACAGAGTGGGGCCCCCAAAATCCTCTTAAGAGTTTTCAGACCCAAAAAATCACCTAAGGGTGAGAATCCCACCCACCACCCAACAGTCAGTTGCTTGGGTCTGGAAGATCACCTAGAGAAGTATTTTCTGGGACCCCAATGTCACCTAAAGGAGAGATTCCTGGCCCCCCATTATCAGCTAAGAGTTTCCTGGGTTCCCTAGAATTTCTTGATAACCCCAAATCATTAAGGGATACATTCCTGACCCAACACACACAACCAACTAAGGTATGTCTTCCTGACTACCATGATCCCATATGGTAGAAATCCTGGCCCCCACTATTCCCTGAGAGTTCCCGCAGACTCAGTCCCGCAGCAGTGACTCAGCCCTGGACTCCCCAAATTGCCTAAGGTATACATCTTGGGTCCCCAAACACCTAAACTAGAAATTCCAGGACCTCCAATATTTCCAAAGATAGAATTGACAGGGCAGAGGGGGAGAATGTTGCAAAAAATTCAAGGTTTATTCTTTATCTCCCACAAAGACCTAATGTCAAGTTTTCTGGGCACCTACAATCATCTAAGGTCTAGTTTTCTACCCTTCTCCCCCTACTCCCCATGAAATATCCTAAAGCTGAAGTGGTCTGAACCCCCTACAATTGCCTAACGTGAATTTTCTGGGCCGCAACAATTTATCCACTAAGCTAAGTATGTCCTGGCTCTCCATTAAAATCACCTAAAGCTACAGTCTCCTAGGCCCCCACAAGCAATCTGGCAGCATTGGCTTGGATCCAATCACCTAAGTTTTAGTTTGGCTGGGCCCCTACAATTATTTCTACAGAGTTTCTAGATCTATGGTTTCTAAGGTAGTGTTTCTTGGGGGCCCATAACACCTAAGGGAGAATTGCCTAGGCCCCACACAATCACTAAGGTATGGTTTCCTGGCTCCCAAAATAGAGTTTTCTTGGCACCTTCAATCACCCAACGTAGACACTCCTGGGACTCTACAAACACATTGGATAGATATTTGGGATCACCTGGTAACAAAGGTACATTATCCCGATCACCCACAATCATATAAGGTAGAACTTCTGGGGCCCCCCAGTCACCTAAGGTATATCCTGGGTCCCTGCAATCACCAAAGGTACAGTTTCCTGGCTCTTACTATCACCTGTGATAGAAGTCCTTGGGACATGACAACCCCTGGAATCAGACTTTCCTGGATACCCGCAGTCATCTTAGCTAGAGTCTGAGCCACAACAACCTCCCATAGTTTCTGGAGCGCAGCATCATCTCAAGTAGATTTTTCTGCTTCCCCATATCTTAATCTGGAATGTGCTGACCCCAGCAGTGACTCAGCCACATATTCCTGTCTCCCACAATCACCTAGGGAAGAATTTCCTGACCACCCTCTTCCCCTGTTCCTATGGTAAAGTTTCCTGGGCCCTACTGTTGTCTAGGGTACCCGATATCAGACCCACACAATCATCTTACGTATACTATCTTGGCCCTCACATTCAACCTAAAGAGGATTATTCCAGCTCCCATAGTCACAAAAGCTAGAGTTTCCTGGACTCCTCCCTACATCCACCTGTGGAAGATCCCTGGGATGCCAGATTCACATAGTCTCCATTAATGGTACGTAATCACCTACAGTAGATTTTCCCGAATTCAAAATAACTCAGTTTCCTGGGCATCCAGAGTCACCTAAAGTAAATTACTTGGTACCCCACATCAACTTCGGTAGTGTTCCTTGTCCTCCGCCATCACCTCAGCCTCAATTTCCTGGGGCTCCCATAATCCCTGAAGCCACATTTTCTGGGCCACCTACAATAACCAAAACTAGTGTTCTCCTCAATCACCTCAGTTTGGGATCATCTGTCTCTAGCAATCGCCTAGGCTCAAATTCCTAGGCCCCCTGCAGAACCTAATACAGAGAACACTTGAGTGTTCTCATTCTCACAGTCACCAAAGTCACCTTGGCACCCACAATCACCGATAAACAATGACCCTGGCCCCTTATCACCAAAGGGTAGATTTAAATGCACCCATTTTCCCTGCAATTACCTAATGTACAGTTTCATGGACAGCATAATCAACTAAATAGGGTTTTCTTGGCATGCACAATCACACATTTGTATAGTTTCCTGACCCCTACAATCACCTAATGTACAAATACCTGTCTCCCATAACCTCCCTCCACTCCCAATAATCACCTATAATCCAGTTACCTGGGACCTATGGGAAACTTTCCCGGGTGCCCACAATCATCTACGATTGTGTTCCACTTACACCAATCAAGTAATCTGGAGCTTTTTGGCTCTCCAAGTCCCCTAGGACAGTGTTCTCACCCCCACCCCAAGTCACCTCAAGGTAACAATCTTGGCCCCCTAAAATCATGTAGCTATGGTTTTTGGGGCCCTGGATATCAACAAAGGAGTGTTTCCTGGGACTCCAAAGTCATTTGAGAGATTCCTCCTGCCCTCCCCCACCCAATCACCTAAGTTATAATTTCTTGTGTCTTTTATAGTCAACTAAGGTGGAGTCTCCTGGGTTTCCTAGATCACCTAAGTTACATGCTTGTGGTTCCCACAATCACCTAACAGATTCCTTCTCTCTCCACCACCAGCACCTAAGAGGAGTCTCCTAACTCTACCTAAGTTATGGTGACATTCTCTTGGACAATTCCCTAAGGTAAAGCCTCCCTGCCCTGCACCATCACGTAAGGTAGACTTTCCAGAGCCCTGGAAACACCTACAGTAAAATTACTTTTACCCCCTCTATAACCCAAGGTGGAGTTTTTTGTGTCCACAATCACTAGAGGTAGAGTTCCTAGGCTAACAATTATCTAAGTCAGAGTTTCCTGCACCCCAAAATCATTGAAGAGCGTTTCCTGAGCATCTGAAGTCAATCAAGGTATCATTTATTTGGACCATGGTCACCTAAGGTAGAATTTTCTGGATGCCCACAATCAAGGAGTTTCCCTAATCACGAGAGTTACCCGGGCATACACAAGCAACTAGGGTAGACTTTCCTGGGCCCTAATCATTTAAATTAGACTTTCTTGATCCCCCACAATCACCCAGGGATTCTGGACCCACACAATAATCTAAATTCAAGATTCTTGGACCCAGATAATCACCTATGATGAGTGTTTCCCAGGCACCACAATCATCTGGGGCAGAATCCCCGGGCCCCCACTTTCACGTAAGACACAGTGCCTACCAGGAAACGGACTCAGGCTTGGCTAGAACTAACATGTGACTTACACTAGATTAGAAGCTCTCAACTCCTGGCACACATAGAATCACCTGGGGGGACTGTGTACCCACGCTCGGTGCCTCTCCCTTTTCCCCTCAATTCTGATGCAGTTGGCCTACTCCCAGCTGATTCCCATCCAGAATTAAGAAGTACTGATCTAAACCCTCATCAGTCACTCTTAGCTAACTTCCAAGAATCACCAAACTTAGAAAACTACCTTAATGGCAGAAGTAACAAACAAACTCAGCAGAAAGAATCTTTCCAAGAAGCAACAGCAAAGGGGAATCTAAAATAAATCTTTGAAGTACACGTTAATACCTCAGATTTGGAGGAATCATGAGCCACTTAAAAACCTTCCTATGACCCAAGGTTTTGGAAGTTAAAAACATCACTAAATAGGGGACCTGGGTGGCTCAGTGGGTTAAGCCACTGCCTTCGGCTCAGGTCATGATCTCAGGGTCCTGGGATCGAGTTCCGCATCGGGTTCTCTGCTCAGCAGGGAGCCTGCTTCCCTCCCTCTCTCTCTGCCTGCCTCTCAGTCTACTTGTGATTTCTCTCTGGCAAATAAATAAATAAAATCTTTTTTTAAAAATCACTAAATAAATCTGGGGGGGTTGGCAATTTTTTAAAAAGTTAAAGGTTATTCTGTTCTTCCATTATTTTTTGCAATGCAGTTTTAGATAAAAGTCACCATTTTAACCATCGTCAAGCATACAACCCAGTGGTTTTTAGTTTACAATGTGAGCAATCAGCACCATTACCAAATTCCAGACCTTTCCATCTCCTCAAAAAGAGGTCACTTTCAATTCCCCCTCTCCAACCCCTGGCAACCGGAACATCTACTTTCTGTCTCTATAGATCTGCTTATCATGGACATTTCATATAAACTGAATCATACAACAAATGGTTTTCTGTATCTGATTTCATTTAGCATAATGTTTTCAAGATTTAACCACATTGTAGCATGTATCCATACTATATTCCTTTTTATGGCTGAGTAGTACTCCATTGTGTGGCTACACCCGACTTTGTTTATCCATTCTTCTGCTGATGGACATAGAGTGTTTACACTTTTTGGATATTATGAGTAATGCTGCCATGAATTTTTTTTAACATTCTTTTACAAAATGTGTGGACAAACCTTCAGTTCTCTTGGGTATATGTCTAGGAGTGAAATTACAGGTTATGTGGTAGTTCTGTTTAATATTTTGAGGAACTGCCCAATTGTTTTCCACAGCAGTCATATTAACATGCTCATCAGCTCTGGCTTCAGCTTTTAAACCTCAGGGTTTCAAAGGGAAAGGGAGAGTACTCACCAAGGAGAATCTGAGGAAAACACACTTTGCGCCTTTAACATGGAACCTATGACCTGTGTCCCCTGCCTGCCACAGACCCCACCCATCCTGACTTACCATCCCTGCAGCCGGAGGGCAGGACACCTCTCCTAGACAAGATCAGAGGTCAGCTTCCGTCATCGTCCCTCTGCCCCACGCAGAGCCATGGCCATGCCTGTGAACCCACCACACTCAGCGGCTAGTGCCCTGAGGCCTTGGTCCTGATTTGTCCGTCTTTCAGCTGCTGTTCCGGTTCTAAAGAGGGGGCTAATGACATGTATCTGTTCATGTTTCTCAGCCACACTTCTTCTGATACCCTGTGAAATTCAAAGGAATTGAAAATGTTGGTGACCGCAGATTATAAAAACCCAGAACAAGGCCCTGCTGTCCCCATCTGGTTAGACATACACTTAGGGAGGCCCTTGGGACCTACCAGCTGCAACTTTCCGAGTTTGAGCACTGGCTTACTAAGGTGATCCGGCATCCAGTCTAGGCAGTGTCTCCCTCTACACCAACATCACAGAGCTATGTTTTACCATCATCCCTGAGCTCAACATCCCGTTGAGGCCTCAGGCTTTGTAAAGCAGGCAGAGAGGACACAGCTGTTCTCATCACCCAAGAGTGCTCTGACTGCAAAGCAGAACCCTTCCCAGCCCCCTGACCCCGTGGACCCTGGTGTCAGGTGGGAGCCATTTGCTGAGACTGCTGTACATACCAGGCTGCAGGTGTGTGTGAATGCAGGAACACTCCAGAACCCGCCTGGTCCAATGTTTTTTTCCCAGGAGAGGATGAGAGGGCAAGCAGCAGGGATGAGTGGGATCGAAGAGTTGATAAAGAGAAAGGAGAAGTCGAGAAGGAGGGCCATCTGGCACCAGCATCGCCTTCCTCTTCTGCAGCCTCCCAGCAGCCCTCCCTCACATCTTTTCCAGAGTCCCGTTTGTCCTGTGGGTATTTAACCCAGTGCCATCACAGTGTGAACCTTCTACCTTGATATCGGACTCTTAGTTCTGACTAGAGTCCTCGGTGATGATAATCACCTTATACTTGAGGAAGACGGAACTCTATTTTGCTTACAAGCAAGTTTCCATCCTATGCCTCAGGTAAGGGCACCCCATAACTGCCAAGACTACATCTTAAGAGCAGAGATCTGAGGCCATTGCTGTTGACTTGGATTACAATGGTAATGACCTTGATTTCTTGATACAGCCCCGATATCTTGGCACATCTTGACTCCAAGTGTTTTCTGCATTCGATTTATGAAAACACTGAGTAGGTCATTGATACTGATCTAATGCTTGTCCGTAAAATGTGTTCTTAGAAACTGGAGGCACACCTGGGGCGCCTGGGTGGCTCAATCGGTTCAGCATCTAACTCTTGGTTTCGGCTCAGGTCATGATCTCAGGGTTGTGAGATCGAGCCCCAAGTCAGGCTCCCCACTCAGCAGGGCATCTGCTTGAGATTCTTTCCCTCTGCCTCTCCCCCTACTTGTGTCCTCTCTCTGTTTTTCTCTCACAAATAAATAAATGAAAAATAGGAAGCAGACCTGATGAATCATGAAGCCATCCTGCCTCCAAGACTAATGAAACAAATGGTCTGGCGGCCCAAACACAGGGAGTGGATTGTAATGGGTAATCAGGTGCACTTACCATCTGCTAAAAATAGTTTTGAAGGCTCGATCTTCGTGTTTGTGTTTTCAGGGGCCACGGACGAACTTTTGCTCCAACCACCTGGTAAAGAGGAAATCTTCCAGCATTTGATATTCAGGAGGAATTGAAAATGCAAAAATAAGAAAGTAAATAAGTCTGATCTGCACCCTGCAATCCTAATCTGGCATTGAAACTGTGGAGACCACCAGTCTCCTGACCCTAGGACTGAGGCAACACTGACCTTGACTTCTCCAGGCAGCCTAGCTGGCCCGGTCCACTCCTGCTTCTGTGCTGGGTATGCATGTCAGCCTCAACTTATATCTTCCACATCACCTCCTTCGTCGGCAAGTGGAGCCAGACTCTTCGGTAGATGGTGGGCCACTGATGAAGGATCATATGAGCTGCCTCGAAAGGAAATGTCAGGGAAAGTTTTTCAAACATGTTCCTCAGGTGGTCACTAGACCAGTTGTTGTCAATCTTGTTACACCCTAGAAGCACCTGCAGCGCTTTAAAAATCCCTAGGGAGGGGCACCTGGGTGGCTCAGGTCATGATCTCCGGGTCATGGGATCGAGCTCTCTGCTTAGCAGGAAGCCTGCTCTCTGCTCAGCAGGGAGCACTCTGCTCAGCAGGGAGCCTGCTTCCCTTCCTCTCTCTCTGCCTGCCTCTCAGCCTACTTGTGATCTCTCTCTGTCAAATAAATAAATTAAAAAAAAAAAAAAAAAGCCCTAGGGATGCCCCTGCCAGCTCTGGAGATTTCATTTGATTGGCTCAGGTGAGACGTGGCTTGAGCAGGTTCTAGAAGTTCTCCAGGTGATTCTCCTGTGTGACCCACCAGAGTCCTGCAGCCAGGGCTGAGAATCATGGTATTAAATGGGTACCTGATAGTTAACCGTCCGTGATAACGTGTTCCATTTGTGTTCCATTAAGCTAATTGATCCAGGTAAGGTTTTACTTAAATCTTATTTTTTAAAGAAATTTTACTTAAATCTTGAGATACTTATATTAAGAATGTCCACTTGAGGGTGCCTGGGTGGCTCAGTGGGTTAAGCCACTGCCTTCGGCTCAGGTCGGCTCAGGTCATGATCTCAGGGTCCTGGGATCGAGTCCCGCTTCGGGCTCTCTGCTCAGCAGGGAGCCTGCTTCCCTCTCTCTCTCTGCCTGCCTCTCTGTCTACTTGTGATCTCTCTCTGTCAAATAAATAAATAAAAATCTTTAAAAAAAAGAATGTCCACTTGAGTTATATGAGTATCAACTTCTTTTTTCTCTTTTTACTTTTTTGTTTTGAAGTTAGACATCATGGTGATTTAATGAGTCCAATAGTTCAGTAAGATCTAGTCTCTCTTCTCCCTCCTTCCATTTCCCAGCCCCATATATAACTTCTTTTAACTCTTGTAGCTGATTCTTTTGGTATTTGCCTCTGTATCTTTAAATAGAATGCCTGGATTACTACTTCTTGATTTTCAGTTCGGGATATAGCTGTTGCCTTCATATCATGACAGATGAAGACATAAGTCCTTCATCCCTCTCATCTCCTGCCACTCTTGGATTCCTGTTCCCCTACCCAACCTGATATAGTTATATCTTAATTTTGTTTAAATCAATATTCATTTTTTACATTATTATAATTTTGTGTGTAGAGTTGAGCCATGTAACAAACTATGATTATTTTTCCTTTCTTGTACATTTATTTTGTTAATAATTGTCTTTTTTTAACTTGTTAGGTTTGTTTTTTTTTTTAAGATTTATCTATTTGAGAGAGAGAGAAGGCACAGGTGCACAAGCAGTAGGAGTGGTACAGGGAGAGGGAGAAACAGAGCAGGGAGCCCAATGTGGGGCTCGATCCCAGGTCCCTGGGATCATGACCTGAGCTGAAGGCAGGAGCTTAACCAACTGAGCCACCCCAGTGCCCTACCTGGTTAGTTTTTTTTTATTAGCGGTCTATAAACTTTTTAGCAATCCATTCTTAAATCCTCCTCCAGTTGTTTAAATCTCTTCTCAAGACAAGTATTCACATCAGGCATTTTATAAGTTTCTGCCTTCTGAGGAAATGTCTCCCAGAGCCTCTGGCTTGCTCAAACACAGGCTGGTCGTCCCCCTGTGCCTGCTACAGAGTTGTCATCCTGCAATATCCCTTCAGTATCATCCTGGATTCCTTTCACTTTCCACCCCTCTTGGGTCTCCTGTTTCTGTATCCCTGCCTTTTTTTCTGTCTTGGTTTTCTCCCTCATTTTGCTGAAACACATCCTCCAGCAACTTTCTGAGGAAGAGTGTGAGAAATAACAAGTTAGAACCCTGGCATATTTGAAAATGTCTTTATTTCACCTTCACAGTTGATTAATACTTTGGGCATGAAGTTCTAGATTGTAAATTATTTTCACTCAGTTTTAGAGGCATTTTTCCATTTTCTTCTAGCTTCCACTGTTAAAGGCATTCTTCCAATGTTCTTTTAACTTCCAGTATGGATTCCTGATCCTTTTTTTTTTGTGGACTGTTTTTTTCTTCGCTCTCCCTCTCTCTTGATCGCTTTCTCTCTCTCTCCAGAAGCCAGTAGGATCTTCTCTCTGACCCCAGAGATCTGAAATTTCACGATGATATGTGATATCCATCCATTGTGCTAGACACTTAGGTGAGCCTTTCAACCTGGAAACTGGTGTCCTTCGGTTGTGGGAGATTTTGTTGAAGCATTTTATTGCATTTTATTCTGCTTTTCTGTTTTCTCCTCCAGAACTCCTAATGTTTGGATGATGGACTTCTCTGATGCCATTTACTTTTCCAAATGTAGCTGGAAGGGTTTCATTGTAGACACTGTAGTTTGGCTAACCCAGTGCCCACTCCCAACTTCTTTCTTTCCTGGACTTACATTTGGAATGGGAAAAGCTAAATAGTTGCTTTTCCAGCTAGCCTTGCTGCTAAAAGTAGCCATGGGACATAGTCCTGCCAATGTGATGCTAGCAAAAGTCTTTCCAAATGTCAAGGCACAGACAGTGCTAGTATGGCCCCTCATCCTTCTCCCTGCCTTGAATATAGATTCATATGGATGAATATGGAGCTGTAATAGTTATCCTGAACTCGTGAGGAAATGGCAAAACAATCACAGATGTTATACATAATATTCTTCAAATAAGCCACTGAACCAATTCCAGAATCTGCATGTCTCCTGAATTTTTGTTACATGAGAAAAATGAATCTCACTTTTTAAGCCTCTATAAGTTAGTTGTTTTGTTTTGTTTTTTCTGTCACTTGCAGCCAAACTTATTTCTGGTAGATTCTTACTGACTGTAGACACTTGATAAATATTTGTCTGGTTGAATTTTATAGAGAAATATGAGAGATGTGAGCCCATCGATGCCATACACAAAATGTTCTCCTCTCCATGACACCAAACTAAAAAAAAAAAAAAGGAACACACCCAGGTCTCTCTTCATGTCTTCAGAACATCTGTAGAAAAAGGTTAGGAGGACCAAGAGGAGCTTTTCTTCAGAGTAGGCAGAGAACGATTCCAGACGAGTTTGAGGAGAATGACAGGTGATCAATGTCATGGCAGGGAAGGAGCACATAAGACCACATTTTCTCTTCATAGGCTTAGAGAGGCACAGTATTTGCCACCCAATAGGGGTGGCATCTGTTAAACAGTAGGAGAGGAAAAAGACCTCAAAGGCCTGGCAGAGGAACACTTTGTTTTATCTAAAATATAATCTTGGGCACCTGGGTGGCGACGTTGGTTAGATGACTGCCTTTGACTCAGGTCTTGATCCTGGAGTCCTGGGATCAAGTCCCACATCAGGCTCCCTGCTCAGGAGGCAGTCTGCTTCTCCCTATGACCCTCTCCACCTCTCATGCGCTCTCTCTCATTCTCTCTCTCTCTCCCAAATGGATAAAATCTTTTTTAAAAAATAAAATAAATATAAGATACAGCCTTATGCATTTGTGCTTCCTCCCTGTTCTGTGTGCTGAACCAAAATAATAATTACTCTGTAATCTGTGCTCCCAAGGTAGGCCATCCAAGTGTTTTAACAGGGAGAAGAATGGCATACAAAGTCAAGCTCTTTTCATTCTAAAAACGAGACGTTGAAGTTTTCTAGAAGCAAATGCTTGCCAGCATGGCTGTAATTGTATGTTTCTCTTACCCAAAAAGTCAAGGAGGTGAAGCAAGAGTAAATTTGATTTAAAAGATATGTATTAGGCAGCAGTTGCAATCCAGAAGGGGCCCAATTTGGCTATGAAATCGGTTTCCTGCTGACAAGTCAGCCAGAGTCAGAGAAAGTGGGGCCATCATCCACCACAGGCTTCCTCTGCACCTTTAGGAACTGGAGTTTCCCACCGCTGGAAACAGACCACTTCTCAGAAATGAGTTTTCAAGAGAGAGAGAAGTTGGCCTTACTGTGGTTTGACGGTTCTGACCACAGTTTTTACCACAGCTATTTCTATTTTTAAAGCTGCTTTCCAGTAACTGCAAGTAGACCTCAAGGCTGGCAACCGTCCAGAAGGCCTTCCACCAGGGAGCCCCTTCTGCTGTGGCCCAGGACCTGTTCTACAAGGAGACAGGAAGTGTTCAAAAGACAGCAAGTGGCACTGTGGGTGGGTGGGGGTTCCTCATGGGCTCAGGGCACCTGGGTGACGTGGGACAGGCTGAGCCACAGCATGGGGCTTGCCAGCATCCACACCGCCTGAGGAGGGCGCTCAGAGACACTGTTCGTCCGCGTCCCAGCACAACTTCCTCCTCGGCCCTGAACAGTTGAGAAGAGGTTTTTGAACAGTAACTCTCAGCAACCTTGGCTCCTCCCATGAAGAAGGAGCCTCCTTCTCTGTGTCCCTTAACCCACCTTAGGCTATTGTCCCAGAGCGTCCCCTTGTGGCAAGGCGGAGTGATGACTTGTCCTAAGAGCCCTGTATATGCAGAGACAGGGAAGAGTGCCTTACCTCTAGACTCATAGAATGGGTCTTCTGGGGACCCAGGGTGGTTGGTTTGTCCCATCTCTGCTCCCAGACAAAAGAATAGGGAGTTCACAGGTACACGCATCCCACAACGGCCAGAGTGGTTCCTCTGGTTTATTCTGTTAAACAGAATTGAAATTCTCTCTCAAACTTGGTTCTTCACTTGCTAAAGCTAGTTTTTCAGTTACTGATGCATTTAACTTCATTGTATGTCAGGTCTCTGCAATTTTTTACGTGGTCTTTTTACACTCCAAGTTTTCAAACTCCCAACCTAAATAACAACTTGTCTTTTAAAATATATTTAAAATGATAGATGGATGTATAAATAATTTATACTACTTCAACTCTGTGCAGCCATTTTAAATGATAATTATGATTCTACAATTCCTGGAGGGAAAAGGAATTGGCGCAGCCACTTCTTATTTTATTATTTTTAGATTTCTATTATGGACAATTCCAAAAATACAAATTTAGAGGAAATGACATAATGAATCCTCACATACCCAACACCTCCTTTATACCCTGTCTCTTCACATAAGCAAATCCTAGCTTCTCCATACAAGCTCCTGAGTTCTCCAACATGAACTTAGTCATCTTCAAGTGGTCCTGTTCTTCAGTATGACAAGAGGTGCCAGGTTCATCCTGTACTTTTGGTGTCCCAAATGGAATCAGCCATTTCCTTTAAATAAATATTATTTAGAGAGTCCAGTCTGGGTTCTCAGGGTGAGACTGATCCTAAGCTGGTCACCATTTCTAGGTTACAGTGCCTACTATGGCATTCTTTTCAGGCTCTTTTAAACATTTGGACTCACATAACTATAATAGGCCATACTTGGCATTGATTTCACTTAGAATAAGGATCCAAGGACAGGAAACACAGTACACCAGCCAGGCAGTGGGGGGCATTTCTCTAGGTCCTACACGCCCTGCCCCCATGGGAGGTGGTCATCGAGAGGGCGCCGACTGATGGTTGACCCATGAGCTAGACTGGGAAAATGAGAGGCTCCTCAGCACCACCCACCCCCTCCATCAGTCTACCTCCAACCCCTATTCCAACCCACCCCCAGTACTTGGAATATACACTTCTTCCTACCCCTCCCACAGTGGGAGCTACTCCAAGGACATAGCCTTGATAGAGTAAGGTATTGTGGAGACCCTCTGGGCTATGCATGTAACTGAACGCAGTTAAGTCCTCTGTAGGACTTTGAAGGTTCTGGCAGGCAGAGATCTGTTCTTCTTGCTGCTAGCCACACAAGACCAGCCTCATAAGTAAGTTCCCCTGCTGATTAAACTTGCCACCTACTGATCTGGAGGGGTCTGCCTCTTTCTTCAGTCTCTCCTTGCCCTCCGGGGATAGGGACCAGTTTGCAAACCAACACCCCCACACCTGTTTCCACCATGGGATTGCCAGCTCAAGTGCAGGATGCCCAATTAAGCCTCA